>NW_016806217.1:245309-371443 GCF_001698545.2 Rhinopithecus bieti | reverse complement strand
AAAAAAAAAAAAAAAAAAAAAAAAAAAGAAAGAAATTTCATTAGGAAATAAAGATATAATATCCAATCTCTAAAATTGGGAAAAACCAAATAAGTCTAAGGTGTTCTCCCTCTTTCTCCTTCTCCATCTCTCATATATATGTACATATACTGTATGTGTATATGTGTATATACATCTATGTATATACACATATACATATATGTATATTTTATATTTTATTTATATATTTTATATCACTCTTGTATTATAAATCTCCTGTATGCACATGTTTACTACCATACACGTACAAACACATACACACACACATATATATATGCATACATATATATATATGTTTTCAGGTACAAGAGATTGGAGTAGTGGTTAAAATATTATCGAGGAAAACAAAGATGACTCCAGAATTTTATACCCAGCCAAACTACTATAACAGTATACATGCAACAGATAAACACACAAGCATTCAGGAAATAGTTACTACATGAGTACTTCTTAAAGCAATTCTAGAGTTTAATGGAAGAGAAATAAATAAAATTTCTAGGACAAAGTTTAAGAGAGAAAATTGTGAAGGAGAACTAGCCATACTAGATATTAAGCTTATTGTAAACATCATCATATTTGAGACAGTGTGGAGAATAGAAAGTCCAGCAATAGCTCAAATACATATATGAATTTCACTTATAATGAAGGATGTCTTAGTGTGCAAACCATTTTTGAATAAAGGGTGAATGCTAATCCAGATTAAAAGAAAAAAGATGGATTTTTATATCACATTTTGTACCAAACTTTTAGATTCATAAGAGTTTTATAAATATCAAAATCATAAAATAAGAATGTAGGAGAATTTTTATGATAAAGCAGGAGAGAAGGCTATTCTAAAATGATAAAATCTCAAAATTCAGAAAAGTAGATACATTTTAAAAGATAGTCAAAATTGCTACATGGCCAAAAAAAAAAAAAAAGAGAATCCAGAAAATAAAAGTACAAAGTACAAAATTGGGAAGTAAATATTTGCAACTTATATCACAGATCAAAAATTAACACAGTAATTGTTCTTGGTAATCAAGAACAAAAGCCAAGAATGTAAGGTTAAAAAGCCAAGAATCAGACTTCAGAAAACAAAATGCACATAGCTATTAAGCCTATGAAAAATTGCTCAAACAATAACTAGTATGAGAGATATAAGTTACAACTATCCCACATAACAGTTATGTATTTTTATTTTATTATGTATAAAACTGGCAAAGATAAAATGTTTGAATTCACAACCTCATGCTTTACTAGTCAAAATAAAAATTGGCATGCCTCTATAAAGAGAAACTGGGGAAAATCAATTAAATTTAAAATTTTGACATATCCCTTGACCTGTTGTGTTAGTCCATTCTTTCCTTGGGATGAAGAAACAGCAGAGACCATAATTTATAAAGAAAAGAGGTTTAACTGGCTCATGGTTCAACAGGTGGTACAGAAAGCCTAATGCTGGCATCTGCTTGGCTTCTGGGGAGGTCTCAGGACACTTACAGTCATGGCAGAAGGCAAAGGGGAAGAAGGCACATCTTACATGGCCAGAGCAGGAGGAAGAGAGAGGGGGGAGGTGCTATACACTTTTAAACAACCAGATCGTGTGAGAACTCTATCACAAGAACAACAATAGGGGTATGGTGCTAAACCATTAGAAACTACCTCCAGGATCTAATCACCTCCCACTAGGCCCCACTTCCAACAATGGGGATTACAATTCAACATGAGATTTGGTGGGAACACAGATCCAAACCATATCACCTGTCAATTTTACTACTAGAAATTCATACTACTAACAAAAGAACATAGGAAATTATATATGTACAAAGATATTCAATAGTTTAATAGTAAGTTTGTCAGAATCTAAAATGTCCATGAACAGGGAATTTGCTATAAATTATGGTACATCCATACTATCAAATACTATGCAAGAAAAAAGAAAAAGGCAGTTATATATAAATTGTTATAAAAGGAGGTCTAAACGATATCATTAAATGAAAAAAGAATTGAAAATGTGTAAAGCATCCTGCCATTTTGTTCTTTTTAAAGAAGCAGCATATCATGTATAGGTATATGTTCAGAGATATCTATAATATTTAAAGAAGAACCAGTAAGGGTCATTGCCTCTGTTGAGAATTAGGGAACTAGAAAAGGGATCTGAGAACAACTTAGATTTAATTGACTCCATCTTTTACTTCTAAAATGATTTTACTTCTAAAATGATTTAAGAAATAGGTCAAGGTACATTTAAGTTTTTTATTTTTCTAACTCATCTACAAAAATTTTGAGAGAAAGCCTTTTTTATAACTATTTATTAGTGATTCCAAGTGAAAACATTTAACTTCTATTCTGGTGGCAAATCTCACTAGATTTGTACTTCACTTTGCAACCCTTGGTTAGGATCTCACTGCTTCCCTCATACTCCTGGTTGTTTACTCCAATGGAATTTCTCTACTTACTGCAAGAAAGAACCAGTCTTATCGGGGCTACTAGAGAGAGGGGTTCAGCACTCCAGTTCTTGGCTCTCCCTCAGAGCCTGGGACTTCCCTTATTTCCGAGAGGGAACAACAAACTTTTCTCTTGCTACTCTTTTGTTGTCAAATCTTCAACCTTATGACTGAGAACTTATGAACATAATGATCACATATGCTTGCCCCACATTGGCTAGTGTCTAGAGCTTCCATTACCTTTTCCCTCCTGTAATGTACATTTCTTAGCCTCTGGATTCACTCCAGAATCTTCCTATCTCATTAAGAAAAAAAATTAGGCTGGAGGACTTAAGGCTGAGTCTCTAAGCCCTGCTTTAACAGTGTGGTGCCTTCCTGAGAGCAGTGCCTCATTTCTGGAAGTTAATATTGCTGGGATATTTCAAATTAACAAGGAAGTCCTAGAAAGTCCTCAGGAAATTGTTACTTGATCGATTACAAATTAACAATACTCTCCTTACACATACACACACATGCCAAATCTATTTTGGTATTGGAATTTCCTCTCTCAGAGTAGGAGAGGTGGGGAAATGGGGTGACTATTTCTACATCTCAGATCCCCACTGTCCTGTCAGCCCCTAAATAGTCTGGTCCCTGCCACCTTTGTGGCTATCTATTCTAAAAGCATTTTCTCGGCAGCATTTGTTCTGAAGATCTGACCTGATGAGACAGGATGCTCGAATGAAATTTCTGCTTTATTCTCCCAAGTTAATCAGATGGTTTGAGCTTTTGTAAATGAAGTTTTATTGGAGCACAGCCACATTTATGCACTATCTTTTCTGCTTTCATGCCACAATGGCAGAATTGAATGGTTTCCACAGATACCACATGGATTGCAAAGCCTAAGATATTTCCTAACTGGCCTTTTATGGATAAGTTTGCTAACCTCTACTCTAGATCCCATGAAGTCCATAATTGTTTATATTTAGTGTAGCTGGAGACACTCATTAGTCTTTTAAGTACAAGCCACGTCTTCGGTCCTCTTCTGATAGCAACCCTCTCACAGCCTTATTCCTCTTATCCTCCTCATCTGAGATAACCTTTGGGAATAAAGGCATCCCCTGGGGGATGGAATACACACAGGACTGATGGGTTGGAGGGGTACTGTCTGGTGTCATCTTAACTCCATCTCACAGCTGAACAACTTTGCACCCAATGGGGTATAACCACCCAATGTTCTTGCCCACTGCCTAGATAGAACTGATTCATCAAGGCAGGGGAATTGCAATAGAGAAAGTTTGATTCATGCAGAGTCAGCTGAACAGGAGACTGGAATTTTGTTATTACTCAAATCAGCCTCCCCATGGGGGTTAGGGTATTTCAAGGATAGTGTGATAGGCAAGGGAATGGGTACTGCTGATTCGTTGGGGTTGCAATCATAGGGGTGTAGAAAATGGTCTTCCAGTACATGCATGCTGAGTCTGCTTCTGGGTAGCGGGTCCCCGTGGAGTCATAGGTCATCAGAAATACAAAAACCTGGAAAGGCATCTCCAAAGGTCGATCTTAGGTTCTACAATAGTGATGTTCTCTGTATAATTGGGGAAGCTGCAAATTTTGTGATCTCTGGAATAATGACTGGTAATCCTTCATGCCTACACCTTAGCAGAATTCAGGCTCCTTTCATCCTCCTAACCTGATGCTCTTTCATTAGTTTTACAGAGCAGTTTAGTTTTGGGGAAGAGCTATTATCATTTGAACTCTAAACTAAATTTCTTTCAAATTTAGCTTGGCTGAAACCCAGGAATGACTAAAGGCAATTTGGAAATTAAATGCAAGATGGGAGTTGGGTAGATCAGATGTCTTTCACTGTCACAATTTTCTCACTGTTTCAATTTTTGCAAAGGTAGTTTCAAAATAATTCAACCTCTCTGTGCTTCAATTCCTTCATCTGCAAAATAATAGGAATAAGTACCTACTTTATAAAGTTTTTATGAAGTTCAAATGAGATCTTAGAGTATATAACTCACTGGTACATAGTAGTGATTGTTTAATGTTACTTACAATTGTTGCTCCTCAGACACCAATGATCATGTAATTTACCACAAAGGCACATCTTGGCCAGTCTCTTTCAACCAAAGATAAGTCCTTCATTCAAGAGCAAGCAGGTCCATTCTATGGACTCTAAGGAGTCAACAAAGTGACCAGGAGCAAAGTTTTTGTCTATCCAGTGTGGCTGAGACTTAGAGAGAATATATATTATATACACATATCCCTGATTGCTCAGGACAGGCCTGATGTACACATATCATCCTGGCATAATTAATAGATCTCTTTCACTTTTTAATTTGGATGATAACTACACAGCTATTATATCCCTACAGAATGGTGACTGTCAAAAGCAGATAGCTTCAGGAAGTAAATTGATAGTGGGAGAAGTGAGAGACTCACAGAAATGTCATTAAAAAAGCTCTTAGGCAACAAGAGACTCTAGGGGTAAGCTGATGCTATGAGACATGTCAGGACAAAGAGAACAGTATAGACAGTAGGGAGAGATTCTGCCATGATATTCAAATAGCTTCAGAGATAAAATTTGTATTGGGTTTGTGGCTGTGGTTTGACACAGAGCAACACAATGAAGCCTGTCAAATTCAAGTAGAGAGATAGAGGAATCTCAAGGCTGAAGGTTGGTCTGAGGTCAAACTTTCCTAGAGTTAACGAGGACCTGTGGGGACCTATAGTAGGGATAGGCTTATCAAAATAACTCCCAGGGCCTCCTGGTGCTCTTCCTTAGTGAGCCTCTATCGTTTGTGGAAGTGACAATTCTAAGACATCTTTGAGGATAATAAGCCAATTTGATAACAGCTTTGTGTGTGTGTGTCGTGGGGGGTGGGAGGTGGGTATATATAGAAACAGATAAACACAAAAGCAAGACAGGTCAGTGTTTAATTACGTACCGTAACCCCGATCATGATAGAGCATTAGTGGATCCACTAGGGTAGGATACTTATTCGGTGAAACATCCAAATGGTGCCTGGAACCAGGCTGGGGCTCTCGAGGTGGACCCTGTCCTTAAAGGGTAAGGGTTAGCTTGGAAGGGATGAGCCTGTCTGTCGCATTTTCTTGTGGTTGGATTGAAGTTGACATCTTTGGGTGGATTACAATATATGATCACATGAAGCTACAAGTATCCACAGAACGACCAGTGATGAACTGGGAAAGACCTCTGGCAAAAGAGTTGGTACAACGAACCTTCTGTGTATGTTAATGAAGAGCTTCCTCTGGGATGAAAAAGGAATATGGCCAAGACTTGCAACTCAGGAGTTAACTTTTCTACAAGATTAGAGAGAGAGATAGGGGGAGAAAGGAAGACAGGAGGAGGAAGAGGTAGGGCCGAGGAGGAGGCAGGGCAGAGGGAGAACCTGCAGAAGAAAAAGAGGAAGAAAATGACATTTAATTATATAAAAATTTCAATACCATCAAACAACTTTATTGTAAAGTTAATTTGATGAATGTTTTCTCAATCAAGCTTCCACCAGAGAAACAGAACCCATGCAATATATACCTATATAAAGAGATGTATTGCAAGGAATTTGTTTATAGTATTATTGGAGCTGGCTAGGCTAGTCTGAAATCCAAAGGATACATCAGGAAGGGTAGGTTGGAAATTCTGCCACAGGAGTTAATTCTACTGTCCATGGCCCAACTCTCTTCTTTCCAAAGGAAGAAACACTATTGTTAAGGTCTTTCAATGTATTAGATTGGGCTTACCTAGATTACCCAGGGTAAACTTTTTTGCATAAAGTCAATTGACTGTGGATGTTAATCACATCTACTAATCTACCTTTGTAGCAACACCTAGCTTAGTGTTTGATTAAATAACTGGGACTATAACCTAACCGAGCTGATACATAAAAATGACCATCATTCATGTCAATTTATTTTATTTATTTTTTATTTTGAGATGGAGTTTCACTTTTGTTGCACAGGCTGGAGTGCAATGGCATGATCTTGGCTCACTGCAACCTCCGCCTCCTTGGTTCAAGCGATTCTCCTGCCTCAGCCTCATGAGTAGCTGGGACTACAGGCATGTGCCACCAGGCTCAGCTAATTTTGTATTTTTAGTAGAGACAGGGTCTCCATGTCTCTGATGACCAGGCTGGTCATCAATTTATTTTTATAATCGTATCTGTTGTGCTTAAAAATTAGAAATCAGTGCTTCTCAGGTATGAGGTGATTTTTTTAAATAGAGTCAAACCAAAGTTTTACAATTGTAATACACTGTGATAGAAATAAACAGAGTTAGACTTTTTTTTAGACCTAATATATCCCCAAGTCCCCAGTGCTTCCCCGTTACCTCCAAAAACATCCAACCTAGTCCCAACCTACCATTCCCAATCCTCCCTTCTTTACTCCACACCTCCTCATTTCAGATACTCAGATCCTTTATCATTCACTGTGGGTGCCATACCCTTCCATGGCATGTATAGCACATACTATTGTGCCAGCCTAGAATGGAGGGGAAATACCCAAATGAATGAGTGAGAGATTAAAAAAGCAGGAGAAGATGAAGGAAGCACAGCCATGCAAGGTGTCACGGCTCCACGCGCATTGACTACTGAGAAGAGCACATCAATGCCTTCATCTGCAGGCACAATACTGCTGACCCTCCTAGTCACTGATTCAGAGTCAGGCCCCTGGCTCCTAGTGCTCTGCACAGCAGGTTGCTACTCCAGACCTATAGAAATCCTGCCTGGGACCCAGGTACTGTGCAGTTCCTAGACAGCGGCAGTGTTAGGGCTCCTGGTTGCAGAAGAGGCACAAGATCTCAAAGCTTGGTGATTATGTAGATAATAGGGTACTAAGGCTTCAATAGGGCCTTACAGAAGCACCTCTTCTAGAGAAGGTGGTAAAGAGTTCAGTCAATCTTATTACAGGCTCTGAAAGTGCTGGAAATGTCCCTCAAGTTATCTATCCCCCAGCTGAAGTGGGGGCCCACCCTGAGCTTCCTTTTTTGATAGTCAGAGGAGTTGTTTATGGCAGGAGAAACAGTGCCTCCTCTCCCCTGTGAGATGTCAAATAGGGCTGAATATTTTTACACTTGCAGTTAGAGTTTAGACAAGATTAGTTAAGATGTTTAAAATAGCATTAACTACTACTCAGGATTAAGCAACCCCAATTAGAGGTCAATCCTTGAAATGATTAAAAGACATTAAATAGCAGTTTTATTAGATGTCTAAGTACAGGAGAAGGGTCATGAATTAGAGACAGTAATTCTTTTGCCCAGTGCTAAAGACAAACTTTTTCCATTGGAAATCAGGTTGAGGCTCAACTAACTGACTCTTAGGCCTGTGGTCATTAGAAAGACCTCAGGGGCAGCATTTCTGACAGTTGAGGCCATTCTCAGTTTAGAGGAAACCCCACACCAAGGACATAAAAACTTTAAGTCTCTGTTCACTGGGACAGCCCTTGTGTAGGATCCCAGTCTCATGGTGACTCAACTTGGACAAGGTCAAATTTTTATTCCTTATCCATTAAGGAGACTGCTGCCAATGGATCACTCTCTAGAGATAGAACAATATGGGTACACTGAACTCAATGATGGAGTCTTTCTGCTCTTCTCTCCATCCCTGGTGGCAAGCACAGCACTTGATTGTTTTACTGAAGAGGCTGTTAGCATTATGGTTAAGAGCCAACGATTCCAGACTTTAGCCTGGCCACCTTCTAGCTGCATCATCCATTAATCATGCCTCACCTTCTTCATTCATCCAAAGGTCCTAACAATTTTCTTCCCACTTTAGGATGTTACATAGAATAAATGAGTGAAATTTGCCATATTTTATGTTTCTAAAACTCCATCTGAATTCAAGTTCTCACACACCTAGATGTGAGATATCCAAACGTCTGCCTGACTTGAGATGTTTCCTCTTCCTAGGATGGCACAAGAAAAATGTGTGGAGGAGAACCAGGTTAAACAGCACCTGCTAAGCAGGGAAAGAACCCTTGACTAGTGGCTGACATAATCATGACCTCTGAGATGTTCATTGTCCAAGTCCATTTTCAGGCCTATTGTTACATCCTCCAAGCCAATACTAGAGTTTAGTCCCCCCAGCCACTTCAGGTAACCCCATAGGATGTCCCAACACTTGTCCAGCCTCAGGAGCTAGGTTTGTGCTACCTCAGATGCAAGCAGGGAAAGAAACCGAAGAGGCCGTTTTTAGTTAAATATTTGGGAAGGGTTTAGGCAAGCACCATGGCTTAAAGTCGGCAGAACTGTTTAAGGGAGATGTTTGGGGCAAAAAATCAAGCTGGCTTGAGACAGAATGGTTGATGTCCAGTCATGGAGAAGTTTTTCTTTCATCTCTGCTCAGAACACTGATGTTTGGCAACTCTGGGCTGGAAGCTTTGAGAGCATCTGTCATCCTGTATCTAGTTCCCATGGTGAGCTGAAATAATCAGGCTGAGGCCTCATGGACAGCAGGTATGGACAGGTGGGAAAGGAGCAGGGAGGAGGCCCAGTGTGGTACGGAGGCTGCAGAACACAGACCGGTTGAAGAAACTTCCAGAAATAACTGGAGGGCACTTGGAGGACTATTAATTTTTAGCAGTCAGGTCTGCAGGGGCTCAAATGCCATAATTAGGTCATTAAAAGTAAATGTGATAGAACTTTATATTGAACCAAATGCTTGGCCAACAGGGACTATGGAATAAAAATATTTTCAGATATTAAAAGGAGAATATGAATCTTCATATGCAGAGACAGGTAAGATCTAGGTAGTATATTCATATTCACAATTACAAATGGGTACATATTTCAAGCTGATAAAACAAGGATCTAGTCTCAAATTCTACTGATTCTGTGAGATGCTAATATCAATTATGCTCTATTCCAAAGCTAGGTTCTAGATCACCTAAACAAAAGTTCTAAAGGAAGTGAGAACACTGGTTTCAGGACTATACCCAACCACATACCTCCAGCTTATAAGAGAGGTTGCAGAGGCCTGCACAGGAGAAGCTTGAAATTGACAAGCATGGTCTGGTATTCTTCCAGTCTCAAGCTGGCTGAAAGGGCACAGAGTACTCATAAAGAATTCGACGTGTGCGCCTAGACGCTGTGCCGCCTGCCTCCACTGAAAGAATAATCTGATGTGAGGCTGACCTTAGCAGCATGACCTTAGCAGCGTGCTCTGCAGACAGCAGACAGTGTGGATCATGTGAAAGAGTCAGCTGCGAGTTTTACCTGGGCATGAGGGGCTGGAGTCATCCCATCAGGAAGAAGCTGAAGGTCATCTTCCAATTGCCCAGGCGGAAGAAAGGAAGAATAGAACTGTGGGTGAAGGACCCTACCTAAAGCTGGAGAAGGGATATCTGAATGTGCCCGGGAAAAAAGTCATCTTCAACTTCTGCTTCGATTGGGTGGAAGAAATGAAAGCTATAATAGTGGTACTCAAATGAAACGTTGCTCATTCCTTGCCCCTTGTTCCTCCTTGCTCACCAACCTGCCTCAACTAAAATAACAAAACTATTTGAATCTGAAACCTGAAGCAAGGGGGACAAGGGAGGAGCTAGAAGAGATCCACAGAGAAGCAGCCGACCTTATCCCACCTCCTTGACTGCAATTTTCAGCCTGGGGAGGGTAAGAGTTTTAATTTTAATGATATTCAAAATATCTATTATTATATTGGACAGGCCAATTAATGAATGGAGACTGTTTTACAGAATAATATGACTGGTGAATGTTTTATTATGTGGGACTGTCTAGAAAAAAACTATGAGACCTACCCTAGATTTCACTGGAGTCAGGGGACAAAACCTATCCTACAGAATATATTTAAAGGACAATGGCAGGTGAAGTGGAGGAAATATGATTTTTCACTGCACCATGAAAGTAATTTACTTGATGAAACTGGCTACATCCACCCACAGACACATTCCTTATGCCCATTAGCTTAGCCCCTTCCTCACTTTCCTTATCTCTATTGTGTCCAGTTTCTGAAAACCATATGTTGCTCTCCTTGGTTACTTTGCCACATATACAGGCACTCCTACAGCCCTTCCTGGCCTGGAGGCACTGCTCTAAACTTCTACTTGCTTTGCTGTGGCCCCGAGATGCCCCCTATCTTTCAGGATCACCCTTCCCTAGTATTGGTTCACACCCTACATAGTCCAGCTCTTGGCTGAGGTCCACCTAAAGTGAGGACAGGGCCTGATTGACTTTCTCTTCCCCCTCTTTCTCCTGTATTACTGCTAGACTTTTGTATCATGTTCAAGCCTCTCCAGTTGAAGACACAGATGGCCTTTGGGAATTTTTCTAGAGCCCACGCCATAGAATTTTATTTTTCTTTTAAAAAATTTTTGGGAGAAGGGAGAGAAAAATTTTACCCATTATATAGGCAGCACCTGTTTAACATGCATCCCTTATTTCTGGTGTCATAACTAATTATTTGATAGCTCCAAGAGGAACTTCCTATTCATTATGTGTCATTTAGCAGCAAATAACTGAAAGCGAAGCAACAGTTTGACAAAATATATGCTGCATTAAGTTGGATATGAAATTATGAGGGGAGAGAAACAGACAACTCTCACACTCTCAAGTTTTAAAAATATATTTGTTTAAAATAACTAATTGTTGTGAGTGCCAGTAGAGTTGCAAAGGTGTGGGTGTCAGGATCTGAATGTTCTTATCTCTTCGGTCACCCTGACAGCTAAATTACTAGGAAATATGACGAGAACACGCTTTAGAGTCAAGAAGGTGAATTTTCAAGAAGTAAGACTAATGTTGAGGTTAAATTAATTTATTGAAAATCTGGAATAAACACTTTAATTTTCTCAAGGAGATTCCTGACCTCTGGGAATAAAAGGTTTGGGTTTTGATTGTTTTTTTCTATCCACCCTAAATCGCCTGTCTGATCATAAAGAGGCTTTTGTGGCCCATAATTATTTTATCTAAAGACATTTTGAGGGTTTTTTTTTTGGTTGTTTTCTTGTATCTCCTAATAAAAATATTCAAATGGTAGACTCTGGATTAAAGGACTTGCTATTAGGTTAACATATTAGATTGCCAATATATTAGTTTTTACTTACAAAAGTGGCAGTTTTATGTAGCTGAACTTAATACTGGTCTTGAAGGCAGTTACTGGCCAACATATGAGATAAACCACCTTTATTTATAGACAACAATCATGTAATCCTGGATTTCTACTGATTCCCACTATAGCTTGCTGGTTTAGTAGCCATTTGAGCTCAATGTCATTAACTATAAGTACTTCAAGCAGCAGACATAATAGGGATTTGAGAACATGGCTGGTACAGTAGAAAACAAAACAGTCAAAACAACCAGTTGACACCTTGTCTCAAGACTAAATTGGGCTGGTTTACACACCTGATAAGACCAGTCATGTTCCAACTGGTCAGAGAGAGGATAAAAAGCCAACTCATTACAAAGTGGTCTGTTCAGTGGTCAGCAATAAATCTACTCAACATGGTTGTGAACTTGGTTGAGATGAACATCAAAAACTACTGATTGTGGGAGCGCTGATGGTAAAAGGACAAATCTGCTGGAGTAACTAGAGGTTCTCATTACTTGCATAGTTATCACCACTAGCAGAAATGGTGGAAAGCTCTTAACTGCGAGTTTCTCATCTTACTTGTTGAGAATAATCAATTGTGCCTAAATTCAGACATTGCTGCCTTGGTACTAACGTATCTGAAATGGTGGAATTCAAAGAACCAGATAATGTGGAAGGAAATACAGCTATGGCTAACAACGACTACCTTCTCCAGGTGCATGGAGGAATCATACCTACCAGCTTCTCTGAGAGCAGAAGGGGTAGTGGATCCTGAATTACAATTGAAGCTCATTCTTTCACAAACAGCAGCAAGATAAACGAGGATCAAATAACCTAGCACTGTGTGAAATTTCAAAACTCAACACTTCCACCCAGACTTAAAGATGGGCAAATAGAGAAAATAGAAAAATGAACCAGTCAAAGTTCATTTGGAAGTGGAACCACTAAGATAAATAAAGATATCTCATACTTATATGTATGTGTGTGTGTATGAAAAATAGGTAGTTATAAATACATATAACTATATGGTTATATCTATATGATACATAGTTATGTTGTATAGTTATCAATAGATATATAGATCTATTATATGTAGATATATTATATAACTATAGATAACTATTATATATAACCAGTTATATAACTATATATAGCTATATCTATATAGTTATATAACTATATAGTTATCTGTATAATCTATATAAATATAGCTATATACACTTATCTATATAGTTTATATAGATATAACTATATAGTTATAAATCTATATAGATATAGCTATATATATATAACCATTACATATAAATATATAGTTAATATCAACTTAATACCTAGATCTTGAAGCCAAAGCATTAGATAAACCATCTTCATTTATAGACAACAACCATATAATCCTTGGTTTCTATTGATTCTCCCTATGGCTTGCTGTTTTAGTAACCATTTGAGCTCAATGTGTCTATCTACCTATGTATAACTACTTCTTATTAAATAGGTTCATCTTAAGCGGAAACGTGTAAGTCGTAGAATTCTGAGAAATATATTCAGCCTAGACAAGTGTTGTGCTGAACTAGGGAAGGCACTTGTTTTAAGAGACCTATGAGGAGACCCAGAGCCAGCAAATGAGACATGGATTTTTATTAGGAGCTTACATACAAGGGAGAGGGTCCTGTGGCAGTGGACTGGACAGAACTGCCTTATGCACAAAAATGGCCCGGTGGCATTGGCCTGGATGACATATTTGCATGGCCCAGACTAGGCAAGAAAACTATACCACTTGCAATCAGCATGCATCTTGTAGAACATTTTTAACTTAACACCCTTCCCCTAATGACCTCTACTGGTAACCTTCATTTAACACAACACTCAGGGCCCTCTAAACCCCTATACTGCCCATGTTCCACAGAATGGGTCAGGTGCTCAGATGTTCCTCAGAGACAAATAATGAAGTTCTGAGGTTGCTATTTTTGGATTCCCTATCTTAAAACACACACTCAGGTGCATCTGCCATACAGGGTTGTTCTAAGGGTATGCTTAAGTTATTGCTCTCAGGTGCATTTACCCTACAGCAAGTTGACACATTACAAATCCATCACAGGAAGACTTAAATCATTTAGGGAAGCCTGATTTTCATGTATTTGCCCAATTTAATCTGCTGTTATTTATACCAGCAGATAAAATTCCCTGACCATACAGTGCTGTCCTCTAGATATAGTCAGGGAGAGGAGCCAACCAGCCCTGCCTCACCTCTGCAAACATAACATTTTTTTTTTTTTTTTTTTTTTTTGAGACGGAGTCTCGCTCTGTTGCCCAGGCTGGAGTGCAGTGGCTGGATCTCAGCTCACTGCAAGCTCTGCCTCCTGGGTTTATGCCATTCTCCTGCCTCAGCTTCCCAAGTAGATGGGACTACAGGCGCCCACTACCTCACCCTGCTAGTTTTTTGTATTTTTTAGTAGAGACGGGGTTTCACCGTGTTAGCAAGGATGTTCTCGATCTCCTGACCTCGTGATCCGCCCGTCTCAGCCTCCCAAAGTGCTGGGATTACAGGTTTGAGCTACCGTGCCTGGCCCCAAACATAACATTTTAAACTGCTCTAAAACAAGCCGAGAAAAATGTCAGTAAGCCCAAGGCCATTGGGATGGGCAGAACACCTATTCTGTTGCTGAGACAAATGTGCAAAGATGGGCTTCTTATACAAGTCAAACAATTCAACACGATTTTTAGTGTCAGTTATCAGAGCATAGAGACTTTGTGTGGTTATGGTTTCTTTCTAAGCTGGTCTTGAGATCTCTTTGTTGAGACTGGCCATAGCTGAGATAGTAACTCTCAAGGAAAGTGCTAAGTGAAGGGGGAAAGTTAGGTTTTGGTGTGTTACTCAAGTGAGACACATCGAGGAGGGAAAACCAAAATGCATGAAGCAGAAGAAATGTATTACTTACAAATCCCAGGGAGGTTGAGGAGGGCAACGGGATGTCTGAAAGCAGCAGGGAGTGCGACCTGAAGACGGGGAGCTCAGGAGAGAGACCTATACTACTAGGCCTTTATTAAGGTCCGTGGATGTTGTCCTGTAGGCCTTTTCTTGGTGAATGTGGATTGGCTAACTTAAAGAAAACGCATGCAAAGAGTCACATGACTCTTGCATTGGCCGTTAGGTTTTATCATGATTAGCAGCTGTAGGATGCCTTGGGCTTGGGGTTGGTGAGATGAGGAACAACCGGGCCGTGTCACACTCAGCCACTAGAGGGCAACGTTGAACTAGGCCAAAGGTGATGGGGCACGACTAGGTTTCAAATAACTTATGTGAGGATTAAAGCAGTGACTTTATTAACTAATTTATGACAAGATTTCAGAATTCCAGCAGAGAAAGTGTCTATGAAGGCAGTGTGTTTCCAGCGAAAGTCCAAGCCTGGCAGACCAGGACTTGTGACTGCTCCATTTCTAAAGCAATCACACTGTCCTGGTGACTTAACTAAATGAAAGTGAGTGCTAATAGATTCAGCCCCCACAAAGGGGAGTGATTCTGGTCACCCTTCTCAGGTGTGCTCACCCAAGAACGTAGTTAATTAACTGTGGGCTTCCCTGTGATCTAGGTGCAAGCAATTGGCTGATTAAGAACTGCCTCTTCAGGCCCCAGAAGTAAGTCTTTGAAAGCTTTCTCCTGCAGTGCCGCCCTGTGCTCTGATGATCGTGGGGAAAGAGGAACTTTTCCAAGGAGGGATTTTATTTGTAGTTATCCCAGATCACCAGAGTAGCGGCTTCGGTGTTTGGCCCTAACAAAGAAGAATGCATACCACTGAGAGCTTGGACTTTGAGCAAGATGAAGTATGCAGACATACCTTTGTGTGGTCTCTCTTTGGAAAGGAGGGGAGCAAGTTGCAGTTGTCCATAGCAAGCAAGAAAATAACTTTAAAAGAGTATAAAGCAAAATGGCAATACCTGGGTGCTAGGTTGCCTTGTGATGAAATGTAGTGGATTTGGATTGTTTTTGTCTGCCCAATACTCTTTCCTCTTTTGGGGGAGAATTGACTCTTCCCATAATCTTTATGACTGAGTGGGACCCTCACAGCACAGAGCTCCTCTTGGTAACAGCAATGGGCATAGGATCCAAGATATGTTCCATTGATCGACTGATCTATCTTTACATCTACCTTTCTTTCTAGCTGTTTACTTATTTATTAACTATATATTTACCTCTCTTTCTATCTTTCTATTCTCTTTCACCTGTCTACTTACAGATAAAAATTGATATAGGTGAAAGTGTGTTCATATATGAAAAACAGTGTTACTAGAGGCAACACATTCCCTTCAACCAGCTTGAATTTGGTTTCTGATATTTGTATCTAAATGGAGTTTGATCAATGCCACACATCTTTGTCCCAGTTTTGTTTACATAGTATACAATCTGAAAAATAAAGCAAAGAGTATTGTTCTCTTCCTTTTCTTTTAAGGTAACAGACACACTGAGAGTTTAAGTAAAATAACAAGGCCATGCAGCTTTTAAGTTGCTGACCTGGGATGTGAGCTCAAGCCTGTGTGACTCAAGCCTTAGCACATTCCTTGTGTGCCAATCTTTTTTTCTTTCTTGGTATCATGGTAAACACGACATTCCATGGACTCAGTGGCAAAACCACTTGGTTTCACAAATAAAAATGAAGCCTGTGTGGGCATTGTGCAGAAAAAGAAGAGTGTTCAACTATTTTTTAAAAGAGAAAAGGTGAATTTAGTCAGAATCATGTTAATAAATATAGTTTTATATTAATAGCACCTTACATCTGTGTGCCTCTATTTTACAGAGCACCGTGATATATCCTTCCTTTCTAAGTAAATTATTTAAGTTATTCTGGTAAGCTGGTAGAGTAATTGTTATGATTGCAGAGAGGCCGTGCATTATGGGCTCAGAGAGACGAGGTACTTTGTCTAATGTTTCACAGCTAGGAAGGGATAAAAGCTAGACGTAAGCCCAAATTTTCTGACTCCAAGCTACAGTTCTCCAATTAACAGGAAAAATGGCATTTCTAATCTAGTGACCATTTTGAGAGTATTCTATGTGTGGTATTTTAACTTCTGCTAGGTAATTTAAGTTAAAAAATGGTTCTTTTCTTGTTTCATGGAAAGACTCTATTTCTATCTTCTATCTCTTCCTCTCTGAATCCCTTATTTATCCCACATAACCATTGACCTGAAAGTTAATCCCAGTCACAATAATTGGATATATATGTTGATTTCTATGTGCCTGGCTATTAAACACCAAATAAAACCATTATCACACTCCCAAACTCTTGTTGCTCAAATTCATACCCCTTCTTTCTATTGTTTTTTAAAAGTCCCGATGCAAGTCTGATTATGTGGGTCTCATGCTTATAAAATTCAAAGTCTGCTTTGCATGGCATCTCACCCCTCACCCAACGTGATTCTGAAGCTCAGCCAGGATGGGATCCTGGTCCGTGGAGGTCTCAGGTGAGTGACAGAAATATCTTGGGATCTGGGTTTTCTGAGATGCATGGTCAGGACAGCTGCAGAGGGAGGAGGAGAAGATGATGCATGCCCTTGGCAGTCAGTGAAGGACAATGGGCTTATGTGTAAACATTGGTGACAGTGGACTGGGAGTGGCAGGCAGATAGAGGAAGGGGAAAGGAACGCAGCCAAGAGAGTGCGTGCTACAAGTGCCTGGACAAGACGCCTGCAGTGCCGGGAGCAGCCAATCTCGGTTTCCATTATACCCAACTTGGTTTGTGGGATCAAGGTTGATAGAAAGAGGGGGAGATGCTCTTACTCAAATGAATAATAAGATATGAAAATAATAAGATATGAAATAAGAAAGAAAACATTTTAAAATGTGCTTTCTCCATAGCCCCCCATTTAATATTAGAAAGAATCGTAATGTGCAAAGAGTCTGAATGTTAACATTAATAAAATTAAATGGGAATTTGATTATGCTGTGTTACAGCTACACATAATGTTCTCAAGCATAACTTTTGCAAATCTGTTAATTCCACTGGTGATTAGATATGTGCATTTCAACACATCTTGCTGCCCTTTGAAATCTAGTACAATCAAGATGTTAGATTGTAAGTTATTTTCTGGTTATTAAGATGCATTTCAATCCTCATCTTTAATCAACTGAAGATTCACAAGATGGCTTTGATATGTACACTGGGGTGTGTGTGTGTGTGTGTGTGTGTTGTGCACACCTCAAATTGATGTGCTGTCTCTCTCATTTCCTGCATCTTAGGATGTACCCTCTGGTGTATGTTATTAATAAGGAATTTGTGTTCAGTTTCATTTACTTAAAAATGGAGGGGGGGTGTTGGAAGGCTCTTTACATCCCTAAATCCTAGGGGGGAGCCCCGCAGCTTGGCCCCTCCTGTCAGAATCTATAAGGGAAGGCAGAACTCAGCGAGGCGGAGGGAACACAGCCAGTTGGTAGATAACGCCTGGCTGCCCTCTGACCCTCGGGTTAAACTGCTGTCTGGGCTGTTCAATCTGGTAAGCTGAGTTCCAGGGAGGGAGAGCTGCCAGTTATCTGTCAGTGCGCTAAGGTATGGACTTCATCACAGAGAGGTGCACGGACCAAATCTTCCTAATGACCTCTTTCAGGCCCCCCTCTCTCTGCAGCACTGAGGCCATTCTAGTATACACAATTTAGGGAGTTTCCAAATCATCGAGGAGCTGATGACTTCTCCGGACCTTCCAGGGAAAGTAAAGGAAGGAGGTAACCTGTTTCCGGAACATTCTATTTCAGGCCTTCATGTGGCTATGTAAGCTGAGAGGGTGGTGAGCCATATTCCCCCAAAGTGCTGCTGTCAGCATGAAGGACTCTGCAATTCTGTGATTTAAATAAGCGGTGTGCAGCACCTCCACCAAGGATTTCAGTCAGGAGGAGAGGGATGGGAAGGAAAGACAGGACACTTTTATGTCAGATGCCACTAGAATATACACAAAGACAAAGCAATCTGTTGAGCGTGAAGAGGACACACACAGAGACTGTGAGTACGCACAAAGAGAGCAAGGGAGAAGTGAGAGAGACAGACAGAAAGAGACACAAGGACAGAGAGACATGCAGAGAAAGCCACACAGAGCTGACAGACATAACAACAGTAGACACAGAGACACAGATAGATGCAGAGAGAGGTAGAGACGCAAATGCACAAAGGGAAAAAGAGATGGAGATGGGCAAAGAAACAGAGAGAGGCCCACAGAGAAGGAAGCAGAGAAAGAGGGAGAGACAGGCTGCCAGACCGACCAAGAGAGACAGAGAGATGCAGGCTGGCTGCAGAACTTGTTTAGGGTTACAAGATGGACACTCGTGGGTCTCTAGAAAGCAGGACTGAGCCATTGGGTGGGCTGTGGAAGGGAATGCACCCTGACCCCCAACCCACACTACAAGGCTCTCCACTGAGGATGGAAATTTGGCTGAGCTTTGGAGAAGGAGCAAGTGATGGCTGGGCATGCAGGGGTAACAATGGTGGTAGGGATGAGAATTGCTTTTTGCTTGAGCTGAGGAGGCAGACACATGTATGAGCTGCTTCTCTATTAAAAGTGCTTCCATCCTCTTCCTCAGAGGGCTGTCTTCTTCTTTCCTACCCTTGTCTCCTCCCCTCCATCTTTCTGCTCCTTTCTTTCCCTCGTTCCTCCTTCTGTGAAGCTCCCTTTGCTAGTATTTTGATTCACTTACTCTACAAATATTTTCCGACAACCTGGCTATGTGGTTCTCAGTCTTTTTCTGGAGACCAGAAACAAATCAGTGAGATAAACTAAGTTGGGAGTCTCCTTAATTATGACTTTTGCTGTCTGGGTGCCCCGAGCATTGTACATGATGAGCATCAGAGTCACAGTTCGCATTGAATGAAGGAGGTCAGAGGGCTCAGGAAGGGAACTTGCACTGTGGTTGCAAAGCCGAACATCAGGCAATGGAGAGAACAAGTTCCTATTGCCAGGCCAGATGGCCAATGTGTTTCATTCATTCATGTACCAAGCACTTGTGCATCATCTACTACACACCAAGAACTGGGTCAGATGCTCAGGCAATTCAGTGTCAACAAGTCCAACATGATTGGAATTTAGACATTGGGTTCTTCCACCATTCCCCTCAACTAATGAGCAAATGCTAAAGCAGGAAGCAGGTAAACTGAGTCAAAACCCAGTGCTGTTTGCTGGTGACTCATGAAAGATAGAAGCCCAGGCCCTGATGACCTTTATCACGTCATCCAAGGCTATCCTGCTGTTGAACATTTTGACTAAATGTCCCCATACTTCACGGGAAAAACCAGCAAGAACAACTCCGTAGCCTTCCGCAGCATTTGTACAAAAATTATATGATTCTTAGTAAAATGCAGCTGAATTATGAGAAAAATGAGTTCCCAGGAACTCTAGTTTGGTGCCCAGCTGAGACTGAGATTAGAGCCACTGGGCTGCCTGCTTCCCAAAGCCACCAAAACACACAAATGATGGCTCCTCAGAGGACAGCAAGGCATGCAAACTAAACGAGCCCTCCTTTTCCTGGAGACATTATCTTTTTCACAATCCTGTTGTGTTCACTTCAGCTCTGTTTAAGCTTAGAGTTAAGTGCTGTGGCATGGTCTTGACACAATTCGCGTTTTGGCCTCTTTCTGGGATGTGGGAAGTCACAGTTCAGTAGGTGGTGCTGTCGGCCTTTGAGTCAATCTCAGACTGTCCCCTGGCCTTGAACTAGGGCAGTCCTGGGGTGGAAAAGAGCACTTGTTGTATTAAAGAAGACTCTAAATGTCATTGCAACATAAAGGAATGTGCTGTTTCATTAATAAGATTTTTAGGTGCAAACTCAGCCAAATACAAGTTTTCTATATTCTTCTAGAATTGTTTTCTTATACCACACAGGCATTTGTTTATACATTCACTTAATCAGGCCACAGATGTGTATGTTGAGCTGCTCTTCTATCAGGAAATGTGAAATTTTTTTTTCTGAGATTCAGTTAAGAGGAACAAAGAAAATATATAAAATCTGATCCCTGGTACCTAAAGCCTTCAAATTAGTATTAATAAAATGGATTAATAGAGTACCTATCATATGTTGGCTACTAGGCATTTGATATGCATACATTATTCCTATAATCTTCTAAGAATTTCCACTTTCCAGCAGTGCAAATGGTGATTTTGAAATATTAAATGACTTGCCCCAGATTGCACAGCTATTAAGAGGCTAAGTGGACTCTGAGGCCAAGTCTATGACCTTAAACTCAATTTCCTTTCCATTGCAATAAGATTATAACACCACGAATACTGTAAAACAGGAGAGGCTCTGGTGCACAAAATGTAAGGATTCACCCCCTCTTACCCTGATAAGATATAAGCAGAGATGAGGTAGCAGCAAGAACAGAGATCTTGGAGTCTGCCTTTTGGTCTTTGACTCCCAGAGTCTCCTTACATTAGCTATGCAATGTTGCACAAATTTCTTGATTTCACTGTATCTCAGTTTCTTCATCTGTAAGATGGGGATAATAACAGTACAAGGCACACAGAGTTATTGTGGGGAGTAAGTGAAATAATGTACATAAAGTGCTTAGAGTACTAATGAACACATATGTAAGTATTAGACATTTTTATTATTATATTAAAATAATTATGTGGAATCGCTATATGTGAGAAATCCCCTCTATGCAATTTAGCTATACAGTTCAGAGGGGAAAGAGAGTGCTTCCAAATACAGTAACCTTGGAGGTTGCATTTGGATTAATTTTTGACATGATGAAAGGATTTTGACAACTGGAGGTAGTAATATTTATAGCAACAACATCCTCTCTTTCTTTAGTCCTTACTTTATGTCATGTGCTCTGCTGAGTCCTTTATATTCATTTTCTCATTTAATACTTGCAAGAATTCTATGAGGTCAAGACTTTCTGAGCACTTTCAACTGAGTCAGTGTTCTGTCTGCCCAAGGCTGCCTCACTAATAAGCGGCAGGATAGAATCAGTTCTAGGTCTGCCACATCTCCAAATCCATTAGCTCCTGGGTAGACCATAGGGTGGAGAGCTGTAGGCGAGATCTGCAGTGAAGTTGACTTCCCAATGGTTGTCCAGACGCCCTTGGATAATTTGGAGCAGGATGAGAAATCCACTTTAGCACATGTGGTGTGCCTGTTGGGAAGTGTAGGAGAAAAGAGCTGAGAGCTGAGGTGGGCCAGAACCTGAACTTGAAGAATCTTCAAGGCCAGGCTAGAAAGTTTGCGTGTCAGTTGGTACTGAATAGAAAACCATTGCAATTCAGGGATTGGGAATAAGCAAGTATGTTTGCCAGACACATTTATATGATAATTGAAAAAGAGCTTGAATGACTTATAGTTTGGTCATATTTACATTATAGAAATGGACAATTTAGGATTAAATCCCCCTATAATCTCATATTGTTAAAAGTATAGGGTTATTTTTATCTGTCCTGGGAGAGGCTGTTTTGGAATTTTAGATGAGTTAAGCAAAAGGTGCTAGGGAAACGTGAAATTTTAAATGCCAGTTGGTTATATTGAATTACTTGCCTTTGGCTCTTCATTTCTACCTTTTTCACTAATTCAAATGCATGTACCACCTAGGGAAGCATTTTGAAAATGCAGCCAGCCGTTCTTTCATGATAGCATGAGCTAGGGCACTTCTATAGCGCCCAAAGAAAATTATACTCTGAACGTGGAATTTAACTCTAAATGGAGACCTCCTCATGATCCAGAATGATTTATCTACAATGCTTTTTCTTGAACATGTAACCACCTGAACCTCTCTTCACTGTCGTCCAGAAAGTTATAATAGGATGTAAGGGATTTCTGCTCCTCTTTTCTGTTCTAAATTAATCTTACCATATGCCAGGAGCAGGGCGAGTAAGTGGCAGGAGACAGGGACCTATTCTCCCGGTATTTCAGCAAAGCATGCTGCAAAAGAGAACTCTTAGTTATAGCACTTGTGGTTTAGTTATTGTTTTAATGAGCCTTTGCTGTGTAACCACAGCACCATTATGACCCGGCCACACCACAAGAAAAGGAAGTTCCCGTAAGCTGCCTCCTCGCTCATCTTTTCATGTTGCTGGAAGTCAGCTCCTCTTGGCGGTGTGCGGCTTGGGCTTCCGGAGTTGGCTGGGCCTTTGTGCTTATCAGTGATACCCTCCTGTCTCCCATCCCTCCCTCTCCCTCTTCCTTCTTCCTCCAAACTGCCAGGCCTGAAGTATCAAGGAGAGAAGGCAAAAGGGAGTGTAATGAATCACATGTCTTGGTCCCGAAGCGTTGCGGAAAGAAATGCTGGCCAGGAAAAGGCAGCACGCCACTGGAATGAGAGGGCCCCCTTTCTCCTCCTGCCTTTGTCTGTCTTAAATAGAAACAGACATTTTTCACATGACTTTCCCAAGAGACCACAGTTATTAAGAAAGTGCCAATAGTATATTTAAGAGAAATCGCACTGAGTGAGGAAATGTGTGTGTGAATTAGTATGAAATGGTACAGTGGGATTTCATGCACTTTTGGGACAATTTGTTCTTTGAATTAGGAGAATGAGCTGGATATTCCAAAATAGAAAACAGGGATTCCAGAGCCCCAGGTTTCCTGTCACTTTTGCTACACTACCAGGTGACTTTTAATGACTCGTTCCGTGCTACCTGACTCTGGTCTTCCCATGTGAGCACACGGTTGTGTGGTATAAACTTGACCCCTCCACTCTGCTTGGTCAGTTCTGCGTCATGGTGAAAAATGTGGCCTTCAGAGTTCTATGAACTTGAATTTGAATACCAGTCTCATCATTCTCTAGTGGTGTGATATGGGTACAAAGTCAGTAATTTATGAGTCTCAGTTTCTTCAGGTGTACAACAGGGAGCTTAATACCTGTGGCATTAAAATTTTGTGGTGATTAAATAAAACGACATATGTAAAGTACCAGGTACATAGTAGGGGCTTAATTAATTATAACTCTTCTCCCATTTCTTCCTTCTCTTCTTCCCCCTCTTTCTCTGTTCTCTTTCTCCTCCTCCTCCTCCTTCTCCTCCTCCTCCTGTTTTGGTAATTCTGGGAGCTGTGGAGTGCAACACTGATTCTGCGTCCTACTATAATGAGGTCTTGGCCAAATGTAATCTTCCTGGACATAGCCATATGCACAGAGCATCAGCTTTCCAATTAGAGCTTCTCACATGAAGCAGGTCCATGTGTATCCCTAATGGGAAGGGAGGCTGGAAATACAGCGCTGGTCTGATTCTTTAATAGTTTCCCGATTCCTAGGGCTCCAGCCAAGCTGAGTCTCCTTCCCTGTACATGGGCAGCAGCTGCAGGCTCAGAGAATGGTAGGCCACACACTTCTTTGAAATACTGTAATTTAGAATGCAGAAGTGAAACATATGCCACTAATCATCATGGTAGCTTTTTGTCTGTGTACTAAAAACTAGAATTTTTTAGAAAGAAATATTATGGTAGGAAGGGTATGTTTAAATCAACCTGAGTCAGAAAAAAAATGAGGAACCTCTATGTTCTTTCTTTCGACAAAGATCTACTGTCCACACTCATATACCAGGCAGTGGTGAAGTAGGGAAAAACAAGATAGCCATGGCCTCTGCTTCCATATCTGTGGTCCTTAAAAATGACCAAGAATTTTCCCGATGCTCTGGGCTGGCTCTGTGACTGCTTTGGTCAACAGCAATGTGGTATCAGTATGTTAGTCTCCTGGAGCTACCACAGCAAAATACCATAGACCTGGGGGCCTTAAAAACAATATGAATTGTCTCACAGTTCTGGAGGTGGTGAGTCCAAGATAAGGCGTAAGCTGGGTTGGCCCCTTCTGAGGCTCTGAAAGAGACTCTGTCCAATGCCTCTCTGCACATCGTGATGATTTGCTGGCCATCTTTGCCTTTCCATCTCGGCCTCGATCTCTGCATGGCATTCTCTTTGTGGATCTTTGTCTTATCTGTGCACATTTGTGTCTCTGTCACAATTTACCCTTTGTATTAAGGACACTAGTTATATCGGATGAGGGCCCACCCTAATGACTGACTCTAACTTGACTATATTTACAAAGATACTATTTCCAGATAAGGTCATGTTTTGAGGTACTGGTAGTTAGGATTCCAATATGTCTTCTTTTTTTTTTTTTTTGAGACGGAGTCTCGCTCTAGCCTGGGCTGGAGTGCAGTGGCCGGATCTCAGCTCACTGCAAGCTCCGCCTCCCGGGTTTACGCCATTCTCCTGCCTCAGCCTCCGGAGTAGCTGGGATTACAGGCGCCCGCCACCTCGCCCGGCTAGATTTTTTTGTATTTTTTAGTAGAGACGGGGTTTCACCGTGTTAGCCAGGATGGTCTGGATCTCCTGACCTCGTGATCCGCCCGTCTCGGCCTCCCAAAGTGCTGGGATTACAGGCTTGAGCCACCGCGCCCGGCCCCAATATGTCTTCTTAAGGGGACACAATTCACTCCTAACGGTCAGTCCAGCCCTTAAGAGATTGATGACTTCTTCTTGTCTTGAATACTTGCATTTGCAAATTGGCCACCATGTCTTGAGGAAGCCAAAGGGCTTCACGGGGAGGCCCATTTGGAGAGAACCTGAGGCCCTATGACCAACAGCCCTACCTCAGTTCCCAGCAAGAACTACCAGCTGTGTGAGTGAGTTATCATCTTGGAATAGATAACTCTTTTCCAGATCTCAGTGGAGCTAACACAGCTGCCCTGTGTATAACAATCATGTGCTACTGCTAATGAGCCTGACCCAAATTGCATATTTGTGAGGAAAGTAAGTGTCTGTTATTGTTTTAAGCCACTAAGTTACATGGGCATAGATCACCATAACAATATCCTTGAAAACAGACACACACAAGTAGTTGTGTGTGACAAGTGTTGGAAAGGAGAAGCACAAGACCCCAGCAAGGAGTAAACAAGACAGCTTAGCCGGTCTTGCACTGGTCTGCTTTGTTACTAAGTAAATGCTCTTTCATGCAGATCAATTGGAGGTGCTTTACTAGTTTGGCATTCCTAGCAAAAGGCATTTCTTCTTGCCTACCTGGCTTTCTGAGATGCATTTAATTTGAAAACACCTTCATTGTCTTTGCATCTGTGTTTCCCCTTTGGGAAGTAGGAAGGGTGGGAAAGCCTGTGAGTGGGTGATAACAGCGCCCATCCAAAGTGAACTCCATTTACTTTCATCTCCTTCATAATGGCACAGAAAATGGAGCATAAAAATACCCCATGGAAGGTTAAGTGCTCTGTACTAACAGTGGAGGATATGGAGGAGGCAATGAAGCGAAGGTCGGAATGAACAGGGAGGGGTGAGTTCAGATGTGGGTGGTTTCTTTTCTTTTTTTCTCCTCTTTTACTACTGTTCAAATGAAGCTATGTGATACAACACTTGATAATTAAGGGAAATTGCACAGCAGATAGGCAACGATGACCTCTTTTGACAGGAGTCCCTATCAAATCAGGTAATCCAGAGGGGTAGGCTACATTCAGCAGACCAGAACAAGGCCATCTTGTCTTCTAAGAAAACCTGAGGCCAGGTTTATATTCCAAGTCTTTTGTGAGGGATGGGCAGAACCGGATGGGGCCGGGTCCAAGGGGTCATTCTGTTCAACATCTAGGACAGCTATGTTGGACAATGGTGTGCTTTTAGTTTAAGGAACCCAGGGTCCAGGCTTGGGATGTCATTGGAGCTTTAGACATGCTTTCCTTGGTTCATTCACTCAATGAATACTCAGTGCCTTATATATGCCAGACATTGACATAGGTAGGCAATGAATAAGTCACACAAGTACTCTGTTCATGTCACAGATTCATTCTAGCAAAGAGAGAGGCACAAATATAACAGACATATATATAAAATTTTAATTATAATAAAGGGACAAAGTGGAGGGTTAAAGCTGTCAGTCTTTTATTCAAAGACCTTTCATTCAAACCCTGATATTTCCTTATGTGACTTGAAAAGTAAACTCCAAATGACTTCTCATGGCACTTGAGATCCTGCGCAATCTAATTCCTACTATACTTCCACAATTATTTCTTTTCTCCTTTCAATCACTCCTCAAGATACACCCATACACTTCAGTCTTGTGAAGCATAGCTCTGGTGTCAGACTGCCTAGGTTCAAATCCAGCTATGGCACTTACTAGCTATGTGACCTTAGGTAAGTTACTCAGCCTCTCTGAGCCTTAGCTTTGACTTCTATAAGATGCGTAGAATATGATTGATATCTCCCTGGGTGATTGTGAAAATCAGATGAAAACATGGATATGAGAGGGCAGCACTCATACTAAAGTAAGATATGACTTACTTGCAAGTACTAATGACTATATTATAATAAAAGTGCATATGTGTATTCATATATGTATCCTATATTTAATCTAACAGTGACTCTATTCTGAATCAGAATATATCTTAATGCCACATAGTAAGCCTTAGACCATGACTGTTTTACTATTCATGCACAGTGGATAGATGCTGAATAAAATATACTCAACTCACTGGTGTCTTGCAGTGATGGTAGAGATCCTTAACTAGGAGGAATGCTGTTTCAGAGGGCTCAGAATGGGTAATTAGGAGACTGTCACAAGGAAGCGGTGAAGAACTGCACTCTTTAGCTTAAAGAACTGCAGTTGGGAGCCATATGATGAGAATCCATGTGTGCCACTTGGCAACATTAGAATTCCAAAATAGAGTGATCTTTAAAGATTCTCTCCCCTTGCAGCTGGGTGGAGAGGTGGTCTGGGCTGCTCTGGAAACAGCGGTGAGCCTTTTATCATTTAAATATTATTCCATTGGGGCAGAAAAGGGGACAAAATACTGAAAATAAAAGTTAATTAAAAAATAAAATCAAGAGAAATGTCTCTCAGAGGCCACCTCTGGTACAGAGACCACCTGTCATTAAGCATTTTCCTGTCTATAAACCCGAGATTGGAAGCTGATCGACTCTTCTCTTGTTTAATTTTTAATGCCTCCTGTCTGGTCTCTGTGGTAGCTATTATAGACAGAGGCTGTCACATAGATATGTACCTTGCCCAGAGAAAAAGTGATGCTTCCCACTACCAGAACTGATATCCACTGGGAAAAACCTGCAGTGGGATTTATTACTTGCCCTGGGGAATTTTCTCTTGCAATGATGCAAGTCTCTCCTCTCCTTGCGGGTGGATTAGTATAATAATAGAGGAAGAAAATGTCACTGAGAAAAGAGAATAAATGGTGGCTCCTCAGCAACAGGGTGTCTTCAGATCCTAATTTTCACCTTTCTGGTTCCTCAGGTCACTCATTCAATACAAATTTATTGAGCATCTACTATATGCCATGCATTGTTGTGTGTATTGAGGTCAAAACAACAAAGCCAGAGAAAAATATTTATTCTTATGACCCCCACAAGACATTCTATTGAGGAAAGGGAGAGAATAAATACTTTTAACAAATAAGAATGCTGGGCCAGTTTAAATGATGACAGGGCAAAGAAAGTAAATCTGGAAATGTGGCACCCTGGGAAGTGGGTAGGAAAGGCCCCCTGAGGGAGGTAATGGTTAAGTAATAAGGTGAATGGTGAGGAGGAGCCAAGAAGGCAAAATCACATGGAATGGCATTCCAAGAAGAAGAGGCAATGGCAAGCACAGAGACCCTGAGTTGGAAATGAGCTTAGCTTCTTTAAGAAACAGAGGCATTTGCTATGCTAAGAGAAGAGACCTCAGGCTTATGATCAATACAGGCAATTGAAGGTGCCAGAGGACTTTGAGGAACCTGTAAAAAGGGGGAAGACTTGGTTCTGAGATTAGGTTTCAAACCTGGGATGTAAACATTCAATTACAGTCTCATTTTGGCCAGTGTGAAAGAAAAGTGTATGAGATCATCTTTCTTGAGTGCCTTCACTCAGTCACGCTCCCTAGACATGACCTTCATGGACCTGTTGCCCTGGTCTCCAGGGACCCGTTCCCTCCTCACTACATGAATGCAGTGGTCTCTATACTGGGAGCCCTTTCTCCTTCCTTCACTCTAGGCCCCAATATTCCATCTTCCTTCTACTTCCCTATCACCTTCCTAAAACACACCCCATAAAGCCTCCCTCCCATTCAATAGCGGCCTTTGAATTTCAACAGGAAGTACTAGCTCCTTAGCACCACACACAAGACACTCACAGTCTGCCCTCTGCATACCTGGATTCCACGTGGCTGCCCACTACTTCTCCACAAGCACCCATGCTTACAAAGTACCACCTGTATCCTGGCGGCCCCCAGCACCTTGACTTCAGCTCTTCCCTGGGCTAAATGACTCATCTTTTCCCTCGACATGAGACACTTTTTTGTTTTTGTTTTTGTTTCGAGTCAGAGTCTCACTCTGTCAACCAGGCTAGAGTGCAATGGTGCAACCTCGGTTCACTGCAACCTTTCCCAAGACAAGAAAGCCAGGCCAGGTAAAGTGTTAGATTGGAGAGGAGGAGGAGGCCAGGCAAAGTTTACAGGGAAGAGCATTTCAGTAGGTAAAACCGCAATGCAAAGGCTTGAGTTAGAAGTGAACTTGGTAGGTTGATTTCTAGTTTGTACCCTCTGAGCTCTGGGCGACTGAGCATGTTATTGGTGGAGGGGGCTGGGGAGTGCCCATAATTTACTTAATTTTGTGCTTCTGCCAGTCCCTGCCATACACAATAAGAACTCACCCTCTTTCTGACCTGGTATTTTGAAGAAATTTAAGATAATTTAGAGGGGAACAAAAAACTTGTGGTACATTTATTAAGTGACAATATTAAAATGAATTCTGCTGCAGTTTCTATCATGAGATTTGTCAATAGCAGTTAATGTTTATAATCTCATTTTTGGAGGAATTTAATTTTGTTGTTTCAGGAACGTTTATGAAGTAAAAAGGAACTCCTGGTTGCATCAGTGGGGAAGCTGATTGCTTCAGAGGGACCTGGGAGGAGATTTACAGAGCCCCCTGTTCTTGCCCTAATTAAGGCATATGTTACTGTTTTTATAGCTCCAAGGTACTCACTGTAGCTGGGTTTATAAACACCTTTTTTTTTTTTTTTTTGTCCAGAGGAGAGGAGATACTTTCTTTTACGAATTATATACTGTGACTCCTTGAGGGCAGGGGTGATGACTTGTATTAGGAATTTACTGTGCTCAGGCCCTGTCTCAGAGATGCTGACTCCTAAACTCTGGAGATAGAATCCAGAAAGTTGTTTTACAACACAGCCCTCTGGTCATTCTGATATCTGCTCAGCTTTGAGGACCACTGAGATAAGGGAACCATCTTCATTGAGTATACATAAGCCAGGCACACTGCTGGGTCCCTGCTACTCCAAGTGTGGTCCTCAGACCAGAAGCATCCGGGTTACCTGGGAGCTTGTTGAAAGACTCTCAGGACTCACCTGAGAGAGACTTGTTGCATCAGCTGGTTTCAGATGCATCATCTTATTTAATTCTCAGAGCAAATCTCTGAGGTAGATCTGAATATCGTCACGGAAATCTTTGTAATTGTTTTTATATAATTCACTCTTGTCCCTTTAATTTATTGTCTTATTCAATTTATTGTCTTATTTAATTTATTGTCTTATTCAGTTCAGGTATTTCAATTACAGCAATTTCCCTGTTCATGGTAAACCTTCAGTTTAACGCTGTGTACACCACTTGATGAGGAAACACTTCTATTGACTGGACATCTCTCTTTCCCCCAAGTCTTCTCTGTAATTCTCTCTTCCACCACCAAAATGTCGTGCACCAAATTTCCTTGGTCTACCCCATTAATTAAATGTGCTAGTCAACCACTCAGTCACCATAGTTGAGGCATTTAGAGTTGTCCTGTTCTATGATCTCTGTGGCAGGTGGCTTCTGAAATGACTGATAGTAACCCCCGCCTCCTGGTGCACACTCCCTTGCATAGCCCTCCCCCTGAGTGTGGATCTGCTTCTCATGAATAGACTATGGCAAAAATAATAGAATGCCCTTATGAGATTAACTTATAAAGGACTGTGGCTTCTGTCTTGATCACCTCTCTCCTTTGTTTTTCTTGGGTGGCTCGTCCTGTTGAGTCAAGCTACTATGTTGCAGGCTGCCCTCTCGAGAGACCCACACACAGGCACAATACTGAGGGCAGCCTCCAGCTAACAGCCAGTGAGGACTTGAGGTCCTCAGTATAAGAACCCACAAGAAACTGAATCTTGCCACTAGCCACTGCATGAGATTCTAAGCACATGAACCCCCTCAGTATAACCCAGAGATGACTTCAGCCTTGACCAAAGCCTTCATTGCAGCCCTGAGAAACCCTGAGCCAGAGGACCCAACTACTAAGGGATACTTGGAATTTCTGACCCACAGAAACTCTGGAATAATAAATGTTGTATAAACCTGCTAAGTTTTGGGGTAATTTGATATGCAGTAATTGATAACTATTACACTCTCCCTGCAATTGAGGTTGCCAAGATCTAGCTCGTGGGATTGACAGAGAAAGGGGTTCTGGGCTTGATCTAAATCTACACAGAAAAATCAAGTGCATGAGAGACTGAAAGTATTTGTCAAATTTGGTTTTCCTCCCTTCCTGTGTACAATGTAAACCATGTGTCTCTAACTACCTTGAATCCAGATGGATGATGGACTTGAATTTAAGGTCAATAAAATATGTGCCTGGAAGTAATGAGCACTTGGCAGATATACTCAGCCTGGTTCCTAAAATACCTCATTTCAGTAGATCCTTCATGCTCTTAGTCTTTGCTTGTCAGCTGGTTGGACCAAGAAGAGAGCTTTAAGAAGGAGTTAGTGGTGAGTGAGCTGATGGAAGGATCCCAGTCCTGTGTGACCACATTGAGGAAAATCTAGGAAACTGGCAACCAGAAGCATTCACACTGGACTTTGTGTGAGCAAAAAAGGAAATTTTGTTGCATTGAACGCTTGACTTACTGGTGATGTTTGTTATGCAGCCAACCTAGCCTACCCTGACCAAAACATATATCTTATATTTTGTCTATTTTCTTTGTTTTATATTTTAATATATTAATATAAGTTTATTATTTTCAGTCCCTTAAACACATTCATTGATCTGCTATCTTTTGAGTAACATTCACTAATTCACTTTCTAAATATTTAATGATTTCCAGGCACTGGGTTTACATTGATAAAAGGGCAAAAATTTTCTCCTTAAAAAATGCATAATGAATCAGGTCAATAGATGCACAAGAGGCAATTAAATTGTAATTTAATAGAGATATACACATGAACCCTGCTAGAATACCCTTTAAACGTCAAGCACTACCTTACTCACAAATATTGTAACATGAACACTTAGAACTCTCTTCATCACGTTGATCATGGGTCTACTGTGTGTGAAGGTAGGAAAGTGTGTCTGAATTGGAACATAATACATTTAGCTCAAGTAGAGATATTCTATATAACAAGACATTAAGTCATGGAAGAAAAACATATCTAGGCATTTGAAATTATTCCGTAGCCCCTAGGGAACCATTGATGATTGTAGTGGAAAGATACAGGGTAACACTGTCTTTAGAAAGATTTATTAGACAGAGCTATGTAGGGTGGCCTAGATAAAGGAAAGCAACATTCATATAGGAAGACCAGGTGGGAGCCTCACTGCATGGTAGATCAGGCATATGTCAACAGAGCCCTGCCTGAGGGCAATAGGAGAGGAATTTAATGGATGGAAGTTAGCTTTGAAAGAGAAATCTATAAATCTGGCTGAGAAATTAGCTCACATGATATGAGAAAATTGCTTGGTGTTTAACTTTTTATTTCCTCCATTTGTGTTTAGGTTCATGCACATGCACATGTGTGGGTGACTGTGTACATATGTATGCATGTGTTATATCATTTTTTCCATATAAAATATCACGCTATATCTAGGAAAAGTATTAGTTCTAATAATGTAATCTTAAATTGTTTGTATCTTACACACATGTTTAAAACAATCCAACCATATATGAATTCTAATGTATTTTTTGGAGAGAACGAAAAACACACCTTTTTTTGGTGTGAAATTTTGGAGACAGCTCTAGACTATGTAGAAAAGGCTGAGTTCGCTGAAAGTTGAAGAATGTCTTCAGAGTGTGAGTGGTCTCTGCTCCAGGTGATTCTGGCCCCTCTTTTCTGTGGGGGAGAGGTCATGCTTCCACTTTTCTTTGGCTAATGGGTAAGCTCTAGGAGAGCCACGTGGAAAATTTGACATGTGTCCCTTGCTGGATGTGTGTGGCTGTGGAGGTGGAGACAGATGTTTGACTCTCAGCTGGATGCAAATTGTAGTGGGTGGAGCTGTCTTTGGGTAGCTTTGGAGGTAAGGGGCAGGACTGCATGGGGAGCAATCTGTGCTCCAAAGTTGGCTGGGCCAATGAACCTGTTTCTTAGGGGCTTGCTGTGTCCTAAGAAGAAGCAAGATTGCATCCTGTGGAGAGAGATCCATCTAAGAGGGCAACACCAAAGCAACACCAAAGGCCTTAGATGTGAAAACGGGATTGAGGGTGTCTTAAGTGGCCATCGGGAGAGACTCTGTTCATGTCAGAGGAACCACAGAATAGAGGCCCTGAAAACAGTAGTTATCTAGAGATCCCTCCACTCCTACCCAAAGTGGTACCATGTGAAAAAGATGCAGCCTCCGGGCCCCACAGCAGCCAGAAGCCATTGGTATCAGAATTCAACAATCCTTGTCATAGAAGCCTTTTCCTGGACCTCATCTCTTCTCCCTCAGATCCCTGGAGGGGACCTGAACAGCAAGGAACTTGTGGTTGAAAAAAAGTGGCTCAGGGAAGAGAGGAATCTGACCCTGCCTTCCTTTTCTACACAAGGTCCCCTGCCCAGGGATTTAGTTCTGAGTCAGAAGTTACAATAGGTTTAAAATGGGCTGAAAACTTAACTTTGACATGGCCCTGAGCTAGGTATTTTCTTACTCAAAAGTGAGTAGGCAATTTTATTCACTGAGAAGAGACAACTGGAAAAGCTTTGGGTTCTGCTCAGGATTTCAGGCAGGATGGGGAGGTTTGGGATCCCAGGGTGGCTGTGCTAGGGCAGGTGAGAGAAATGATCAATTGCTTCTTACTTATAACCACTAAGTCCAGCCCTCCAGACACTGGAAAAGTGTATTTCTTGCCTTCTATTAGAATAACTTCAACAATGTTCATGGCATGGTCTAACTCAAAAAGAGACCAGGTAATAAGGATTTTATGAGGTCTCCAAATTTAAATCCCTCACTCTGTGTCATCTCCACGCAGTGCCATGCTGAATTCATACTGGAGTCTGAAGCAAAGGAACTATCAGTGCTATGGAGTGAATGTTTGTTTCCCCTCAAAATTCGTATGATGAAATCCTCACCCACAAGGCGATGTTAGCAGGAGATGGGGGCTTTGGGTGATAATTAGGTCATGTGGGTGGAACTCCCACAAGACCCCAGAGAGTTCCCCCCTCCCCCTTCTTCCATGTGTGGATATGAAGGAAAAGCAGCCATCTCTGAACCAGGAAACAGTCTCTCACCAGGCACTGAATCTGCCAGCAACTTTGATCTTGGACTTCTCGGCCTCCAAAACTGTGAGAAATAAATTTCTGCTGTTTATAAGATACTCATTCTGTGATATTCTGTTATAGAAGCCCAAATGGACTAAGAAAATCAGTAATACTGATACCACGTTTATGTAAAATTTTGATATTTTGTTCACCATGGATTTTTGTATTAACTGTAATCCCTGCACTTTGGGAGGCCAAGGCAGGTGGAGCATGAAGTCAAGAGATCAAAACCATCCTGGCCAACATGGTGAAACTCTGTCTCTACTAAAAATACAAAAATTAGCTGGGTGTGGTGGCAGGCGCCTGTAGTCTCAGCTACTAAGGAGGTTGAGGCAGGATAATTGCTTGAACCCGGGAGGTGGAGGTTCCAGTGAGCTGAGATCGCACCACTGCACTCCAGCCTGGCAATGGAGTGAGACTCCATCTCAATAATAAGTAATAATAATGAATAATAATAATAATAATAGTTGATAAAAAAAGTTTAAAATGTGATTGATCGTTGATTGTTGACCTTTTGTGGTGTCTTAAATTTTGTGCCCAAGCTAGTCCCAGCACTTGTCTCCCCTCCATCTTCTCCAGTTCAACACAATTAAGGTACATCCAGTCTCTAGGGAAAGAGGGAATATGGAAAACCCTTAGAATGGTTTTTATACAACCTTCTGCTCTGTAGCCAGAAGTCTCATATCCCAAAAAGGCAATTGTGAGACTCCTTGGATCCCAGATCAAACTACTAAAATCTTAAGGTTATGTATTTACTAAAGGGAACCGTATTCACATTTCCCAACTAGACCACTGTCTATAGAGAACGGGAACTGCCCTTAAGGACTTCAGGTGAGCTTACTTAATGGAAGTTTTCATAGATGACTATTATGAATACTTTCAGTCATTGAATGCTAATATGTCTTGAAGATGTTCTGTCTTGGAAACTTGGAAAGATTTTTTTTTTTTTTTTTTAGTCATCTACTGGTATAAATCAGTGGTTAAGATATGGACTTAGTTAGCAGAGAAGCTTTGATCTCTAGTTCTGCTACCTCCTCATTGTGTAAATTTACTTCTCACCCCAAACCTCAGTTTACCAATGGTAAAATGACACTTTAGAGGATACATATAAAGGATGCAAGAGTCTGTCTAGCTTAGCAGGGATGGAAAATATGGTTCAAGGGAAATAAGGTGAAGGATGAATTCATAAAAGTAGATGAGGCCAGATTGTAAAGTACCCTTAGTTTCGTTGAAGTTCCAGTGAGAAAATCCACCCACAGCACTCAGATGTACACAGAGGGTTCCTGCACTAAATGATAGCTGTTTTCGTCATTAGACTTTTACATGATCAACAATCTCACTAACGCTGAATATGGGTGAGATTCTTAGCATGGCAAAGGCTGTGCCTCCTTGGTGTATTAACCTTTATTTAGTTGTTTTAGCTATCTGGCCTAAATTGCAAAGTTTGGCCCAAATATCATGCTGGGTCCTCAGTAACGCAGACAGAGAGTAACTAGGAGGACTTCAGGATTGGTGGGGTAAGGGGATCCCCCACCTGGCCTGAAAATACCAATGTATGTCTCCAGGTCTAGTGAAAGCAGCTGTGGTTCGAGTAGGCACCAGGGTTAAAATCAGACACCACCATAGATGTCCAAGCAGCAAAAAATCCTTAGCATCAGGCAGATAGGGTGTGAGAACAAGACTGGGGGCAGAGGTGAAAGATAGGCTTTGGTGATGCATGCCAACACCAACTGAACTGGGACAGCCATCAGGCAGTGTTTTGATGAGGCTTCTGAGGCCATGTCCAGCACAGTGGGGAAAAGGACCCTGATTGAGGTGTGATGCCATCCCCATTCACCCACCACTTCCACAAATTTGAGATTTTCTTATGTGATAATCTAGACTATTTTTAGCAAGTCCCCAGGAATGAACAAGAAGTATCCTGCCTCCCTGGAACAGGAGGCCATGCAGGGTTGCAGCAGAATTAGGAGACATAGAAAGAAGTCTCTCTCCACTGTGTACCTCCCACACACACACACTTGGAGAAAGGAGTTTGCAAGACCAAAATATACTGAGCCAAACTGACAGGGCTTCTGCCTCGGTGGGTAAATGAGTAATAAGGAAATGAGCAGAAATCTTGCAACCATGGTGGCTTGAGCCTGATTCCAGTGGTGTAGGCTTTAACTTATGAGGCCCTCTGGGTGCACGGAGACCCCTCAATCTGCATTCAAAAGACCAGTCCTCAATTGCATCTTCCAAAGGATCAGAGGCTGCATGGTAGAGTCTTTAGGGAGGAAGGTCTGGGTGGCGGGAGCAGGATGAGTCTAGGAAATCAAAGTCCAGACCAATCAGCAATGAAGCAAGAATGTTTCTGACCAGAATGACACATTTAATCTAAATATTTATCCTCTGGACATGAGAGAGACGAGAACAGGGAGTCACAAATAGAAATGGGCTGTCAACTTTGCAAAGCTCTTGATTAGGCTGGGAAATGCTTACAATTTAGGCATAAATCACTAGTGAAGACATGTTCTTTGTTATTTTGTTAAATTATTTTAAACAAAGTCTCTTATATTTGGGCAATGTACCCCAATGTGTCGGGACGAGAAAACTCTTTTGTACTCTGATTTACTCTTTTTTTCACGCAATTTTCTCATGTATATTCTTGCTGTGATCTTTGCAGAGATAAAGAATAGGCTATTATTTATATACAAAAATTGGTGGACTTTGGGAGAGACAAGCTCTTTGTTTCTGTGTTCCTGTAACTGTTCAGTGGGATGGTGGTTGTTTGGAAAATGTGGGAGCAAGGATAAAGTGAGTTATTGCATGTGAAGCACTCTTAACAGATTTTGCATGAGTCAGTAGAAGTTAGCTAGGACTGTTACTGCTATTATTGATCTAACTCTGAACAAGAAGATAATTATCTTTTTGTCTTAAAGTCTTAAATAGTCTTAAAAACTAGAAGAAATCTCAAAACAAATGGCTGATTCAATCAATTTTGGGAAAAGTTTTTGGTGAGAAGTAAAAGGATATTAGTCAAATTGCTATCTGGTCTCATGGAAGAAGAGTAGAAAATTGAATGCGTTGGTCCTATTTAGCTGGATTTCTTGGCTTTATATATACATGGAAAAAGCAAACCTTTGCATTGATTTTATACAGGAATGTATAAACTTAGAAAAGTTCAACAAGTTACCTTATTCATTTCCTTCATTTGTCTCTTCATCCATTAATTCAACAAGTATTTGTTTGAACTCTTACTGTAAGGCAGGAACTAGACTGGATACATAAGATGGATGGTTTCTTTCATCAAATAACTTTCAATGTAGCCAGTGCGGTAACACCAGACAAATCAATAGTTACGAAAAAAGGTTATGTAGTAGTTACCCCCTTATCTGAAGCTTTGCTTTCTGAGGTTTCAGTCACCTGTGATCAACCATAATCCAAAAATATGAAATGGAAAATTCCAAAAATAAACATTGCATTGGTGTTAAATTTGCACCTTCTGAGTAGCATGGTGAGATCTTTTGCCATCCCTCCTGGGACATGAATCACCCCTTTGTCCAGCATAGTCACGCTGTCTGCACTCTCCACCCACAAGTCACTTAGTAGACCTCTCAGTTACCAGGTATTTGGAGAGAAAGAAAGACCACATTCACATACCTTTTATTACAGTGTATATATTGTTCTAATTGTTCTATTTTATTATTAGTTATTATTATGAATGTCTTAGTGTGCCTAATTTATACATTAAATTTTATCACAGGTATGTATAGGGAAAAACATAGTTTCTGTGGAGCATAGTACTATCCCAGGTGTCAGGCATCCACTGGGGGTCTTGGACCGTATTGCCCGAGGATAAGAGGGGACCACTGTATGTACTTTGGTGAGTAAGATGCACTTAAGACTCTGGGGACCCTAGAAAGGAAGGGTAAGTGTTCAGAAAGAACTGAACAAAATATAGCAGTGTCCCAACAGGAAAGGAGATGAGTCCTGCAGAGAAAGCATGCAAATGAAGATGCAGAGGCTTGGAAGAATCTGATGAGCTCAGCCTTCTAGACCCTTGCTTCTTGAAGTGTGCTTCAGGACCAGCAATGCCAATTAGAAACTCGGCATCATCGTCTCCACCCCCAAGAGTGGAATGAGGGCAGAGCTAGGAGGGAGGGGCAGGTTCCGAGAACCTTCACATGCAGTGGTGCTATTTGGAAATTGCTGCCCATGAGCTCCAGGAGGGCAGTAACCCAGCTGACCTTTTCTCAGTATCTCCTCACAGTCTGTTGCACGTGGGCACTCATTTATTTGTCCAATGAATGCAATGCTATATAACAGGATGACAAGAGCTTTATCAGTCGACCAGCCCTGGTTGCTTCACCTGACCTCTCAATCTCCTTTATAAAGGCAGGGTAGTAGTTTGTCTCTGAGTCAGAAAAAAAGAGGCCTGAGTGGTTTTGTCTATGTTTTATTTTATTTTATTTTATTTTATTTTATTGAGACAGAGTCTAGATCTGTAGCTCAGGCTGGAGTGCAGTGGCGCCATCTTGGCTCACTGCAGCCTCTGCCTCCTGGGTCCCAGTTCAATCAATTCTCCTGCCTCAGCCTCTCGAGTAGCTGGGATTACAGGAACGCACCACTATGCCCAGCTAACTTTTGTATTTTTAGTAGAGACGGGGTTTCACCATGTTGGCCAGACTGGTCTTGAATTGTTTACTTTTTATAATAGCTCAGGACTGTGACAGGAGATATGGGGGAAAATATACCCTTACCTTCCTATTTTGTTCCAGACTGATTGTCTGCCAGTTCTCCATAAAGTTCTTCCCACTCCCCACTCCCAGTCACCCAGGTTGGGGAACTGACCTTTTGAATTCGATGGCAGTCATAGCAAGCCCCAGTCATTGTTGGTAATATTTCTAAAGCTACTGAAGGTCACCTGGGATTAAGATAGGTGTCGCCTGCATGCAAGGTAGCATGCAGTAACTTTAATTATGAAAGACACGATAAATAAAGGAAAGCCCTTGGAAAGAAGAGAAGAAAATCCCTGCCACAGCCCAACAGGTGAATAGGCTTTTGCTGGAGCCTGGGGCTTGGGCTTGGGCTTCCCAGGGCCTGTGATCAAAGAGGAGGCCTGGGCAGTGTGAGAAGCCATGCAGTTCCCATCTCCTTGACAGTGGGATTTTACTAACCCATTTCCTTCTTCTCCTTCCCCCTTCTCCAGAACAGAGCAGTGACGGTCTGAAGAGGGCAGAGATTTGAGATAAGGATGCACATCTATTTCTTTCTTGTGGACAATATGTTTATGGATATGAAATCACACCCAACTCTTGCTTAGAAAGCAACAGCGATTTGCTAGACGGAGTGGCACGTGTTTACTCTCACTGATGCTGTTTGAGGTGATCCGTTTTCCTGGTAACAGACAGAATGTGTTCCTTTCTGTGAATTCACAGAAGCTCCAACGCTGCAGTTCCTTGGGAGGAAACTCTGCTGTTAGGCACTATAATTTTTTGATTTTGCAGTTCACATGATGTCTCAGAAGAGGGATATGTCTTTTCTAACAACCGTCATTTTTATATAAAATGGAAGGTATTCACATTATGTCTTCATTTTCTATATCTCGACTAGTAACAATATCAGGACTACTCCCTCCTGAGAACTATATTCATTTCTCATTAAAGATATTTCATGTTTTATTCAGGAATTTAAATGAAGCTATCAGAGCCTGGAATGGCATCCGTTTGGTATAATTGTATCTCACTGATGCCAGCCCCAAGAGTTCTAATTAATATATATTTAGCTCCCTGACTGTCTTTAGACCAAACGGTTGAGTGTAGAAGACAGGAGGGAAAAAACACATTGATATTGGAAAAGGAAAGTCTTTTTTAAAAGAGGAAATTTTTGTGCAATGCTTTGCTCCTATGTCTATGTCAGAAATTACTTTCAGTCCACTGAGTGCCTTATGAAAATTGAGTGGAAGATGATAATTATTTTATTGATCACACATTCAAGTTATTAATTTTTTAATCTCCTTTCTTTCTTTTATTTTTCACAAAAATGTTCATGCCCAGGGAATTCCGTGCATTCACAATCCTCCTCTGGTTTGTTCTCCCATCTCCTCCCTCTGCCCTTTTTTTCTCCGACCTCACACTATTAAAAAGCGATATTGTTCCTCTTTGCCAATGTGAAAATGACTGGAGCCATCTTGGGATTACTTGGCCTCCCTAAACCCATAATATGAAAAGAAGCTAATTGGGTACCAACCTCATTCCTTATGGGGTTTGCCATTCCCCCTAATTCCCTCCAACCACATCCCCATTCTCACTTGCAGGAAATGAGTTTGGGGACATTTCTTGTGCTGGTCTAACATTGCAATTCATAGCACTTGTGTTCACTTAGAAGCTTCAATTCACTCCCGTTCCTGGGATGCTGTGGGACTGTGGTTTATAAATCACTCCTGTGGTGCACTGTATGTAGAGATCAAGACCCCTGCAAGCTCCACTCATATTGAATTGTACCAGGCAACGGAGTGTCCTTAAGAGTTTACAGTAAGAAAAAACAAAGGCCTTATAAATAGGACAATCCAACAGACATTTACTACATTTACAAGGCACTACTGAGAAAAGCGAGGATGCTATTTTCTTTTGTTCCAAATGTTGGTCTCATTCACTGACTGATGAGGTTAGTTTTTCAATAGGACATAAATTGGGGTTTAGAAATAGCCTATACTCAAATTGAATTGTTTTTTAAACAACTGTTAGAGGTCATTTAGTGGTTTATTAGCCTGTCATTAACATACCATGAATCAGGTTCACACTATAAAGATTTGTGCTCCTCACTGAACGTCCATCATGACGAAGTCATTGCCACTTCTCATTGGTATGAGAGAGGCGGGTGACCCTTGCATTTGCTGGATGTTTAAGATGGGTGAGGCCAGCAACCTGGTCTCCATGAGCAAGCTACCTTACGTGCAAAAAAGAAACATGTTTGTTTCACCAGAGTGTATCAGACTCAATATTATAATGACAAAAATACCAACTTAGTGTTTTAAGTGCTAATCATGGCTAGGCACTGTGCTCAGTGCTAAACATCCAATTTCACATTCAGTAACAAAGATACATTATAAATTGGTGTGAATAACAATTTATAAAATCTGTATTTAACCAGGTTAATTTTATTTCTTCTGAAAGTCAGACTGGGTGTTTTGTGGGAATGAGGACTTTGAAAAGATTTCTAGTGGAAGGTGGACTCCGGCTGTTTCCCTCTCAGTCCAAGAGAGCATGTCTCTGAGTGGAAGCAATCCTCCCAAAGCGGGGATTGGAGAGTGCATGAGAGTGCTCAAGCACTCATGCTCAGTTGATTTCCAGATACATTAGCCCACAGCCTTATTGACCATCACATCCATTTGACCAGACTCTGAGGGTGTTTTATTATCTGAAACGCCTCACTGCGTGGGCATGATGACAGGTATGTCAAGAGAAGAACAATAACCAGAAACAGATGCATGGAATATTCACTAATATGTCAGCAACTATGATGCATTTCAGAGGTGTCCATCCTCACACACACACACAATAAAAAAAAAAAAAAGGAAAAGAGAACATTTATTTTCATGAGGCCAATTTCCATGCCAAACTGAGCATCTGTCTGGCTTTTGTGTTTGGTATAAACAGGACTTACACACACTCAAAAATAATGTCAAAAGTTCAAAGGGTGGAGAGTTGAGAATTCTCACTTGGGCAAATAAATGAGGTCTGCGGATTGGCTGGCCTTCACTCAGCTTTACATGAAGTGTCTCCTTGGGACCGGGGTGATGTGTGGCTTTGATTCTCTGCCCTTGTTCTTCCATAACCTGGTTTGGAATGTAGCCCAGTCCTAAGAGATTGGGGGTCACTCTGGCTTGATAGTATAAGGTCAGAAAATGGAATGAAGCTGGGATATCTCAATTGAGATTTGAGTGTATAAAAGTATAAATCAAAAAAGCAAAATCCTTGAAGGGACACCTTGCAGCTGTTGCTACAAATGAAAGGTTTCAAAATAAGTAGATACGAGAATGCCCAGACCAGTGCAACTAATAATTCCCCTCTAGTCCTACTTGAAGAATATACAAGTACAACTGAACATTGAAAAGTAAAGAATATACATTATTCCAAGCAAGGATGCAAACCTGAATCCTTTAACAAATGTTGTGTTGTTTCAGGTGCAATAGTTAGAGTATTTTAAAAAATCCTTTACCTGCTTTTTTGCAGAATGCAATTTAGGAAATATATCCAGTGACCACAGTTAACCTTAGAATTTGTAGGATTATCTGTTCTTTCTTTTAGAAAATCTGGATAGTCTCAAAGTTGCATCATTCATTCAAAAAAAAAAAAAAAAAAATGGGGAGAAGCAGATTTTGTCCGCTTTTACTCCTAAATGCCACTGTCTCATTTGGCTGTAGGATATTCATGATGTTATGTTTATTTAAACAGACATATCTCTAGTTTATGGGCATATTCCAGAATAGAACTGCATGTTGCTTGGAGTGCAGTTCTTATGGGCAAACACCTGATCCCCTTTAATAAAAGATAAAAGGGAAATGGTTCCCTTGCCATTCAAAGACCTTACTGTGCTGTGCTCATAGACACAACCTTGTTGCTTGACCTTTCTTAACCGGTACAAGCATCCCATGTACTGAACTCCAGGTACAGTGATTAAAAATGACTCTTCTGGCTGCCACTTAGAATCTACTGTAGCAGAACTTGTTTGAATCCAAGACTGTTCTAGGATTATGATTATAAAGCAAGTCTTAGGTGTTGCAGAGTTATATGTGGTAGGTGATTTGAATTACTGTTAAATTACATCACAGCTTATTTTCTCAATACTAGAATATTTTTAGTTTTTTATATTTCTAAAATATTTTCAAGGCAAAATTTTCTAAGAATTATTTAAACTATGATTTTCCACCATTGTCAAAAAAGACTATTTGATTTTCAAAACAATCACCCTTAATATGTTTTATTTTCAGGTTATTTTTCCTTGTTTAGAAGAAGACGCTGAATCATAATTATGCAGTTGAATTTGTGCACTTATCAGCTAAAAGAATATTTTTCAAACTGTTTTCTGTGGTACACAGAGCTGAAAGAATCTTAGTAAATTTTAGGAAAATAAAGAGACCCTGTGTCAAATAAGTTAAAGAAATGCTGAATTATTCATAATCAAAGAGTCATATTATTTGTAGAACTTCCCAAAACATTTAATATGCAAAGTAGCATGTGATTTGTCACTGCAGGATGAACTTAATACTGTCTTTCCTTTCCTTTTTTTTTTTTTTTAAGTCATAGACCTTTTATTCTGAGATCATCTCTACTTATCTAAAGCTCCAAAATCTTTAGGAAATACTGTGCTAGGAGCAATGGCTCACATCTTAGGCTACTTGGAGAAGAAAAATGTTTATTTTTTTACACAGCTAATGTCAAGAGCAAGTGACATTGGAGTTTAAATTAGATTAAGTGGTCTGTGATTCTATTTAATTCAAACTGAGAGTTTTTAAAAATCCCACAGACTGTTATGTAATGGAAATAAGAAGCAAAAAAAAAGAGAAGGCTTTAAAACATGTTCAGTAACCTCTTCAGTAGACACCCACATAAAACTTCATTAATCATTTAAAATATGACAGGACAAAGAAAAACTGATCAAATGACTGTCCAAATAATTATAGTTTATTCCTCCACTTTTTCTCATTGAAATCACATTGTCATTGGAGTGGTCATCTTGACACGACTAATTATTGCTATCCAAGAAAAAGGAAAAAGAGTCTCAAAATGTAGCTTCACCAATTCTCACCATCATGAGCAACGAGGGGAAAAAGGGAGACTGTGGAGAATGAAAATTTGAATATTTCCCTCTCCACCCCTCCTTCTCTGTCTCTTCTACGTGGGTTTCCCAGGACCTCTCTTGTCTCCCCACTGTCTCATCTGTGATCTCTCCTGCCACCCTTCCTCTGTCACTGGCCCACAGTTTTAGTCTTTTGCCTTATCAAGGAGAACCCATGATCTGTTTTGCCCACCTCGGCAAAATGGATTGAGAAGCGTGCCTTGAGCTGTGGCAAAGGTTCACAAGTGGTACGGTGATAGAGGTCTTGCCTGGCTCTGCCATTCAGGCCTGGGACCTTGAACAGGCACTCAGTCTCCTTTGGCTCCATTTCTTCCTCCATAACATGCTTCTGTTGAGCCGGATGACATCTCGAGTCCCTCTGAGCCTTAAGGGCACATGGTCCTATGTCTCTTTGAGTTTTCATTCCCAGTCTCCCACAGGAAACAACACAGCGAAGTTGACAACCTTGAGGTAGCTTCAGAGTTACCAATAATTAGTTAACCATGACTGCCCTACCCTTAGAAGAAATGGCACTTCATCAAAGAGGGGAATAGAGACAGTTCCTGTGGAAAATGGTCTGAATTGTGTGCTCGTGAATTTCAATCTTTGACTGGAAGCCAATACGAATGAACAGCTTCAAGACAAGCCTCTTACATTAATCACCTCATGACTTTAACTGAGAAATTGATGAATTGAATTGAATGTATGCCTGGGTTCCTGGGCAGCAAAAGTGCTGATGGAACTGGTCTTCTCACCATTTTCTTTGAAAGAGAAAGGCAATTGCACACGGTCCATGCTCACATCCAGGAGACAAGTATTAAATTGCTTCTGAAATGGAACCATTCCTCTCTGATCATTGCTTTTCTCCATGGTTATTTCTTAAACATAACGTCGTTTATACATAACCCCAAATCAAGGAAAACCAAAACAGCTCATGGAAAACAAAATTGCCATATAACACAAGCACAATTTGCTTTTCACTGCATGCAGGATTGCTTCTCTGCCCTGGCTGGTTGCAAGATACTTCCAGGGAACACATTTCAGGGTATGAGAATGAGGCCAGTGGCTGCTGATGTTAAAAGGACATGGCATCTGCACTAGGTCGGAGAGGGGGCTGGTTGCACAAATTAAAGTCAAACACATTACAGTCTGATCAGCAGACCTGGGCTTCAGTGTGTTGTCTAGATTTTTTCTTTTCTTTCCTTTTCTTTTTTTCTACCTCCAAGTAACAATGAGGCAATTTAAAAAAAAAAAAAGAAAAAGACAACTCCATTGGTCTCCTATCATCATTTCTTCTCGCCTTCCCTAATCTTGGTTCCTCACTCTATTTATCTGGGAACACAAATTACAATTGAATATGGGAGAAATTTTAAATATAGGTAGCTATTTAGTCTGTCTTTGACTCATTCTGGTTAACAGAAATTTTCACCCAAATGGAGCTGGAGAATATAAACCCACTGAGGAAAAAAGAAATGCAAGTGTATCGTGTTTGGAACAAAATTAGTTCTCTTACTGCCAAAATCAGAAAATATGTTGGGTTTTTTAAAAGACAGATTTAGAATTTGATACAGCTGCCATTTCATGTGCTGGAGGATTCCTCTCAATGGGTGAGTTCACCCATGAAGAGCTTTAATCACTTGATACTTTAGAAGAGTTCCGTATTATATATGAGAGAGAGAGAAGGAGAGACATTTGTGTGGGAGAAGCCTAAAGCTGTTTGTAGGAGGCAGAGAGTTTAAAAGGTAACATCTTTAATGAAAAACTTTTCATTCCCACAGTAAGAAGCTGTTTTTGAAATCTTCCATGGCCTGCTACCAGGGCAGGGGGAATAGCTCCATGAGAAAGCAGGTTGTGAGTCAAGCTTACAAAACCAGTAACCACTTGTTTAAACCAAGCCAAAGGACAAACCTCATCAAATTCTGTTTTTGTAGTTTTATTATTATTTTCTCACATTGATTTGTCCTAGAGAACACCACGCGAAGGTCTCACAACCCTGGTACAAGGAGGAGCTACCACAAAAACTCAGAGGGGCTGAAGTGGCTTCCTGCTCTCCTTCCGGCCTGACACTTCCTTTGTTCCTGTAATCTCAAAACAGCTGTTTCCTCTGGAACCACAAACCCCAGCTGGCGGCCTCTCTACCTCCTGGATCCTGCTGCACATAATGTACATCAAATCTGAATGTTGATATGAAATCTTCTTCTTTTTCCCATCCTCCTCCCTCCCAAGCTCCCCCCGCCCTCCTCTCATCCTGTATTTATGTTGGCCTTCACTGGGAAGGGGAGGGGAGGAGCAGTTAGAAAAAAAAAGTGATACAAGCATTTCAGATCTACCAAATGGCAAAGTGAATTATCAAAAATATTTAGAATCTCAGGTATCTCAGGTTGGGAAACATGTTTCCAGAAACCTCCTTGGTGAGACAGAAATTGATGGTCAGCATTACTTTTTGTCTTCTTGTAAAAATCAGTACCTCTTAACAAACAGCCTATGAGTTATCTGTAGCAGAAACTGGGCTCTAATTTCACATAGGAGATGCAACGAGCTGTGCATGGTAGTTTTTCCTTAAAAACCATACAATTTTACTGATCAATGTCTTCATTGAAACCTTTTGGGTAAAAAATAAGGAAAAGGCTAGGTTCCACTCCGGAGAAGGTACTAACAAGTCTGGAAGAAATGACGCAGAGAAGAAAATAATTGGAGAAAATGCAAGGCTGCATTTGAATCATTGCAAAACGATGGAGTGTTTATCATAGTCCTTAATGTGTTGGAATGAGGAGTAAGAAAGAGTCAAAGGGCCTGTGTATTAGGGAATACAAGGTGGGGGAATGAGGCAAGGAAGGCCCATGGGTGGAGGTGTACTAGGGTTCTTCAGAGGAACAGAACACATACGAGATAGATGAGTAAATAGAAGGCCAGACAGGAGGAGATTTATTACAGGAATTGGCTGGAATGGTTATGGGGGTTGAGAAATCCCATGATCTGCCATTTGTAAAACAGAGAACTAGGAAAGTTGGTAGCAAAATTCAGTCCAATTCGAAAGGAAAGTTGGTGGTATAATTCAAAGTCCCCCGTGACTTCGAATTTTGTAATTCAGACCACACAGTCTTCAGAATTTGAAGCCTGAAGAATCACCCACATGGACTTCAGAGAGGAAAATGCCAGAGGCAGAAGGGCGTGCTGGAGGAGAGACAGGGCACTAGCTCTGCCTCTAGCCCAGCCTGCTCCTGGGCCCTCAGTGACCTGGAGCATGTCCTTCTCTGGAATTCGCTGTGCCCTGAATTTTCTAAATTCAGACCACAAAGTGTAATTTGTGGTCTGAATCTGAAAGCTGGTGAACCGTGAACACTGATATCTGAGGGCATAAGAAGATGGATGTCCCAGCTCAAGCAAAAGGCTCAAATTTGCCTTTCTTCTGCCTTTTTGTTCTATTCAGTCCCTCAAAGGTTTGGAGGAGGCTCATCCAGGTGGGGGAGGGTCATCTCCTTACTCAGTTTGCCAATTCAAATCCTGATTTCTCTCAAAAATACTCTCACAGACACACCCAGAAAAAATGTTTTACTAGCTGTCTGGGCATTCCTTCACTGGGTCAACACATAAAATTAACCATCACAGGAGGGGTTCTGTGCCAGTGAGCTGGGAAAGCAAGTCAAGACGATGGCAAATGGCTTAACTAAAAACCTGGAAGGGAAAGCACATGCTTTGGATTTGGGACAGAGCTTAGAATTCATATGAGTGCTGCCCTATTAACCAGAGGGCACAGCAAATTCCAGAGAAGGACATGCTCCAGGTCACTGAGGGCCCAGGAGCAGGCTGGGCTAGTGCCCTGTCTCTCCTCCAGCACGCCGTTCTGCCCCTGGTGTTTTCCTCTCTCAAGTCTATGGGGGTGATTCTTATGTGGTGTAATGGTTAGAGGCCTGCACTTACGAGGCAAAAGATCTTAGCTCTTTTTTCTTTTTCTTCTTTTTTTTTTTTTTTTTTTTTTTTTTTTTGAGACAGAGTCTTGCTCTGTTGCCCAGGCTGGAGTGAGGTGGCGCGATCTAGGCTCACTGCAAGCTCCGCCTCCCGGGTTCACGACATTCTCCCTTGCCTCAGCCTCCGGAGTAGCTGGGACTGCAGGTGCCCGCCACCACGCCCCACTAATTTTTTGTATTTTTAGTAGAGATGGAGTTTCACCGTGTTAACCAGGATGGTCTCAATCTCCTGACCTCATGATCCACCCGCCTCGGCCTCCCAAAGTGCTGGGATTACTGGCATGAGTCACCACACCCGGCCGATCTTAGCTCTTATACTTATTAGCCATATCATCTAAGGCAAGTTATTCTAAACTTTAAGTGCCTCAGATTTTCTAACAATAAACAAGAAATAAATTACATCTGACTCCTTCGACTATGGTGAGGATAATCAAGTACTTAACCTAATAGCTGCACAAAGACAACTCAATAAATGGCTTGCTTTATTATAATAATACTACAAATTATTATTATTATTAAAAAAGATATATTTAGGTTGGTAGAAGAGTGACTTAGTTACAGTTAATATATTCCCTGAAAAAAATGCAAGACATGAAATTAAGCAAATAAAGATTATCAAAGTGATATTAAAGATCAATTGATGACAGATAAAGCTTAACATGAAAAAGAGAACTTTTTATGCCTTGTTTTGTTTGGTAAATGGTCTCTCCAATTGCAAATTGATTTAACAGTTTCTGATCAAAATGTAATACCTAATTAATGATTGACATTTATTCACATTTACTGTAATTTGCTAAATAATCACAAAACCGTAGAATGTGACTCTTAGGAATATAGATGGTTGAGTTGGGCTGTCTAACATTGGGTTGTTGTTCTGCCACTTAGGAGCTGTGAGACCATGGGCAAGTCACTTAACCTCTCTGAGCCTCAATTTCCTTTCTGTAAAATGGAGATGAGGTTATGGAAAGGGTTGCATCAGTTAATATACATGAACGTTTTTGAACAGTGCCCGAAACATGGGTGCCCCATAGTATGATGAATAATCCTTTAATTAATAGCAAATAATATAAAAACTTACTAAATGAATAATAAATACTATTAATATATTAAATAGATTTTTTATGATAAAAGTGTAACTAATTAATTTACAAAGTTTTTGACTACTCTCTCTACTATTTGTACTGGTAAAAACTCTAAATAATTTGTCAGTCAATATCTAGAGTTTCACTATGTACCAGGTGGCAGCAATCACAGTGATGGGCTCAGTGCTTGGGGTGAAATAATTAGCCTTACAGAGGTTGAAATTGAAATTCCAAGCCTGTAAGTACTTTACATTTGCTACAGCCCATAACTACATTTGTGTTTGATTTATGTCAGTTTTCATACTTACAGTATCCGTTGTGGTTGGAAAGCGGATTTCACTTAAAGGCTCTCAAAGCCAAATGCAATGTGGCTGCTTCTTTGGATTTCACCAAATGTTGATGAAACACCCACCTAAACCAGGGATTTTCAGAGTGTTTTCTCTGGACCAGCAGCATCAGCATCACCTGGGGGCGTTTTGAGACATGCAGCTTTTCAGGCCCACCCCAGGCCTGCTGCATCAGAAACTCTGGGCTGAGGCCCAGCGGTCTGTGCTTTTAACAAGCCCTCCCAGGAGTTCTGATGCCTGCTCAGTCTGGGAACTGCTGCAAAAAACCAATACAAATATCAACGCTGACATATATCAAGCATTAAGCATAGTTATTAGGATTGCTACTGGACACTGTAGGAGGACCACTCATGCACTTCTCCCCCTCTGTTTCCTATCTGGTGCCTCCCTCTGCTGACACATTCTTCCTTTTAAATGTGTTAATGTTACTAAACAGGCTGTGGTGAAGTGACTTTCCCCTGAGCCTCAAAGTCTTTTCTGTCACTTCCTATTATATGTTGATTTAATTAATTTAACTCTTGAAAAGTGGCTTTATTTTCAACTTCTTAAATTGTACCTCACTGTCTCTAATTTACCCCCAGACTACTGCCAGCAATGAGAATACTAATTTTAAGAGGACCATGTTCTTATGGGTGTTTGGCAATGATAGGTTTAGTCCCTGGAGTGGTTTAATAGGTGGAATGGTGTAATCAAAATGCAGATGCTACCATCCTGCTGTTTAAAAGAGTGTTCACTACTACAGAACCTCTGAACATTCTGGGAAAGGGGGTGAAAAATGGAACTAGAAGATTTGACGCAGAAGAAAACCTAGAAAAATATCCAAGTGGGACTGGAATTTTGGAGCAGGAATGTAATTTAAGGGCCAATGCGTATCTGTAGGTATGGCAGTGACCATAAATTCTGAACAAATCTCAGATGTTTTGGACTTTGGTCCATGTATTCTGAGAGTAGGCTAACTGGGCAAGAGTTTCTGCTGACTGCTGAAAAACTTACAAAGAGTAGGAAGAGAAAATGGTCAGTGCAACAAGGAAGAAAATAGTGACTCAAAGAGCAAGTAAATTAGTTCTATTTTTCTTCATGAAGGCTCTGAGTGTGAAACATGGAGTGTGAGGGTTACAGAGTCCCCGGCCAGGCCAGCGGCACCCAGTGACTACAGCAATACGGAGCGGAGGGTGGTGGCTCAACCCTGGAAGGTGGGATGACAGGCAGACCTAAGACAGAAAATGCTGCAACAGTGGAGAAAAGCAAGCCTGCCCAGCCTCACACACCGGTGCCTGAACTGAGGAGAACTTGACCAGCCATAATTTTGCTAACAGTATATTGACCAGTGCATTCCTGTCCATATTCTAGACACTCCTAAAGCATTGGCAGGGATGGGTTACATGGCAATAAGAGTAGTGGTGGTGGCCCTAGTCATGTTGTAGGACAGGCTTAGATATGGGTGTACTCATAGGGGTAACCTGCATACAAATAACTTGACTATTTGCTGTCCATCAAAAACACTTGTAAGCAGAGTGTTTCAGTATCACAGAAGATAAATGATCAACTGACTGGGAAATCCAGAAAGGCTTCCTAGAGGAGGTGACATTGGGCTGTAGGAGAAGAGCTTGAAGGAAGTCTAGAATTTTAGCAGGTAGAGCAGGTAGAACTGGTTTGCTACATTCTAGTATAATTCTGGGCTAAAGACCTTCTTTTTGATTGAGTGAGTGTGTGTGTGTGTGTGTGTGTGTGTGTGTGTGTGTGTGTTTTTAGGTGAACACACCAATACTGAGAATGGCATTCCATCTCATGCTGTGCTCTGGCAATGACACACAGAAACCTCTGTGATCAGTTGGTAGTGATGCTGTGCTGAGGATGGTGAAGCTGTGTCCTGACTAGGTGGAGAAGAGGGGCACTCACTATTAATGAATGACATCTGCCATCAACCAAGGGAAAATCTTCATGAGGGTGAGGACCCCGGGCATTGTGCTTACTAGCACAACACCCTCCTCTGTTTAGTGGGTGTGGAACTTGCAAACACTACTGGCTCTTTTCCTACTGACATTTCTTTATCTGGGAAATGCTACGTGCATCCTACATGTATTACCGGAGAAGAGATGTGTGCTAGAAGAGGTAGATATCAATACAAACAACAAAAAGACAATTCCTGACAATACATAAACAGTTTTCGTTCAGTTTTGAAGAGGCTGATAGTATTAATCTAGACACCTACAGACAGAATCATTCAGTAAAGTTTCTGCCATTAATCATGTAATGTTTTCAAAATGAGTTTGCTTGTTTTTTTTTATTTTTTATTTTTCCTACAAGATATATAGAGATAGAACAATGTATACACTGCCTTGAGAGTTAAGTTAGCAGAAACTCTCATGATCTTTCCAGAAGTTTCCCTCTGAAATGTTTAATAGTCTATATAATAAAGGAGAAAATGTTGACATGCCTGTTATATCTTTTTTTTTTTTTTGAGATAGAATCTCGCTCTGTCACCCAGGCTGGAGTGCAGTGGCTTAATCTTGGCTCACTGCAACCTCTGCCTCCTGGATTCAAGTGATTCTTCTGCCTCAGCCTCCCAAGTAATCCCCACCACCATGCCCAGCTAATTTTTGTATTTTTAGTAGGGATGGGGTTTCACCATGTTGCCCAGGCTGGTCTTGAACTCCTGACCTCAGGTGATCCACCCACCTAGGCCTCCCAAAGTGCTGGGATTATAGGCATGAGCCACTGCACGTGGCCAACATCTTATTTTTTTATAGTATAAAATATTTTTTATAAAGTAGTGTATAATGCAGTCATGTGCTACATAATGCTTTGGGCAATGATGGACCATGTGTACAATGGTGGTCCCATAAGATCATAATACTGTATTTTTGCCTACCTTTTCTATGTTTAGATACACAAATACTATTGTGCTACATTTGCCTATAGTATTCAGTACAGTAACATGCTGTGCAGGTTTGCAGCCTAGGAGCGATAGGCCATACAGATAGCCTAGGTGTGCAATAGACCACCATCTAGGTTTGTGTCAGTACACTCTCTGATGTTCACACAAGGACAAAAATGCCAGAGACAATCCTCAGTGCATATCGCTCTTGTTAAGTGATGCATGACTGTGTTTGATTTTGTCATACTGGCTATAATAAACAGGGAACATAAATTTTAACATTTGTGCAAGTATAAATGAATGAAAATATGTATATTTCTTCTTTTCTTATTGATGAAACTTCGTAATTTCGATGTTGCTAAGGGTCTTATTCAAGGTCTCACTGAGGTAACATTTCTTCTAGAGGCAACAGTTAGGCTAGTCTCATCGTGGCTGGCATCAATATGGCAATGCAATATTACCCATCCTTTCTCACTCTGGTTCTGCCTTTCTTGATTTTTTTCCCCCTACAATTGTCAAGATGCTCAAATTTATCACTTAAAATAGAGATCACTGCATGCAATTCAGTAACTTCCCCTATGGGGAAACCAGGCCACTTTGAAGTTCCTTTTATTCTCAAACTTCATTAAGTTTATGCCAGTGGTTGTCTCAAATTGGTTTTATAAAGAGAGGCATTTTGCAAATTTGTCATTTATTGATTGCATTAAACTGACATAATTTAGCTAAGTTGTTTAGAAAAATGACATAATGTGTATTTATCCCCAGTTATTAGACAGCAAATATATAGTAATTACTAGAAGTGTGCAGACCAGCAACAGATCCTCTAAATGCTGTATTCATTTTATCTGGCACGCAGATGCTTTCAAATTCACTTGCTTATTTAACAAAAATTTACCCTGCACCTATGATATCCCAACACTGGGTTCGGCATGGAAACCTTAAAGGCCAATAAGCCTGAAGGGAAAGAGCCCAAAGAAATCCACACAACCAATGCAAAGGAGCATGGGCTGTGAGGAAGGACCCATGGAGGTCGGATTAGAGGAGAGAGCAGAAACTCTGCAGGAAGTGAGGAAGACTACAGAAAAGACTTGAGAGATGAATAGGAATGTGCTGGAGGGCTGGGGAAGTATCTTGCAAAGAGATGGGCTATTACAAAGCCTGCTGGTTCTCAGGGAACAGGGACCATTCAAGCGATGGAGATGGAGTGGGGTTCAGAGAAAGGCAGATGCAGTGAGAAGCAGACACAATTCATAAGTGTCATGCTAGCATTCGACTGGGCCTGAGAGCTGGCGAGATTTTTAAGCAGAAGAGAGACCTGGTTGGTTTGGTGTTTTTGAAAGCTGGCCATGAAAGCTACATGAAAGGACTGGAGAGTGGAGGCTGAAGCAGAAGATGGGATAAAAAACAGCCCCCAAGGGTGTGCAGAGTCCACGTAAGAGATGCTAAATCTGCTCTAAGGAAGTGACACTGAGACTAGAGAAGACTGGAAGGAAGGATCTGAGAAATGTTTCAAGGTTCAGTTAACTGCTGAGATCTTTTCTTCCCTGCGTGTCCACATCGTGGGTCTGAGAGCAGTCCTGACTTGAAGCAGAGATGGGGGAGCATTTGTTTTTGTCGGGCTGATTGGCATGTGCCATAGGCTCTCTTCCCACGCAAATCAATAAGTGAAGAAGACAGGATGCTGCCCTCATCTATTTAGGAAGACCTGTAACACTGGACCGATAGTAGCTGCAGATACACTACCTCCTGCCTAATTATCCCTCAGAAAGCGTAAACTGTCCCTCCCACTTCTTCCTGTCCAGGAGCAGCCCCAGTGGTGGAGTGTTCAATCGTCCTCCTGTCTCATTTGGGCAGGGTCAAAGTGCCAACAGGGCAGAGTCCAAGTCCGACTTGGAAAAATCACACAGTCATCTACAACTCTGTGATGGGAAAGGATGATGACAAGGAGGCACAGAAGTTCCTGGGTTGCAAGTGCCTTTCAAGTGCCTGGAAATTCTATTAGAACCTATCAGGTAGGTTTGCAATGATGCTGCTACTTCAGCAGCTCTGGCCTGCTCTTTCATTGAAAAGGCATTGAAAAGAATAGGGCATACCAAGAAAGCACCTGGGTTTAAGAATCCCACAGACCTGTTTTTCAACCTCACCTATGTCAGCTCTCTTATCTCAACCAACTTACTTGACTTGTCTGAGCCTCATCTCCTTATCATCAAGCGGGGGTCACACCTAATTTGCTTTCTATCTGTAGGGATTGAAGATCATGAAAACTACAAACTTCTCAACAGAGTGTAATGTCCTTGATCTGCCTCACCTCCCGTAGGGAAAGGAAACTTCCTGACTTGAGCCTCTAGCAGAGACATCAATGGGTTTTCTCAGGACCCCAGCATAACCCAACTTTCTTTTATTTGCATAGTTGCTTAACTTTCCTGTTCACATTCTCCTCTCTGATTGCAAGCATTTTGAAGGCAGGCAATGCAAAGATGTATTCCTTTTTCCTGTACTTGAAATAGTCCTAATCCATTCCATCCCTTGGGGTCAGACCCTGCATCTTATTTATTTATTACCTAAAACATTGCAAAAAATTAAACAGTTTGAGAAAGATTGGAATTCACTGTCATAGGTGGTAGCGAAGTTAAGGATATGAGAGGGATAGAAGGAGGCTCCTGTCATTTGCTGAATATGAAACAATGTTTTACACAATGAACCAATGTTGTACATTTTACATTTGACTCATCGACCCTGTGAGATCGGTGTAGCTGTGAGCATTGGAACCCCCTCCCAAAAAATTAATGTGTGGAACAAGGTAAAAGTTTATTACTTATGTAAGATAATTAAGACGGACAGTAAATATGATGGCTCCACAAGCATCCTTCTGTCCTAATGTTCTGTAATCCTCAGCTTATTTCCTCCAGGTTCAGGATGGTTGCTTGTGCTCCAGCCCTCACATCCATATTCTAAGCAGAGGAATGAAGGAGAACATAGAAGGTATGTCCACTACCTTTTAAGAATATTTCTCAGCTGTGGACCTTTGGTTTCCTCTTACTTCTCTTTCACCAGAATGTACTCTCAAGTCTCTTCTAGCTAGAAGAGAGTCTGGAAAATGAGTCTTTTATCTAAATGCTTAGGCAAATGAGGAGAAAGGATGTGGGCAGCTACAAGTGTCTCCTGTAGTAAGTGTCATTGTCCCTACATTTTAATGAGAGGAAACTGAGGCCTGGTGAGTTTAGCAGTGTTCTGATTGTCTATTGCTTCATAAGACACCAACAAAAACTTAGTGACTCCAAACAATAAATATTTGATTATATTCATGATTTTGTGGGTCAGAAATCTGGATGGATCCAACAGGGATGACACCGCTCTGTGCTACAATGACCATGGCCTAACCTGAAGTGACTTGAAGAGGAAAGGATGGCTGGGACAACCTACCCAGTGTCTGGCACCTCATTTCTGGCATCATCTGGGTTCCTCAGTTCTTTTCTGCATTGTGTCCAGGTTTGCTTATTCACTCCCAGGCCTAGTGTCTTGGTTGGTTGGAATGGCTGGAGCAGCTGAGGTTGCCCAGGCATCTGTCTCTCTCCGCATGGGGCTATTCTACATGGCTAGCTTGGGCTTTCTTACAGCATGGCCATCTTTGAAAGTGAGATTTCTTCTACTAGTGGCTGGCTTTCTCCAGAAAGAGTGTTCCAAGAGACCAAGGTAGAAGTCACACAACTTCTTAAGCTAGCCTTGGAAGACATACTTCTGTCACAATTCACTAAGCTCAATTCAGATTCAAAGGATCAGGATTTAAACAACGTATCTCATTGGAGAGAGTCATAGAAACTTTGCAGCCATCTTTTTCACAAAGTGAGCTGCTTTTTTTTTTTTTTTTTTTTTTTTTTTTTTTTTTTTTTGAGGCGGAGTCTCGCTCTGTCACCCGGACTGGGGGAGTGCAGTGGCCCGGATGTCAGCTCACTGCAAGCTCCGCCTCCGGGTTTACGCCATTCTCCTGGCCTCAGCCTCCCGAGTAAGCTGGGGACTACAGGCGGGGCCCGCCACCTCGCCAGGCCTAGTTTTTGTATTTTTTTAGCTAGAGACGGGTTTCCAGCATGCCTTAGCCAGGATGGGGTCTCGATCTTCCTGACCTTGGCTGATCCGGGGCCCGTCTTGGCCTTCCCAAAGTGCTGCCGGATTACAGGGCCTTGAGCCACCGCGCCTGGCCAAGTGATGGCCAAGTGAGTGCTTAAGAAAACACAGCTAGGAAGCCAGTGGGCCCAGCTTGGAGCATAGACTTGACTTTATACTACATGGATTTAAACAGCAGGTCTTGGTGCTTTTAAAGAGTAAATTAAACAAGTTGACTTTTTTTTGTAGGAATCAAAGATAGTAGCTGGCTATACAGCAGCAGGATGTAGTAAGATTTGTGGCAATGGTATTTTTATTGGGTGCACAGATTCTGGCTCTCAATGGAGTATGCCCTGGGGCCTTGCACTCAGCTCTCTTACTAAATGTAGCTGTCCCCCTCCTTCCTCTCTCCAAGCACCCTCCAGCTGAACAACTGGGCTACTGCTCTGCTGTCTCTTTCATATTTGTGAAGACTCTCTCAGGTCTGGGAAATCAGATTGTCTCATTTAAATTTAATTTAAATTTCTGTTTGAAGAATCAACCTAAGACATCAAAGGGAATCCAAAAAATGCACCACACAATAAATGATCAAATGACTTCTAAAGACATTGCACTTTTATATCTAGAAATATTAGATCAAAACTCCAATTTCTTTTATTGTTAAAATTAAAGAGCGACTTAAAAGAAACTGCAATGTAAGTTTGGCACTGCATTTAACCAACAGACAAATTGGTATAACCTGGTAAGGTTATAACCATCAATACATGCATTCTTTCCCTAATTCATAATGAGTCACCGTCTTCCAGTCACTAAACTTCAACTTGGTTTCAAGTTAATTTTCTTCAAGTCATAAAAATATTATTCAGAGTATAGGTCACAGACGCCTAATTTACAATCCGGGTATAATTAAAGCACTAGTTTATCTGTTCAAAACAGACTGACTTTGGTGTTGAAATATGGCCTTGGAGAAACCAACTTCTCAGAAAAAAATTCCATGTTAATTATTTGTGCATTTAATTGTTGAAGATCTGAAGTCCTATTCCCCATGTTAACATAGTTAGAAATGGCCCAAAAGGTTCAAGACTGTAGTGAATTAACATTTGCTGTGGGTCCTGGCAGGCAGGTGCTTGGAAAGTGCACAAGCGGGAAAGGCATGCAGCCGGCCTTCACAGGTGCAAAGGCACACCCTCTTTCCATCACGAAAGATTGAGAAGAACACCTGCTTAATGAATGAGCGACCATATCGTCACCTATCAAGAATTAGCCGGGTGATCAAAAACTTGAATGGGTGATTCTTAACTTACCAAGCAGGAAAAGCACAAAGTCATTGGTAGAGAAGTCAGGAGTGTTCGGGGCAAGAAGTTTCAGCTGAGGATGATTGGCCAGAGGAAAAACTACTATTTCCAGTGTGTGAGCAGATGATGTGTTTCTTATCTGTTTGTCACATAGGACTAGATTGGAAGGATCAATAATAAATAATTAAATCAAGTGATAATAATATTTCTTTAAATTAAATTTAAACATTTAAAAAATCTTTAAAAAACATTTTTTAAATTTATTTTATTTTTTTATTATACTTTAAGTTCTAGGGATGTCATAGACGCTGCAGGTTTGCTTACATACGGTGATCCGCTGCCGATGTTGGTGTGCTGCACCCAGTCAACCGTCAGCACCCAATCGAATTCATCATGTTATGATCAGGTATAACTCCCAATGCATCCCTCCCCCCGATCCCCCCTCCCGCCATGAAGGCCCCAATGTGTGATGTTCCCGCTTTCCCGAGTCCAGTATCTTTGTGCAGTTCCCACCTATGAGTGAGAACGATCGCGTGTTTGGTTTTGCTGCTTTTGTGGATAGTTTGCAAGAATGATGGTTCCAGCTGCATCCATGTCCTACAAAGGACGCAAACTCATCCTTTTTTATGCGCATGAGTATTCTCATGTGTATAGTGCCACCATTCTTAGACCCGTCTGTCCACGAATTGATGGGGACATTTGGGGTTGATTCCAAGTCTTTGTATTGTGAATATGCCGCATGAAACATACGGTGGCATGGTGTCCGTTTATAGCAGCATTCATCTATAACGCCTTTGGGGGTGTTACACCCAGTAGTGGCGATGGGTCGGGTCGATATGGTAGCATGCTAGTTCTAGATCTGAGGAATTCGCCATACTTTTTCCATAATGGTTTGACTATTTACGAATCCCACCAACAGGTGTAAAAAGTGTTCCCTATTTCTCCAACATCCTCTCAACACTCGTTGTTTCCTGACTTTTTAATGATTGGCCATTCTAACTGGTGTGAGATGGTATGCTCATGTGGTTTTGAGTTTTCATTGTTCTCTGGGGATGGCCGAGTGAGTGATGAGCATTTTTTATGTGTCTTTGGCTGATGAAGGTGTTTCTTGTTTGAGAATGTGCTGTCAGTATCCTTTGCCCACTTTGATGGGTGGTTGTTTTTCTTGTATTTGTTGAGTTCGTTTGTAGATTCTGTATATTAGCCTTTGTCAGAAAAATGAAAGAAAATAAAGAAAATGCAAAAAAAAAAATGTCTCACAATCTCTGATAGGTTGGCCTGTTCACTCTGATGGTGTTTCTTTTGCTGTGCAGAAGCTCTTAGTTTAATTAGACCCGATTTGGTCAATTTGGCTTTGCTGCCGGTTGCTTTTGGTGGTTTGTAACATGAAGTCCTTGCCCAGTGCCTATGTCGGGCTGAATGCGTACTACCTAGGTTACTTCTAGGGTTTTATGGTATTAGGTCTAACATTTAAGTCTCTGATCCTCTGAAGTTAATAGGAAACGACCATGGGTATTCTAGGGCCAAGAACAGATCCTCCAGGAAGGCTGTTTTTTTTGTTTTTTTTTTTTTTTTTTGAGATGGAGTGCCTGCTCTGTCACCCAGGCTGGAGTACAGTGGCACAATCTCGGCTGACTGCAACCTCTGCCTCTCGGGTTCAAATGATTCTCCCACCTCAGCTTGCTGAGTAGCTGGGATTACAGGCCCTCACCACCATACCTGGCTAATTTTTCTGGTTTTAGTAGAGATGGGATTTCACCATATTGGCCAGGCTGGTCTCAAACTCCTGACCTCAGGTGATCCACCCACCTTGACCTCCCAGAGTTAGTAGGATTACAGGAATGAGCCACCATGCCGGGCTGAAGCTGGCTCTTTCATGTTTCATAAAGCTTGTTACTGAACCTTTGCTAGAGACACCACCTCCTTCCTGCTCTGGAGGTGAAGGAGAGGGTTCTAACAAACTGAACTGAACTGAATTTGTTTGTCTAGTAAAATTATAGTAATGTGAAGTCTGTTCCCTGGCAATACCATTTGGATTTCAGAAGAACAGGAGAGAGAGAAGAGGAGTGACAAAGGTAAAGTCCATGGTAGGGAGAGCACACTCCTCCAGAAAAACAGCAAGTAGGATCCAAGAAAGTGTGGCTGGAGAGAAGCTCTCTGTGCCTGAAAGCTCTGAGAAAGCGATTATTCACATTTATATTGGTTCTCGTTGTGATCTGGGCTGCTGCCAGTCTCCCTTATGTCCCCACTCTCACTAGGGTCTACAGATAAAATAGGAATGGCTGTGCTTTGAGAGAATGGGGAGAAGGGGCTCAGCTACGGTTGGGGCAGTGAAGAGGGGTCTCTGAGAACAGCAAACAGAAGAGATGAGATGCTGGCTCTGAGCAAGGCTACAGTGGCTAAGCACATTGCAGTGTGCCCAACTCAAAGATTGCAGCAAAACATCCAACTTGCTCACTTCAAATATCAGCAGGACTGGACCCCGCAAAGCGCCTATACTTTGTATTTTAAAGTTATTTTATTGTATTATTATTATTATTATTATTATTATTATTATGAGCCAGAGTCTCTCTCTGTTGCCCTCGCTGGAGTGCAGTGGTGCAATCTCGGCTCACTGCAACCTCCACCTCCCAGATGCAAGTGATTCTCCTGCCTCAGCCTCCTGAATAGCTGGGATTATAGGCACCCACCACCACATCCAGCTACTTTTTTGTATTTTAATAGAGATGGGGTTTCACCATCTTGGTCAGGCTGGTCTCAAACTCCTGACCTTGTGATCCACCCACCTTGGCCTCCCAAAGTGCTGGGATTGCTGGTGTAAGCCTCCACGCCCAGCCCAAAGTGCCCGTGTTTTGGTGTGTGTCTGAAAGGGAGTTGAGGGTGGTGGACACACCCAGTATTGGCAAGACTACAAACGGTTGGGATTCCAATTCTCAGACTATGTGTTTATACATTTTAAAGAAGGTGCCAGTGTCCCATTGGGTGCCAGAGTGGTGGATAGTCAGCTTCCCTTAGAAAGGAAAACTCTGTCTCTCTAGCAGCTATCACTCTGCATCGAAAAGCACCTCATGCATGCTTCCTTCAGGTCCCTGCAGAACCCGGCAGGATTCTTCTGGTCCTCTTTTTAGTAAGTCTGGTAATAGGAGTTTCCACCATTTCTCTTGGGGTATTTTTTTTTTTTTCTATTTATATATTATAAACTCACTGTATGGATTTTGGAAAGTGTTGTTTTCATTGAGCAGATGAGTAACAAAGACTTGTCTGCCAGACCTGACTCAGTAGAATCTGAGATTGTTCCGAAATTTAAAAACTTTCCAACTGAAAGAGGCAATGAAGGAAGTGGGGTGGAGGTGGGGGGTTCACAAATCCCTGCTCCTCCCCAAGTTCCTTAATCTTTGACCCTAACTCTCACTAGATTTTGAAAATACTGTGAAACTGGAGTATCATTTCTTTCTGAAAACCAGGAATAATGGAATATTTCTAACTGAAAGGCAGAAGTTGCAGTTTATCAAAAGCTATTGATTTTGTTATGTTCAGTCAACATGGCTTTCAACTCTGGCCCCTGCCTCCATTTGTTTGGCCTCCATGTCAGATAAAACCTTCATCACCCAGCTCCTCTGGTTTCCAATCCAAAGCGGTGGAGACATTGCTACCAAAGCTATTTTTCTAAAACACAGATCATATCATGCCATTTTCCTACTCAAAAATGTCACAATGGTTGTCCATTGCTCTTTCAAATCTGGCTTTTCCCACTTGTCATGCCAACTTTCACTCATGCCGGCCCCTCTGCCCCCATTAGACAGGATAACCTTATAGCAACCCTCAAAAGTGGAGCCATTGGCAGTCTTCAAGGATGACTTACTCTTGCATTCTTCCATGCCTTTTGTACAAGTTCTACCTAAATTGCTTGCTCACCACATCCCATCCCATCTGCCATTGCTATTTGACCTTTAATTCTGAACAGAATCTCACTTCTGTTTTGTTTTGTTTTGTTTTGTTTTTTGACACAATCTTGCTCTGTTGCCCAGGCTGGAGTGCAGTGGCACAATCTCAGCTCACTGCAACCTCCCCCTCTAGGGTTCAAGCACTTCTTGTGCCTCAGACTCCTGAGTAGCTGCGATTACAGGTACCCGCCACCATGCTGGGCTAATTTTTGTATTTTTAGTAGAGATAGGGTTTTCACCATTTTGGCCAGGCTGCTCTTGAATTCCTAGCCTCAAGTGATCTGCCTAACTTGGTCTCCCAAAGGGCTGGGGTTACAGGTGTAAGCTACCATGCCTGACCTTCACTTCTATTCTTTTATCATAAATTTGGTTAACAAATATTAATGAATTTTCCTGTAAGCTATGCATTAGTATATATTATTCTGAAAATAATGCCATCATATTTTACAGTTATTAAAGAACATAAAGATTTTCCGTCTTCAAAGACTTGTATTGTAAAAGACAAAAAGTAATAAACAAGTATTTTCAGAAATATTGTATCATTCTTATGATGTTGATTTCAGGAAAACGAGCAAGCACACAGAACCCAGCCTCCAGTACACAAGAACGAAAGGGTCAACCCAAAGGAATAAACAAAGCAAAAATACTTATGAGGTTATAATCTCATATGATTTCAATAAATTATATACTTATAATAAATTTTAATTTTATTATATTGTCACTGGATGTGTATGTGTATGTATGTATGTGTGTGTGTATATATATATACTATAATTATTTAAAATTAATTTTATACAAAAAAACTATAGTGGATTGGCTGAATGCATTAAAATTCTATGACCTTTTTATGCCAAACAGGAAACCATCATGGAAATGTAATAAAAAAAATTTGGTAAACTACTAAAACATTGAATTTTATAGAAGAATATAAAATAACATCATGAGTTGTTATTTCAAGAAAGAAGCTTTTTAATGATATATTTGAGCAACCAAGCATTATATTGATGAGCTAGCATCAAGGATAGGCAGGTTAACCATGTAGAACAAGTAAGCCAGAAACAATATTGGAATGCAGGGGGGAAGGCAGGGAGAATATGAGAGGCAAGGCAGAGGGAGGAGGGGCAAAGGAAGGAGTGCAGATGAGTACGTCTCTGGTGCAGTTACAGAGTGGGAAAGAAAAGAGGTTGGGAAGGAGGAAAGAAGACTCAAAATAGAAGACCAAAAGAGGGGAAATAGAAAAAGACAATTGCTGACTTCAGCTTGCACAAAGATCAGCTCCTCATTGAGTCCAAGTCAGACCTCTGTGAAGGTTCATTAAATCTCTCTGACATTTCCAATAATATGTAATTAACTAGGAAAAAGATTCCTTTCTGGTTAATTGGATAAACTTGAATTCAGAGTCTATTTACTAGCTTTCACCTTACATATTTTTGTAGAAACAAACAAAGCTATATTCTGGAGTGAAAACACAGCAAAGTTGCCCACAACTGGAGATGATTCTAGAAATAATAGAAGGTCATGTAAGTCTAGACTATGAATGGAATATTTGTTATGCTTGGCACAGACTTGAGATGTTTTAAAAACCAAATACATTAACTCCATCAAGTCTGATCAGAACCAATATAGAAAAGGCACAATTATAATGATAATTAGTAGAGATTATTTTAAAAATTGAAAAATGACAAAAAAACATAACAAATGCATGTGCACTTGGAATGAATTATTCCAGAGTAATAATTATTTTGAGTACAAAAACCCATACTACAACATGTGAAGTTTAGTAATCAACAAAGCAAGTGCAAAAGTAATTGATGTAATAGATTACAAACAATTATAAAAATACCCACAACTCTAGAGTGTGTGACTAGGAGCTCTGCCTCATGTTAACATCTGTTAGTTTAATATTTGCTCAAGTAAAAGTGGGGGGTTTGCATGGCTAAGCATGGTGAAAATGGTGCTGCTAAGGTTAATGCCACAAGACAAAGATTCAAGCCTCTTTCAATCGCATGTGGTATCCAAGGAAGAAGCAAGTCAGTGAGCATACAATTTTGAGAAAAACCACCAAAGTTCCTTTCCTTGGGGAGTTTATAGAGCAGTGAAGGAGAAAAATAAATATCTGTTAAATAAACCAATCAGCAAGGAATTGCAAATTAAGAAGTGCTATGCAAGAAATAGATTGCTGAGAGCGAGTTTAATGAGGGGACCTGTTTGTGTAGAATGGAGGAGGTAGTCTCAAAAAGACTGAAGGATGGTAGGGAGTCAGGCATGCAAACACCCAGGGGAGGAAGGTCTTCTGAAGAATAAACAAGATGCCATTTTTCTAAATTGGAAAGAACTTGCCCTGCATGAGGTACTAGCAGGCCCCTGTGCCTGTAGCAGAGGAACAACATGAAATATGTGGTCAGAGAAGTTGCTGGTACATAGTTGTTGGAGCAAGATGTACACAGTTGTACATAGCCATTGGAGCCAGATGTTGGTACATATACCAATGTTAGTTGTTTGAATTTTATTCCAAGTTCATTGGGAAGCATGGACTTATTCATTCTAGGGACATAATCTGATTTATATTTTTAAAAGACCATCTGCACACTATGGAAGAATGCAATACAGAAGCATGAGTAATTTATTAGGAGTCTATGGCTAAAGTCCAGACAAGGAATAATGGGAGGCTGTGCTACGATGGTGGAAGGATACATAGAAATGGATGGAATAGAACTGAAACACTTCTTGAATACACTAGGCAGCATAGGTTGGTGGGATGGGGGATGTGCTAATAAGGAAGAGGGAATCATCTAGAATGACTGTCATGACTCTCAAGAGTTTGCCTTGCTCATCTGAATAGTTGGTAGAAGCAACTGAAATGAGGATGTCTGGGATAGAAAGATAGAGAACAAGTTTCAGGGAGACATGAGTTCATTTTTGGCCATGTTGTATTATAGTTACTATAAGGCACTGATTTGAAGAGCTAAGTAGGCAACTGACTGTCGAGGGCAAAGACAGCTGAACTGGATATGTGACTAACTCTTGGACTTGCCAAATGCATGTGATAACTTAAATCCTTGGAAATGGATGAGAGCTTCCAAAAACAGAGTATAGGGAAGAAAATGAAGGGGTTCTGCTCTGAAGTCCTGAAGAAGGTAGGGTAGAGGTTTTACAGAGAAGCTCATGAAGGAAACAAAGAAAGATCAATCAGAGATGTGGGAGGAAAATCAGGGTTGTGTTAAAGCAGAAGTCAAAGGAGAGTGTTTCAAGAAAGATGGAGCAGTCCTTATTTTAAATATCATGGAATTTCACTGAGAACAGAAAAGCACCCACTGGGTTTGGTAACATGGGGATTACTAGTGATGCTAGTAAGGCAAAAATTCAGTGTACCAATAAGTAGAAGACATACATCAGTGGATTAAAGCATGAATTAAATGAGAGAAAGGGGAAATAGCTACAGGAGACAAATGCAAGAAGTTTCTGTGGCAGAGAGAAGATAAATCAGATAGTGACTGGAGGAGTCTCTGGGTTTTTTTTTTTTTTTTTTTTTTTTTAAAGAATGGGTGATGCTAACATATGTTTGATGTGTGATGGCAATGTCTCAGGTTAGGATGTGGGAGACAGGAAGAACGTCATGTTCTTGACGAGAGTCCATGAGAAGGGCAAGTCCAGAGTTCAGGAGACAGAAAGGGAAGGTGGATCTAGACCCAGGTGGGTTTGTGGTGGGCAGGTTAGAGAATGTTCAGTAATGGCCTCCCTCTACACAATGATGTACAATGCAAGATCATTAGTTGAAAATCAGGTGGCCTGGGCTGGAGGGGCAGTGGGCCTAGTAGAGAGGTAGAGATGATATAAAAATGACAAGTGGAAAAGTTCACAGAATTAAGAAACATGAAAGAGGTTCTGGTTGCCAAGAATCACTACTTTTTAAGGTTCATTAATTTATAATGACAGTCATCTGCCTTATAAAGTGATTTTTCACAAAACCCGTTGGCTCCAATGGTACAGACATAAAAAAAAGTGAATGCATGTGTACCACAAATATTGTAGATCTTTCTAGGTGAGTGCCACGGAAGAAGAAAGGGACAAGGGAATTGAGGGGCATTGAAAAGCAGTGTTTGTCATAATGGGTCATGGGATCTAAGCTAGATATGAAGAAGACAAGTGGGAAAAGGACAGTACTCTACACACCTAATAGAACAGCTGAAAAAGAGAAACAAGAATGTGACCATTCCAAGTGTTGAGGAGAAGATGGAGAAATTAGAACACCTGTGCATTGCTGGTGGAATTTAAAGAGTAGAACCACTTTGGGAAACGTGTGCCAGTTTCATAAAAATTTAAACCTCTACCTACCGCATGATCCACCATTCCACATCTAGGGCTTGTGCATGAATGTTTATAGCAACTTTATTTGTAATTGATTGAATTACATAATTTAAATATGTGCAATTTATGCCACTTATGCCTCAATAGAAAGAAATCCCTATGATAGAAAAAAAGGAAGTTACTGATGGATAGTGGGAAAATGATGGGATCATTAATTTAGATGTTTCAATGTAATTTAAGAATTGATTTCATAGGAGTATTTGAACAAATGAATTCAGTGGTTAAAAGTGATGTTTGTAAAGTGATGTGCATAAATTATTTTGAGATGGAGCCATTTTGGTGATGACAAGGTCTGGAAGGACAGTGGAAGATTAAATTGGAGTAAGAGGAGAAGGTCCATAGAAATGAGGATATCTAAGAACTGGAAGGCCTCCACGTTGTATGACTTATCCATGTGCACATTAAAGATATCAGAAATTAACGGCAGAATTGAAGTAGAAGTGTAAGCTAGGAGCTCAGAACTTTGGGGAATTGAGGAGTCATGAGGAGGTTGGTAGACAATAATAGCAAAGTGGACTAGGGGATGGTGAAGCCAGATGGTGCAGACTTTAAGGTAGGGTATTGCAAGCTGCGGCTTGAAGTCATCATGGTGTGAAAATGGCAGTGGTACTCAAAATCAGAGATCTGAGGTACAGTATTTGAAGAAACAGCTCAAGAATATAATGGAGTTTGATGTTCCCAGAGAGAGGTGTTGAAGAAGGCCTGAAGGAGGAGGGATCTGGCAAAGAGCTGGCTAAAGCTGATTGCTGATAGAGTGTCAGTGTTCTAGCAAATACTGGCCTAAGTAGAGATGTAAGGCATGATATTATTGATTTCTATATTCTTTGATGGTAGTTTAGAAACTTTAGGCTTAAGGTATGGTGCTGAAGTGGTTTAGCAGAGAAGGGGATTGTGGAAGTTACGCCCTGCTGCCTGGTTGGGGTGAGAGCCTCTTGAGAAGCCTCTGGGTGGCCCTGAGGTCTGCAGTGTATGGATGGCTACTCCAGCAGGCCTATAGCAAAGGAAAGGCAAAACTGGAAAACAAGTAGAAGTTGATGAGAAGAAAAATGGCACCACTGGCTGGGCAAGGACCATGCCATCTGGAGCAAGAGGCTGAAAGCTTGCTCATGCTCTGAGTGACCTTGAATAGTGGAGTCTGCTGCACATTATAGGATGGAGATCAGCCCTGAGAGGTATGAAGGTAAGGACTTGGAGAGAGGCCCACAGCTTCAGTCTACAGGCTTTAGTGAGACTCGTTTCATATCCTCCAGGGAGTTGGCTCTTCAGACACCTCTATCGTGGGATTACAGCATTGCCTCAGGATTACTCTGAGCTCCTGCACTTGTATACATCCCATTTTTTTGTAACCAGGACTCGTTATTTCATTTCTGAGACTCACCTTTGTCTGTCCCATCCTTTACTTCACTCCCTACCCCAGACCTAGAGCTTGACAACAGTGGATCTTAAATAAAAAGTTGTTGGTGAATGAATACACGAATTAATAAATAAATGAATCCCTTTCAGAATTTATTTATTTTGTTCGAAAAATTCCTCCACTTTGGGAAATGCAAAATTTGGAACTCCGAAGTTTTTACTTCTTTTTTTTTAAGATCTCAAGCACAAAAGTTTTATCCTCTTTTTTTTCCTCTGATCAATTCCTTTGGGATATTAGAGACAGTGCTAGTGTATATATTGGCTCTGAGAGATACAACTAAGTCTTTTATTATTCAAAGATGAACATTTCTTGATTTACTTGGTAGAGTTACAAACATAGCATGCTACAGAATGGAAGGCAGCTGTGGAGGTTGGGGCAAATTATTGAAAATGGAAATAGCACAGATCTTGATGCGTCTGTTAGTGCACGTGCAGGGCAGTGTGCCGCAAGGTGGCTGATGTGCACTAACAGGAGTGCTAATATGATGTATTAAATGTCAGACCAGCATTGCTGGGTGTGCATATCTCTCCTGTTGTACTGCCTGTTTATGCTTATTCAGCCCTTTGAATAATTTAACACATTTCATACTCTAAATTACTCTCAGCAATTTGATGGGGCTTCTGGCAGTTTACTTGAAACGCTCAGTGTTAGGTCAACATAGGGTCCCAGCTTCTGCTAAATAGAAGTACTCTGCCTACTTAGAAAAATATAATTAGTTTTCTCCATGGATCTCTTCAAGGATGGGGTGGGGTGAAAGACTTGGGGTCAGGGAGCCAGATGGGAACCACTGCATGAGTACATTGGGTTGTCAGTCCAGAACAGGTCAGGGATCCAAGAGTTAAAAATTTAATGGGGCAGGCTTTCAGGAGAAGAAAAAATTGAAGGGCATGGAAAATAGTTTGAGTGTGCTGTACAAATGCGTGTGTATGATAAATGACCCTCATTTAGTCAATACTGACCGCGGCTGAGTCCTCTTTTCAGTTTAATCCTTATGTAAAACTGGCCTGCCCCAATGAAGACTGGCTGCAGTGGTGTGGTCTAAGTGCTGCGGCGCTGAGTAGTTTGTGCAAGTGAAATGGTGAACCACTATCAGATTGGGAGCCTCTTCTTTACTTACCACTGTCCTCGGTTCACTTGTGTGTGTGACAATGCGAAGACCTTGCAATCCTTGACTACTTTTTCTTTTCTCTCTAGAACTGCAATTTCCATGACTATAAAAAAGTTAAACATTACTCAGAGCTGTAGTTACACTGGTTTCTTTGGTGCTCTAGAAATGTGGTTTTAAGAAGTATATTTCCCTTCACCGTTTTCTCCTTCTCTCTTCTGTGCACGCTCAGGATAGAAAGGGCACGGAGTTTTGCAAGAAGTGAGGATTTTAAATTAAGACTTAAAATTTTACCTTTGATGATGCATCACCTTGGGTGAAATCCCGAGTATTCTAATGACCCCAGCCAAGCAATGTAGCAGCAAAACGATGATGCAACGAGGCCCGGGCTCAGCACTTTGTGATGAGACAGCAGGACTCTGATTGACTGTCCCCTCTGGGGTTGAAATCCTCCACCATCCTCTGGATATGCTGAAAAATCTTCTTGGGGATTTGAAGAATTACATATTCTGAGACTCCATAATGAAGTGTTTGCTTATCATTCGTTTTACCCCCTTTGAAATAGTCTGACCTTCATTGTAACCTTAGGTCAAAACTATTTGGGTTGGTGGAAACTCATGATAAACACATGCTTTTGAAGGTTAAAATGCCATTCATTTAAAACCATCAGATTAACTTTTTTATTTAAAAAATTTAAAAAACCTTCAAAGTGTTAGGAAGACCAAATGTATGCATACTTGTGTCTATCTGTGTATATGCCTGCATATATGGATTAATCATGTAAGTACACTCAAACACATAAATAGAAATGCTTCTACACCATATAGATATAACAGATATCTATTAAAATCTGTTTTAAGAAATTAATGATACTTTAAAAAATTAGCAGAACTTCAAAAATAATTGTGCTTATAATTTACCATGGAAAGAAAGAAATATTCCATCCTCTTTGAAAATCTGTTTTACTTCTAGCCAGAAAGGGAACAAATATATTTTCTTAAAAATAAAGTCTATGAAGAGTACCATTTCCATGGAGCAAGGCTCTTAACTAGCTGTCACTATACAAAATTATTGAATATCTTAAAAATATAAGATTATCATTATAGGTATGATTATCTTTTAACAACACAATATTATGTCTTTGAAAAACATATATTTACTATTTCCCATTTTTGGCTAAAGAGGTCTACTGAATGTGTAACATTCATTTATTCCATTACTTTTATTCATAATCGTGGCCATCTTTTTTCTCAATAAACACACTACACCCATTAGAAAAATTATATGTATTTTATAATATTCATATTGAATGATTTTCTTCCAAAGTGGAAGAAAGTTGACCTGGTATATATATCATCAAAAGGAACACGTTTATCTCCCAAATCAAGGTTTCCATAAAGCCATTTTTTAGTGGACACATGGTAAATTAATCATATTCCACTGTGCTTGCTATTATACAAGCGACTCCCACCCCTGAGCCCAGAGTTGGAAAACTCCAGCTTTGATTGAGCTGAGTTCTTCCCTGTGGGTTGTCAGTATCAATGGTGGTAAAATCAACAGGGGGTTGACAACTTCGCCACTGTGTATACATGTACATAGGCTTCTGTGGCTTCCAGTTCATGATGATGGTATGTCTGTAAGATTGATCTTAGGTGGAAACTCAGCATCTGGATGTGAAACACTGATAGAGTAGATGCATGCCATTAGAAGATATGTTTCCCAACAGCCAAGTTACTGACCATCACGCCACATGAATGCACTGGAACTTTTAGTTTGTACAGTTTGGATAGAGCAGGTATTACTGTCCCTAACTTTTAGCTCTTTTTCTTAAAGATTATTTTTAACTCATGGTCAAGGTGTCCATTCACTGAGATGTGCAGCTCGTATACCATTTGCCTATAAACAATAGATTTTCCACATGAAAAGCAAAGGCAAATACAATTTGCTGTCAATTTTGACTTTGCGGAAAGATACAGCACACATTCTCTATTTTTTTCTGCAGTTTGTTAGTGACCATTGCTAGGTAATGCCTTCTCTACTAAGCATTAGGTATCTAAGGAGAGGGCTTAGAGAATAGGTTTCATTATACAATCAGCCCCTGATGTGCTGACTACCATGTTCCAGAATCTCATATGTCTGTGTTCAGATGAGAAAAAAAATGTTCCAGGCTAATCCCTATGAATAGTTATGGTCAGAGTCCACAGTGGTAGTAGACCATTGAAAAGTATCCTATTCCTAATAACTCAGTTTCTGGTATGTCACTACTAATAATGCCTTATTTCATTTTCTTGAGGATTTACAGTTGAAATAGGATAAGATGTGTCAGAAAAACCCTTAACAATAGCAAAACTTCGTGACACTGTCGTTCAACAAATAAGTACACTTTGGAAAGTGGTGATTTCATGAAAGATAAACAAACAGCATGCATAAACTCAACCCACACAAGCATACACACGTGCATAAACAAAAATGTGGTAAAAGGAAAAGAAAGATGGACAGAGCAAAATTATAAAGTATCCAGGATACAAGGCAGGTAAAACATGAGAAATAACCTTCTTTTGGCCTTCTAATTAGATAGAAAGCTCTGTGGTGTAGGATGAGGGGTGGGAGCTGTAGGCCTAGCCAACTCAGTTTCTGCAAAAAGCTCTCCATGCCTCTGGCATGTAGTGCAGAGGACTTAGTCTCTCTCTACAGCTTCTCCTTTGTAGGAAAGGCTTGTGATGCAGCCTCATTTTTCTTTCAATTGTGTTACCTGTGTTGCATTATAAAAAAAATTCTTTCCTCTGAAAATGTTAATATGATTGAGATTACTTTATTTCCAGATATTAAAAAGTTGTTGGCAAATAAACATTGTATATAGTGCACAGCCTGATGGGTTGAAATAGATGTGCACTGCAGAATGACGAACCCAAGATGACTGGGATTCTTGATGCCCATCCCTACCTTTCTTTAATCCTCATCTTCCATGACACACAAAGTGTGTAATATTGAGGACTGAGATCCTGGGTGAAGGTGTGGCAGGTGGGTTTTGGTAGAAGGAGATGGAGAAGACAAAAAGGACTCTGCAAAACATTGCTCTCACCTTCAAAGCTCCTACCCTCATCTGTCATTGACCTCTGAGACTGGGTAAAGGGAGAGGAGAGGGTAAACAGAAGGCCACTCAAAGGAGGAAGAGTGGGTGTCCAGAGAGAGGCCACAGATGAAGGAGGCAGCCAGGACAATACAGCAGGAAAAGTGGGGGAGTGGGGAGAGGCCACTCTCTGCTCAGGAGGCAGACCCCAGTCATCTTGAAGCTACCACTGTGGATGATCTCATTCTTCCTCAGGGATACCCTTATGCAGGCAATTTCTGATTATATATTTGGAAGGTGAAATTAATTTTTTCCTTTGAAGTCCTGTGTTGAGGGAGGAAAAGAATCTTTTGTAAAATGGAAATTTTAATTTCTCTCCTCCCAGGGTCAAATTAAGTGGAAAATATTAAGTGATTCTAACCCCAATTCAAAAATTGTCCTGAGGTGTGTATTCCTAAGACCTGATGGAATGTATCATTTTGAATAATTCCAAAGTTAACAGGAATATTGTCAGGAATAAAAATTAACTGTGATTTAAAGCATTTTTTCCCACTGGGAAAATTGTGTTATTCTTCTTTCTAATTGCTTTTTGTGTGCTATTTTATTCTTTCCCTACAACTGGAGCTCCAATCCTAACTGACTGAAAATCCTTCCCTTCACAGATACCTTAAACATATCCAAAGAGAATTTCCCAGATCTCCTTCATCACAGAGCCTAAAATCTGTTTACTAACAACTGTACTCAACGTGAGAAACTTCTAGAATCTGTCCCTACTGTGGCCCTGTCCATTTTGGGGTCAGGATGGAGCACACCAGCAGGCAGGGGCTCCCCCACCCCCTTTCTGGAGGCCTTTAGCCAAGCTGTTGCTCTCACTGGAATAGCCACATCACGGCCTCCCTCACCCCCTTCCAGTAACTCCACCCCACTCCTTCCTCCTAGCTAACACCTGCACAATTTCCTAGTCTCTGCTCAGCTGCTGCTTCCCCTTCCTCAGCCTCCCTCACCCCAACCCGGGTGGGTGAAATGCCTCTCTTTGGACTTCAATGCTCTCAGCAGTGGGTCACACTATGGGTATGGTTTAGTCTGTTCCCATCCCTGGACTGGCCAAGAGCAGTGTGAGCCAGAGGACCTTGTCAGGTTTTTATGCAGAATCTGGCAGTCCCTCATGATCCCTACTGTGCCTGCTTCTGTTCAGATCCTCATGTCTTTGTGGGACTGCTGGAGTAGGCTTCCTTCTGGTCTTTTGCCACTAGTTCATCTCTGGTCCTTGCATCTTCTGCACTCATGGATGTGGCCATTTGATTGTCATTTCTGTTACACACACACACACACACTCAATCTCCCCGTGTACCCACAAAGCCCTCTCCCCGCCGGCCTCTTCTTCTCTCTCTGTGCTCCATCCGTGTACTCTAAGCTCCCTCAACCTCACGCTCCTGATCATCCTGTGAGTTCTCTGCCCATTTCCCTGGTCTGTTCCTAGCTCAGTGCCTGTCGTGTGCACAAGGAGTTAATGCAGTAACCACAAGTTCCATCACTCCTGCCCAAGATTCACCTTCTGAAGCTTGTTTCTTTTCACACCCTGGGTGCAGTGTAAGGAGACTGCACGCCCCAGGTTCCTTCAATCCTAGCTCTCAGACTTCCCAATCTGACCATGAAGTTTAGGTCCATCATCAGGGAGTCAGAGGCTTCATGAGCACCTTCCCCAGCAGTGCTGATATCATCCAAGGAAAGGGAGACAGCCCACTAGAATCTCCCACGCAACCTAATTTCTGTGATGAAATTTTTGATGTGGTGGTGCAGCCCTCAGCCTCCCTGAAACAGGATGTGTCTCTGGAGGCCTACAACAAAGTCCCTGATGAATCTCATTCTGCAGACCACCCATGACCTCAGAGGACTGCCAGAGGGGTGTAGGGGTGGACCAAGATGTGTAAGGGAGAAGACTGGTGGAACAGTGGCACCCATTGCCCTTTGATTTTAGAGAGTTGGGCTGCATGAGTGAGGGGAGAAAGGGACTTTTCTCTTAATTTTCACCCCTTCATAGACTCTCAAGAGGTTTATTCTGGTGAGTTCTCACTAGAGTTAATCTTTTGATCCCAAATTGGAGAATTTGGTGCATAAGTGGTACTGAGTATCAGCATGATTAATATGATGTTATTTTCCACCTTCCATTTAGTCTAAGCCTTTGTGCTTGCATGGTGATCATGTTATATGAGATAAAAAGAAAACAAAATAAACTCATATGATTAAAAAAAGTCTTGGTCATTAATCTCATTTGGCAGGAGTGGGTGAGGTTTTTGAGATTTACTGAAATTACTCTGACTCCCAAGATCTGAATAGTGAAATGACTGTTATTTGCACACACAGAGTCATGAGAATTATTGGCAGTGACTTGTTTTCCACAGTAAACAACAGACCCCCGTGAGGTGTTGCTGGAGGCCTCCCTCCCTTTCACCTAGTTCAGAAGCCCTGTGTAAATATCATTTGGGAGGAGGAATTATTCCACCGGAAGATATCAAAGCCAGACATGATTTTTTGTTCAGCTAACAAGTATGTAAATTCACCTCTTTAAACCCCTTAAGGAGGGCAGAGACTATTAGCAAATCTATTGTAGCTGAAGCATAAATTGAGGGAAGAGCTAAGATAAAGCTTGGAGGAAATTTATTTTTGGTGATAGGTAGAACACATTTTTCAGCTTATAGAGAATGTGGAAGAGGTGAACTAACATGGCAAAAAGCAGAGAGGGGACACTTTCTGAGTGGAAGGATCAAAGCTAGATCTGAGAGTTCAAACTTCTGTTGATCAATGTCCCAGTTCACAGCTATATGTAACAGAGTGGACCACACTTTAAGAACTATTGGCTTAAACTGATTATTCTATGCCTTTTCTGAGCCATTGTACATGGTAATGGCCTATTGCAAAAGCAGAGATCGTTAGTGACAGAAGGGATCTTGAAAGCATCCAGTTCAGGGAATTCTAACCTGTGGAATCCTGAGGGGTACCCCCATGTTGAGGGTGGACAGGAGACTAGGTGGGCAGGGCTTGGCACATTCATTCCCATTTCAACCAATTGAGCATCATTTTTATTTGTTTTATAAATTTCACTTAAATTTGTGAAAGTGGCTGGTTGAATCCACCCTGCTCAGTTTACAGGGAAGCAAGAGCTGTAACTATGCCCTCTTGCCCTGACTGCTGTCCTCTGATACTCAACTCAGTTTCTTTCTGATGCTCTATGGTGATGGCTTATGTTCGTAGGATTACCTGCCACCCACAGATCATCAGTGTTGTTGGCCATATTTGTTATAGAAAGACTTGGCAACAATTACAGGTGTATTTGGATTATACAGAAGGGAAGATGTGGAATACCTAAATGTACATTCGCAGACTCTACTTTTCATTTGTTAGGCAGTTGGGTGTTTGGACTGAGGTATGTTCATTAATACTGAGACTTATAGCCCAACAACAAAAAGATCTGGGGTTGCTCTGAGAGTGCTGGAGAACTTGACTAGTCACTTTGATTTTGGGAGTGCATGTGTGGCAGTTTAAAAAATGTCATATAGCTTCCTAAAATCATCAAATGCAATGCTCTGTGAACCTGAGAGTACAGGCTGGATTGATTTATTTTTAATTCCAAATTCATACTGAAGAGTTTTCTTTGAAATACTATATTGTCACTGAGATATTCAAAATATTTAAAAGAGGAATTGACATGAAAACACCAGTCAGTATAGACACAGATTGGCATGACTATACTGTGTATGAGCTGAGTGTTAGCCTTGGTTATGACAGACGGTAGTGTGATGGGCAAGAAAACATAGATTCCAGTTCTAGAACAGTCACAGATTTGCTGTGTGACTTTGGACAAATCACTTTTCCTCTCTGGGTTTCAGCTTCTTCATTTGAAAGAATCTAGGCAATCTAAACTTTCTCATCCTTCCAGTCTGTAATTCTAAAGCTCTCTATAAATAATGGAAAATAGGACTGAGTTATGGGATACGACTGACATTAAAAAAAAGAAAAAAAGAAATGCACACTTTCCTGGGACTTGGAATAATGGTTGTAGACTTCTGAGAATTCCTAAATACCCTAATTATATATTTCTATTTGTACCACAGTGGTTTTCTCTATGGCCACTGCCTATCCACTAAGATTTCTTCAAGATCTCATTTCACAACTGAAAAAGATGCTAACAGCAAAAGTATCTCATTAGTTAACATTCATAATTATTCCTACTGTTAATCAAGAAGCCTTAATATGTATTGAAAAACAGCATTTCATGAATATTGAATGTTCTGTTGCATCTATTCAGTATGTGCTGGGTGAATAGAGAAATTTAAGTAATCTCTAAAACTGCTGCTATTTAAAAGCCAGCAACCAAAAACTGCAATATTATTTGTTTTCTTTTTTAAAATTCAAATAAATTACACTCCTCTTTACTCATTATCTATCTGCTAAATGTGTCTAGGCACCCACCACTGGTACAAACTCTGATGTAGTGTGTGCAAAAATCTCAAGCAAATATTGACAAATATTTCAAGAACTGAGTATATAAAATCCAAGTCACATCATATATGCCTCATTAATTTAAATCCAAACCATTAGCTCTATTAGATTTCTACTTACAGTAGTGGAGAAATATTATTGCATATAAATGAACACTTTTCATAGCAAGGGAACATATATTATAGCTGTAATTCATTAAACAACTTCCATATAATCTAATAGCATGAACCCAACTCTTTATCATTTCTATCCCTACAATCCAAGAGCACTTGACATTTTGTGGATATGATGTTTATCTTTGAGGTTAACCGCAAGATGCAAACTCTAACAAGATCTGAGAGGCTTTTTAATGCCCACTCCATCTCTTGCAATACCACATGTGGAGTACACATCTCCTTTTGGGGCATTCTTCACTTGCAAGATGAAATATCTGGCTAGGCACGTTGACTCTCGCCTGTAGTCCCAGCACTTTGAGAGGCCGAGTTGGGCAGATGACCTGAGGTCAGGAATTCAAGACCAGCCTGACCAACATGGAGAAACCCCGTCTCTACTAAAAACACAAAATTAGCCGGGCGTGGTGGTGCATGCCTGTAATTCTAGCTACTCGGGAGGCTGAGGCAGGAGAATCACTTGAACCCGGGAGGCGGAAGCTGCGGTGAGGCAAGATGGAGCCATCGCACTCCAGCCTGGGCGACAAGAGTGAAACTTCGTCCAAAAAAAAAAAAAAAAAAAAAAAAAAAAAAAAATATACATTGTACGTCTCCCATTCGTGAGTCTTGAAGTCAAATAAAAGTATAGGAATTCTTTAAGATTCCATGGGATATTAATATATTTTCATGGTGGAAAAATTCTAAACTAAGCAAGAACGACAGAAAAGCAGTGGAAGACACACAGAAATATTATTGAATTCATAACTGGTTGGTAGAATCTGTGAGCTCTGGAATGAGATGATTTGAAATCTTACTATACCACTTGTTACCTAAGTAACTTTTGGCAGACTGACTTTTCTGAGCCTCAGTTTTCTCATGTATAAAATGGAAAATGTAACAGTTTTTACCTAATGATGACTATGAATATTAAAACAGGTAACATGTGTAACGTGTGTAGAAGAGTTCTTGGTGTAAAATAAGTGAGCAGTGACTATTACTGATTATTATTTGCTGTTTCAAGAAACACTAAAAACACTATTGTAATTAAATAGATTTTGCGTACTGGGCACGGTGGCTCACGTCTGTAATCCTAGCACTGTGGGAGGCCAAGGCGGGTGGATTACTTGAGGTCAGGAGTTTGAGACCAGCCTGGCCAACATGGCGAAACTCCATCTCTACCAAGAAATACAAAAACATTAGCTGGGCATGATGGCGGATGCCTGTAATCTCAGCTACTCGGAAGACTGAGGCACGAGAATTGCTTGAACCCGGGTGGCAGAGGTTGCCGTGAGCTGAGATCATGCCATTGTACTCCAGCCTGGGTGACGACAGAGTGAGACCCTGTCTAAATATATATATATATATATATGTGTGTGTGTATAATAGTGAGTTTTGAAAGTAAAAGGTCATCAAAGAAAACTGAACACTAAGCTTAAAAGCAATGATAATTAGAAAAGAAAAAAGAAAAAATTAAATGGTATAATTAATTCCAGAGCTCATTTTAAAAACACAAAACCACATTTCTGCCACATTTAATCTAGAATAAAAGCCATAATGTACAATATTAGGAATGAGAATGGGACTGCAAATACAGCTGTGGAGGAGATTAGGAAAATGAAAAAAGAAAAAAAAAAATCCCAGTTACAGTCCCAGCAAATGGATGATTATTAGGGAAAACAAAAATGATAAACATCATGTCAGCAAAATATCAAGTGCTCTTAGATTGTTAAGATAGATATGATAGAGTCAGGTTCATGTCATTAGATTATAGAAAAAGTTGTTTAATGAATTACAGCTATGATATATGTCCCCTTGCTATGAAAAGCATTAATTTATATGCAATAAACCTCTCCAGGTAATATTTAATTACCCACAAAGAATAAGGCACCGAGCCCAGATAGATTACTAGGTGAATTCCAGCAAACATTCAAGAAGAAAATAATTCCAGTTCTATTTTAAATATCCAGATTTTTTTAAATGGAGAAAATGTCCTCAAATCAGTTTGTTATATTAGCATAACTTTGGAGTTATAAATTAACATTGCATACTCTTCTAGTTCAGCAACAATATAGTTGCAAATGTTCTAAATTAAATATTAATTAGATTGAGTTGAATTGAAAGATGTTTCAACATTAAGAAAGCTATTAAAATAATTTATTGCATGAATGGGTCAAAGGAGAAAAATGCAATTCTCACAATGTATTCTGAATCCATTAAATAAAACCCAACATCCATCCCTCATAAAAAAAAAACTCAAACTAATTCTAGAAAAATCCTTTTTTGATATACTATTTGAAATCTACCATGAAAATTACAGATGATGATTAAAGCTTAACTGCATTCTTATTAACATTAGGGGAAGGTATTTTGTCATGATTTGATAACTTCTAGAAAACTTATAATGTAAAAAATAAATATAAATATTTTACACACCAAGGAATAAACTTAACACTTGTGGACAACTTATTTTGAAAAGAGAACTTCACTGTTTATTTACCTATTGGTGGAATAAAACTAATATATGCAGAACTAATTCCCTGTTTCACATGTTTAATACCATTAAATTTGTCCAAATTTATAATTTTACTGTGATCTCAATAAAAGCATCATCACATTTTAAAGCAGCGGCCCTCAATCTTTTTGGCACCAAGGACCAGTTTTCCTGGAAGACAATTTTTCCATAGACAGGGGGTGGCGAAGGTGGTTTCAGGATGAAACTATTTCACGTAAGATGTGCAGGAATTAGTTAGATTCTCATAAGGAGAGGAATCTAGATCCCTCACAGGCACAGTTCACAATAGGATTCCTGCTTCTGTGAGAATCTAATGCTTCACCTGATCTGAGAGGAGGCGGAGCTCAGGCAGCAATGCTGGCTCACCTGCTGCTCACCTCCTACCCAGGTCACTTACCTGCTGCTCACCTGCAGCCCAGGTGCTAACAGGTCATGGGTACCAGTCTGTAGGTCTGGGATTGGGGACCCCTTTTTGGAGAAAACATGAAAATAATTCTAAATTTATCTAAAGGGAAAATCAGAAGAATACGGACTTTTTTTTTTTTTTTTTTAAAAGAAGTCATAAAGGAAAGCTTATTTCAACTGATAAAATAATGTTCTGTAAAACCACAGTAATTAAAACAAGAAAGCATTATCATAGGAAAAGACAGGCAGAGGCTACATCCAGATCAGAACTTGGTATATCTATGCAAGCATCTAAAATATTTTCATTTAAAATGTATAATGTGACATCTCAAGCAAGCAATAAAATCAAGCATCAATATAAAATGTTATTGTGATTATTCCCAAATAATTTGGTTTGAGAAATGAAGGCCCTTACTGTATACTATGTCTGCAAAATAAATTGCATATGGACTAAAATTTAAGTTTATTAGGAAACAAACTGGTAGGTCTTCAAAAAGTTAGACATAGAGTCACCATTTGAACTAGGAATTCTGCTCCTAGGTATATACATAGAGGAAATAAAAGCATATGCTCACACAAAACATGTATACCACCAAACGTTTATAGCAGCATTTTTCAGAATTAGCAAAAGGTGGCAATAATCCAAATACCAATGCCTAACAATTGATGAATGTCTACGCAAAATGTGATACTGATATATACTACAAAATGGAGGAATCTTAAAAACACTGTGCTAAGTGAAAGAAGCCAGTCACAAAAGACCATGTGTTGTATGATTCCATTTATGTGAGATGTCCAGAACAGATGAATTTACAGAAAGATAGAGTAGATTAATGGTTGCCACATACTTGAAGAATGTGGTGGGATGGGGGTAAGGAGGTGAAAGCTGAAAGATATGAGGTTTCTTTTGGGGCCAATGAAAATATTCTAATATTCTGTAAATATATTAAAAACCATTGAACTGTACAGTTTAAATTAGTGAATTGTATGGTATGTGAATATCTTGATAAATTTATTAAAAAATAAAAAAATTGTTTTAAAATAAAATAATATTGTCGTGCTCAACATTTTGCTCATAATAACAAAACCAAACTTAACAAAGAAAAATACACTCATAGATTTAGATATGCAGAAATGAATAAAACTTACCTTCAATGGACAAAGTTACATAGCAAGTGATAATGAACAAAAGCATTTACAATATATAAGAAAAACATAACGTTAATATCATTAAAAACTAAGTTTAAATAGTTGAATATTAAAAGTGAGAAAAGGACATACTTAAGTTATTCACAAAGGAAAAAATTCTATTGGTCAATAACAATATGACAGAGTGGTCAAGAGTATGGGTAACAGAAATAAACACATTAAAACAATGATGATGTATTTTGGCTACAAAATGGGAAAGATAAATAATGAAATACGTACTATGTTTGCAACGCTCTGATAAACCAAAGTTTCATTTAATATTAGTGTACGCAATTCCATATATGCTTCATTATATTCTTTCTGTGGTATCATTTAGTCCTGAGGAGTAGTCTAAGTCTAATAGTAAAGGCTGTGACATCACATAGACTTGGCTTTGAATCCTAATTCTGCAATATAATAGTTGGGTTATTTTGGTAAGTTACTGAACCAATCTAGTCTTCACTTTTCCTTATGACGAAATTATAATCCTCTTGGCATGGGATTGTTCAGAGGCTTGAAAAAAACGTAAGTAAAAACAAAATCCAACATGTTGCTTAATGCATAGTAAACAAACTGGCTGTTGCTCAAAAATAATAATTACTAGTTAAAAGAATCCACATCTTTTAACTTCAGAATTTCACTTCCTGTAATATTTTCGAGTAACATAATTAAGAACCTATGCAAAAAGAAACCAATGCTCAGAATGGTAAATTATTTGCAAGAATATTAGTGTATCCATAGAATGGACTATTACATAGCCATAAAATGGTTTTAAACATTTCAAAATTACTTTAGCAATATGTAACCAAAACCTTAAAATGTTTAATAGTCATGGATCAAGCAATTTTACATACAACTTATCCCAATAAGCTAATCATACTATGTTCATAATCGGCAAATATGACAATAATAATGATAGTGAAAAACTAAAATCAACCTAAATGCTAAATAATAAGGGATTGTTAAATTCCTACCAGAGTTAACTACTTGGTCATTTTACTTATACCACGCATTCTTTATGTGGCTGGAAACTGAATTTATCATCTTTATCCACCCAACTTGCTCCAGTGTTCCCAATCTTGGCATATGATTTTATCACCCACCAATGTTTGTTCAAGCTAGAAGACTGGAATTCATCCTTAACCTCTCTGTTCTCTCCCCTTCACAATAAGCAGAGGCCTATTTATGATTCCCCCCAAATCTCTCACAAATGCAAGCTTTTCTTTTTGGTCCCACCATCCCAGTCCAGGTCTTGGTCATCTCTTGCCTGAATTACTACCATGACCTTCTAGCTGGTCATCGTGTCAACTCCTTCACACTTGCTGCTCACTCTTTTTCTGACTCAAATATTTATACTTAAACCACAGTTATCTTTTAAAAACATACATTGAGTCATATCAGTCATTTCCCTATTTTAAACAGTTCAATAGTTCTTAGAAAGTTTTAGCTGAATGGTGGGCGTGCCAGTACTGAAAGTCTTCAAGTGCAAAGATTAAAGGCAGTAGAGATTTGATGAGGAAGTTAAAAAGATGCAAAAAAAATGGGCAAGATAGAAAAAGAACAAAATAAAACACTTACAAATTAGCAGCATAAAGCTCAGTGGACAAACTAGACAGTAAATATCAGCTAGATAAAGAATTAACGAACAGGAGGATAGACCTGAGAGATTTGCACAGAATGCAGTGCAGAGAAACAATATGAGAGAAACAAAAAGAAGTTAAGAAACGTGGAAATAAAGGCACGCTGATGGGAGAGGAAAGGGCATTTGAAAGGATCTCAGAAGGAGAGAACAAAGATGACACCTGATGAACTAAAAATTATAAATTACATGAATTATCTGGTTGGAGAAGCATACCAGTTCTAAAGAGAAATAAATGACATATCTATACCTTGGCACTCAGTAGTGAAAGTGCAGAACAACAAAGACAAAAGGGAGTGCTAAAAACAATCATAAACATACATAATTTGAGACTTCTCCATAGCAACATAAAAGATCACCAGAAGGTTGGGCGTGGTGCTCCATGCCCATAATCCTGGCAGTTTGGGAAGCTAAGGTAGGAGAATTGTTTGAAAAAAAATTGTTTTTAATCAGTTGGGCTTGGTGGCAGTTAGCTGTAGTTCTAGCTACTCAGTAGGCTGAAGTGGGAGGATACTTTGAGCCCAGGAGGTTAAGGCTGCAGTGAGCTAAACTGTATGACTGCACTCCAGCCCGGGTGATAGAGCAAGACATCATCAAAAAAAAAAAAAAAAAAAAAAAAAAAAGCCAGGTGTGGTGGCTCACACGTGTAATCCCAGGACTTTGGGAGACCAAGGCAGGTGGATCACTTGAGGCCAGGAGTTCGAGACCAGCCTGGCCAAAATGGTAAAACCTCATCTGTACTAAAAATACAAAAAATTACCTAGGTTTGGTGGCATGTGCCTATAATCCCAGCTACTCCTGAGGCTGAGGCAGAAGAATTGCTTGAACCCAGGAGGCAGAAGCTGCAGTGAGCCAAGATCACGCCACTCCACTCCAACCTGGGCAACAGAGCAAGACTGTCTCAAGAAACAAACCAACAAATAAAACGTAAGAACATATATCCTAACAATCTTGGTTCAGAATCCACATTCTGAAAAAAAAAACAAAAAACAAAAAAAAAACAGCCTTTCAGAATAATATAGCAGGAATAACGAAATTTTTGTAACTGATGGTCAATTAATAAAACCCAAACTGCCAAAATTTGTAGGATGCAGTTAAACCAGCAAAAGGAAAATATATCTCTTTAACTTAATCAAAATTAAGAAAAATAAAATGTTTAGTTTAAAATGAGAATAAACACCTATGAAGTACAAAAGAAGGGAATAATGAAGATAGCGGCAGAAATTAATGACATGAAAAAGAAACAACGGTACCAGCAAAACCACAATCCTCAAGGTGGGAGGGAAGGCAGAACATGGCACACTTTGAATTACAAAAATGAATTTAAGAAAAGAAGAAACCTATATAGACCTGAACACATTAAAGAAATTAAACCAATTATAAATACTGCCCTTATAAAACACTAAGAGCCAAATATTTCATGGTCAGTTCTACTTAACCAATCCATATCTTACACAAGTTGTTTACAGTAGAAAAGAGAAAGATCCCCAACTCATTTTAGAAAGCTGATCTAACCTTGATACCAAAAGTGGTTCAAGAAAGTATGAGAGAAGAAATCAATAGACTAATCTCACTTATGAACACAAATAAAAAACTTCTAAATAGTACATCAGTATTTATACCACATTGGCAACATTGTATTTAAAAATATAATCAAGTAGGGCATTATCGAGATATATATAATTGATTTATTACCTTATTAATACACAAAAGGAAAAATGTGTATTTATCATTTCAATAGATGTATAAATAACATTTTGTGAAATTCAATACCTATTCATGATTTATTGGAAATAAAACTTTTGGCCAGGTAGGAATAGAATATGTCTTCTTTTTCCCAGTAAATGATATGTTTCAAAAAGCTATAGGAAACATCACAACTGACGATGCATCAGAAGCATTCACTCTAAAGTTAAGAACAAGACAAAGTGATATGCTCTTACTACTTTTACTTCCTATTATACTGGGCATTACAGCCATTTTAACAAAATTAAGAAAGGAAGTAAGAATTATAAGGCTTAGCAGGAAAGATATTCACATACAATAACTGTCAACTTAAAAAATCCAAGAAAATGCATATGCAAAATATTGGAACTCCAAAGAGAATTCAAGAAGGTTGCTCGTCACATTGTCAATACTTATGTCATCAGTGTTAATTTTGCATGAGCAATCATTAAAAAATAAAATTGCTTAAAAAGTAATATTTGTGATAACATTAATAGCCATAAGTACCAAGATGTAAAACTAACAAAATGTATACCTAAGAGTTTTCTGAGAAAAATTATGTAATTTCATTGAAAATAAACAGAACACATAGATGATAGATAGATAGATAGATAGATAGATAGATAGATAGATAGATAGATAGATAGACAGATAGATAAATATATGTCTGTATCATGCTTATGGATAGGAAGGCTCATTATGGTAATGGTGGTGAATCTCCACAAATTAATACAATGTAATTCCAATCAATATATCAGTAGGGTTTTATGAAATTTGACAAGCTTATTCTACAACATATATGGAAAAATAAAAGTAACAGGAATATTTTGAAGATTTTGAAGAATACAAAGAAACTTTCACAATCAAATATTAAGTCCTTTTGTAAAGCTATTGAGATACTGTTACAAGCCAGACCAGTAGATTAATGGGATAGAATAGAAAACATGGAACCTCGGTACCTTTGTATATTGACAGTGTTTCTCACATACATATCAGAACTCGCTGTATGGCAAAGATGGAATTACAAATTGGTGAAGTAACACTAGGCTCTTCCATCATGAAATGTGGAAATATAAAAGTTCACAATCTCTGTGGAGAGCAAATTGGTAAAGCCAAGTGAAGTTCAAGATGTGCACAATCTGAGTGTGACCACACATTTCTGATTTTAGGTATCTGTGGTAGCAAGACTCTCATATATGTGATCAGAAACATGTGCACTGAGGTCTTTTTTTTAAGCATGAATTCAAATGGCAACTTAACTACCCACACAATAAGGAAAAATAAATAAGTTATGAACTATGATTTAGTAATATAATGGACTATTTCAAGCATTTCATGATTTATTGTTTTGGAACCTAGTTTTTATGACACTCTCAGATGAATAAGATACGGGAGACTATTTATAAGTTTAACAGTAATGATGGACAATTAGTATAATGATGGTTTATTAAATTTTGTTCTGTGTATGTGCATGCATATTTTCTGACTTCATAGATTGCACAATTGTTATTTGCATAACAAAAGCAAAAACGTATTTTCCAGTATAGGTTTCCTTATATCTGGCACAGTTGCTAACTACTAAGAGAATTATGTTATCTTGGTGAGAGGAAATTGGGGATGATATAAGCCTTGTCAAAATAGGGTTTGCTCCGGGTAGGAATTGTAGATAGCACCCCTCAGTCCAGTCCTATTGGCAGGTCATAGGGAGGACACTGTGATTAAGAATACTCTCCTGTGGAGAATGGAGTCAATGCCGGCAGAAAAATGGCCCTCCAATGGATACTCTTGTCAAACACTCAGTACTGGTAAATGTTACCATATGTGGATAAAGCATCTTTGAAGATTTAGTTAAGGATCTTGAGATGAGATCATCCTGAATTATCCAACTACCTCCCAAATCTAATAATAAATATCCTTATAAGAGACAAACAGGTTTAAATAGACAGACCAAGGAGAAAGTCACATGAAGAAGAAGGAAGAGACTGGAGTCACGTTACCACAAGCCAAGCAATAGCCACCAGAAAGTGGGAGCAGAATCTACCCTAGGTCCTTTGGAGGGTACAGGGCCCTATGGAAACCTTGGTTTCAGATTCCTGGTCTCCAGTCATGTGAAAGAATAAATTTGTGTCATTGTAAGTTACCCGGTTGTGGTCGTTTGTTATGGTAACCACAGAAATATATTGGCCAATGGTATCTGAGCTATACACGGTGGTAATTAAGCCAAAGAGGAAATCACTTCACTCTTATTTGCCACACTAAAGTGGACTCTTTTGAAAGATATAAACCAGTTTGAGATCACCCTGCACAACTGACTGAGTTCACTCTTCCAAGAGACTGGCAGCTCCACAGAACCAAGGAGGGCAATAAGCAGTCCTTTCACCTCCCTTCCCAAGCTGAGCATCCTCCCAACCTCGCAAGACCTGCATAGGTGCTCAGAAATCTCTTTTAAAAAATCATCTCTTGTGGGAAAATAGTTGTTGATGAACTTTAAAGAATTGGGAAGATCGGTGGTCCTTATATCCCTGTGATTTGCAATATATAAAAAAAAGTGTTTGCTTTTTCTTTTGTTGCATCTTTGTACATTTACATTGTGGTCAGAGTGGCCATTAGGCCATTCAGAGGAATGTTTTGCCCTTAATTCTGAGGGGTGTGTGTGTGTGTGTGTGTGTAAGGGAGTGAGAATTAGAGTCAAGGACCATTTCAATAGCCCACACCAAAAATTAGGGCAATGGGGACCAGTCTCAGTCAATGAACCAAAATGTGCCAGAAATAGCATATCTCATTATTTTGTACAAGTCAACTTCATTTCAGTAGTAAGTTCCCATCATCCTGGACTGTGGAATGCTTAACGTCCATCATTCTTAGGTGTTCTTCTCTCACTCTTTCTTCCCCATAACACTGGAACAGGGCCAAAATTCTAGAATCTTTTGTAATGCCACGTGTTGGGGATGTACATTTGTTAGTTATTGGTCTTGACTTCTTTGTTACTGCTAAGAATACCACTGCACAGACCTGTATGATCTCTTCAAGTTCACTGGCTCCCTGATGCCTCACGTGCTGCTTAGGGCACCACGCTGCTTGATGAGGGTGAAACGTGCATGGCTGTTCCCGATTGAAGTGTGCCCAGCAGCAGGACACTGATTCATATTCTCCAGAACCCATAGGCATCTTCTGATTTCTCTTTGGGAGCTCCTTTTCAGTAGTTCATATATTTCCTTCTCTTTCCCTAGAGCCATATTCCCATTCCTCCCTTTGTTAGATGCCTCATATAATGTGCTCTGTGGTTTTAGACTTTTGGGAAGAAAATACAGTCGTGCTTTCTGCCCTCATAACACAGTTCAATTGAGACATGGAAATTCAGAGCCCAGATCAGCCAAATGAGAGAGAAAATGCAGAGAGAAAAAATATAAACTAACAGTCTCAGAAACGTAGCATCCAGCATCATCTCAGCTGCTTTAAAATAAGCATTTGCTAAACATTCTGCACTTCAACCTCCAACTTCTTTTCTGCAGTTATGTTGCAGTGGTCATTCAAACTCAGGGAGAAGGAAGGGAGTAGAGACAAGTTCTTCAGAAAATTTAGGAATTTGCCATCAATGTCATCACCTTGAAATCCAGACCTAAGTTAACATCCCCAACATTCTAGCTTTCTCTGTCTCTTGTCTTAGGACACACTCACGAGTGCACCTGTTTATGGCCAGCAACTCAGGGTGGGTCTATGTGTCACCTAGAAATGATGCTGGTGCTTGTCTGATGCTGCTTGTCCCCTTCTAAGAGGACATTTGTGAATGCCAGAGAATGTCAATGTAGCTTGTCTTCCATTGATCTGGAGAGAGCTTACCTCAGGTAAAGTTGCTAGGTCAGTTCAGTTTCCAAGGGGAAAGTATGCTCCGTGACAATGACATTTTTAAATCTCCGTGCTTAGCAGAACTTGACGACTTCACTCCACCCTCACCTATTCAATTGTATCTTCACTGATTAAAAACCTTAGAGACATTGAGATGCTGAAAAAATGCAAAGAAATTGTCATTTTAAAAAAAGTAGCATATGCACTTTGAAAGTCTAGCTGGATATAATGCTTTAAAAATCTGTAAAGGCACCATTTTCCTTTTCTTCAGGGGTCTTGGGGTGTAGTCACTCAAAGAACCTGACCAAATGAGACATTTTTGATTAGCTACTCTCTTGTCATGCAACCCCCATACCCTCAACACACACACACACACACACACACACACACACACACACACACACAGTGTTCTTCAACTTTCTTTAATATTCAGTAAAATATTGGGTAGCCTCAATCACAGATGTAGCCTCAACTCTCATACTTTTTCGTTCATCTCTTCCAAACTGGTGTCTCCAAATCAAATCTCTCTCGTGAAGATCAGCAGTTTACTTGGAATCTCCGCCTAGAGTTATTTATCATCTCAGTGCAACATGTCACAATTCCTGTACAAGAAATTCCTCTCTTATATAGGAATTTCTCCCCAAATGTCCTGCTCCTCTTGTTTTCTTCAGTTAGGTTAATGCAGCACCATCCACCTAATCACTCAAAGTACAAAATGGGCTGCAAACTTCTGCTCAAACCTGCTTTTTTTTCTTTTCTTTTCTTTTCTTTTCTTTTCTTTTTTTTTTTTTTTTTTTTTGAGATGAAGTTTCGCTCTTGTTGCCCAGGCTGGAGTGCAATGACATGATCTCGGCTCACCGCAACCTCCGCCTCCTGGGTTCAAGCGATTCTCCTACCTCAGCCTCCCGAGTAGCTGGAATTACAGGCATGCACCACCATGCTTGGCTAATTTTGTATTTTTAGTAGAGATGGGGATTCACCATGTTGGCCAGGCTGGTCTTGAACTCCTGACCTCAGGTGATCCAACCACCTCTGCTTCCCAAAGTGCTGGGATTACAGGTGTAAGCCACCGTGCCCGGCCCAACATGCTTTTTTCTCTACTTCGTTAGAGAAAAACTCTTTGTGTTCATCCCACAGTTTTATTCAAAGTATTTTTGTTCAACAACTTATGATAGGAATTATGTTCTACATCACACGCACACACATCTGAAATAAAAGTATCCCAAGACAATAACACTACTTTGTGTGGGACACACTAACAACCTATTCTATTCTATTCTATCCTATTCTAATCCATTTCACTTCTCTTTTTTACATGCCTCTTGCACTCCACTAAATTGATTTCACACAATCCAGCATTGGGTTAAAACCTGCATTTGCAAAACATAACCAAATGGAACCACATAAAATGAGCTACCTAAGGAAACAAAGGTAAAACCTTTGCTAAAATGTGTCATACATGGTAGATCCTAGATTATGGTTAATTTGACTTTTAATGCTGTTTCCTACCCCTTGATTTTATTTAAGTTTTTCTTACTTCTCTGTGTCTGGCCTCCCCTCATTTCCAAATGTCTATATTGTACACATCTTTCCAGGTTCAAATGCTGCCTTTTCCACAAGTGTTCCTTTGTTTGTTGAATTGGGTGTGATTGGGAAGTGATGGCCTCCTTGTGTGAAATTCCTGGAATTCTCCCTTCACCTCTCCATTGACACAGCACTTTCCACAGTCTGAAAGGCTCATGGGCAGAACATTCATTTATATGTCCAGTAAGGTCCTTTATAAGAGTCATTGCTGGCTAGGCGCGGTGGCTCACACCTGTAATCCCAGCACTTTGGGAGGTCGAGGTGGGCCGATCACGAGGTCAGGAGATCGAGACCATCTTGGCCAACATGGTGAAACCCTGTCTCTATCAAAATACAAAAAAATTAGCTGGGCATGGTGGCACATGCCTGTAATCCCAGCTACTTGGGAGGCTGAGGTAGGGTAATTGCTTGAACCCGGGAGGCGGAGGTTGTGGTGAGCTGAGATCGCACCACTGTACTCCAGCCTGGCGACAGAGCAAGATACTGTCTCAAAAGAAAAAAAAAAAAAAAAAAAAAGCCATTGCTTAAGAAAGGTACTTGAAAAAAATTATTGGTAGCATTATAAAACTATTCATATTCTGGTTCCAATGGAGCAAAGTAAGCTTTCGAACTCGTTTTATCACAGGCTTTTAACTCTAAGAGCCCAGACTTTCTGAACATGGGTCGCACAGGATACTAAGTATGAGAAGACTGGTGTAAGTCTATTGCTATTATTGGCAAGCTCTCTATACAAATTAGGAATATTCATCAAAACATTGCCTATTAATTCGTTCTTCATGTGATAAACTATGCTCAAAGTGCAAACACTCACACACTGGAAAAGAGGACACGACAAAAATCAGATAGCTAAGATAAATATACATGTATGCATGTACTTATTTCTTATCTTCCTCTTACTATTATTAGAAGACTAGGCTTATCTCATATTAAATACATAATTGAGAGGATTGACCTTTAGAATTCTTTTATTGCTTACCCCTAAAATTAACTGAAAAAAAAAAAAATGTGCCTTCTCACCTAATACAAATATATGGTATCTAAATTGCATTGAAATAGTGGTTTCCATCATTCTTAGGCAAACATCAAAGAAGAGAAAAGCCAAACACCCGCATGTCTCACTCATAGGGGAACGACAATGAGAATCACTTGGACTCGGGAAGGGGACATCACACACTGGGGGGCCCTATCATGGGGAGGGGGAGGAGGGAGGAGATTGCAGGGGTAGTTAACTGATATAAATGAAATTGATGGGTGCTGACGAGTGATGGAATGCAGCACACCCAACATGCACAAGTATAAAATATGTAAACAAACCTCCGATGCACTTATGGCACATGACCCCTCAGAACTTAAAGATAATAAAAAAAAAATAAAATAATAAAAATAAAAAAATTTTTAAACAAAAAACCTATTTTTTTTTTTAATATAGGAACATTATAAGTGGAAGAAAGAAAAAAAAGAAAAGAAAGTTTAGATGGTTTCAAAGGATATAGTTCTGGCAAATTTTTAAATAGAATGGTTATGTCACACATTTAAATACATCAGTGGAATCCAGATACCATCATAATCTGAAACTCACTAACACAATTTTTTTTTTTTTTTTGAGACAGCCAGGTCAGAGTATAGTGGCACCACCTCAGCTCAGGACAACCTCCACCTCCCAGGTTCAAGAGATTCTCCTGCCTTAGCCTCCAGAGCAGCTGGGATTACAGGCATGCACCACCACGTCTAGTTAATTTTTGCATTTTTAGTAGAGACAGGGTTTTGCCATGTTGTCCAGGCTGGTTTTGAACTCCTGACCTTGTGATCCACCCGCCTCGGCCTCCCAAAGTGCTGGGAGCCACAGCACCCGGCCTACATCTTTCTTTTTCCTTTTCTGAATTCTTATTTGAACTGTTTTCTCCCCCATAGATTGTTATCTTAATGTCGTACAGTTTTGCTGGAAATTATTAATCACTCTACTATACACATCTATGACAAAATATACATACGTAATATGTACACTTAGATAAAAATATTTTAATATTTTTTCCTGTGAACATAATTATGAAAACTTTTTTTTGGATTAGGTATCATCACAATTATTAATAGTACTAAGCTGATTTATAAACATGATAGATTACTAATGCTGATAGTTATTAAAAATCAATAAAATGTAATCAGAATTGCATTTCTTGATACAATAAATCACGCCTCAAATTTTTTTATGCATTTAATTAAAAAGAAAGACGCATGCTAGTAAGAACTAGCTTGTCTGGAAACAGATACATTATTTTTACAAAATAGGAAGTAGAAATTGTTAAACCTTTTAACAATTTTAGAATAAAGGAAAATGGTAATTGACTGTAATCCATATAAATATTTAGTAATAATTTTTAAAAATTACATTTTAATAACTCATTGAATAACAGCAGAGAATATGAAATATATCACATAACATTTTATCTGGGATTTTATCCAGTGTCTCTTGAAAAATGTGGTAGTCCCATTAAATATTCTAATTACATTAAATGCTTTAAAATCACCCTACCTACTTTGCTTATGCTGCTCTAAAGAAGCTGTGCTTTCCAGCTCTTGACTTGTCCAGTGATGACTATTGAATCGAGCTAAAAAGTGTTGCTGACATTAAATATGTGGAAAATAAAAAGCAATTTTTAGCATTCCGGTTTATTTTTATTTTTTTCCTTTTCCTTTTCTTTTTTCTTTCCAGCTGAGGCTCTCTTTACCTTTTTTCCCCTCCTTGGGCTACTTTGAACATTGGTAAGTAATAGAAGAATTCAAACTCTTACCCTAATGTTTCTGTTACTTGGACTTCAGTGAGAGAGCTGAAGACAGCTTCTTCAGCTGGTAGGGAAGACAGAAATACTGCTGTGGTTATGGGTTTATGGTAGTTTGATTACAATTATTAGAAAAGTTTCCCTTGACACTTAAAGATTTTTATTCCTTGGAATAACAGATCACACTAAGTTTGAAAACAGTTGCAGTAAATGTCTTTCTTATGTAAAGTAGAAGGGCTAAGAAACATGCTAGTGAAAATTTTAGGCTAATCACTTTTTAAAAAGAGGCTACATGGAAGATGAACCTGTAGAAATGAACTCTCCAAAATCTACTCATGATCCTATACCTGCTGTAAAGTCTTTATGTTCCCTCACAAGTATTCAAGAAACACAACTTCAAATCTCAAATGATTTTTCTTGGAAATGAATAACTCGTTCTGAGTAATTTCTCTTTTATTATATTAAGGAGTTGAGACAATTATGAAAATTTCTATTTATGCACTGGAATAATAGTCCTTAACCTGACATACTTTCCGGGAGCTTCAAGAAGATCTATGAAGCCCTATAATTTTGTATGCAAGTACATATGTCTGCCTTTGTGGGATATGGAGTTACAGCTTTTATCAGATTCCAGGGGAATCTGTGGCCCCAGAAGAGTCACTGAATTTTCTTTCTTCCTTGATTTTTGTAGAATCTCTAAAGACTTATCAAAAAAAAAAAAAAAAAAAAAAAAAAAAAAAAAAAAATAGTGGATCAGTGTAGTTTATCACTTTTTAAAAAGCAAATGTGTGCTGAGTAGAAGCAAACTCTTAAGAGAGTAAAGCTGTATGTTAGATTCAAAATCTGAAAGCCTTTCCTTCTGGAAGAAGATGCCGAGTTTCATGTGGGGAATTTCAAACAGAAAAGTACCTTACAGGATGCGAATGTCCCAACAAAAATTATTTAGTTTAATAAAGAAACAAAACTATTTAGTTTTCATCAAGGCTGACTTTTCCTGACTTATCCTGACTTTTCCCTGAAAAATCTCCAAACCCTTGGTAGAACGATTAATAGTAATGATGCCAATAGCTATGTTTAATAATCAACTAGTATATTCCATGCACTTTACATAAGAAAACTATCCCTTAGATACCTGTCACGTCTTTAGAAATGGAACAAATATGGCTCAGAAACGTTCAGTAAGTTGCCCAAGGTCATAGGATCAGCAAGTGGAAACCTACTTGGAGCCCACATACGTCTGATTCTCTGCTCCATCTCATCTTATTTTGGTGAAATGACTTCACTGGACTAAGCTGCCAGTTCCAGAGACAACAGCCATCAATACATTGCCCCAATCTGTCAAATGTTACTTGACAAAATTTGGAAACCTGGGCCACAAAGACCAAGAGTTAAGAGTGGCACTGTTCCATGATCCACCTTGTCTGAGCTGCATTGTGCTCTTTCTGTGTGTTTACGGTGAGGTTGCAGCATCCTCCCATATTTCCTTGGCTTCTTGTACCTGTCAAGCATCTCCAAATCAAAGGGGCTTTCTTGCATTGACTCACTTATTTCAACATGACTTCTGAGTCTCTAAAGAAGATATATTTGACAAGAATGAGGCTTTTCCTCCTTGAGTCTCTCTCCTGCACTGAATTATGTCTCACATTCCATGCTCCTTCTGCTGCAATATATTATTTCTCCCCAATTTCTCATTTGTTTTCTAGACACTTCTACCTGGAGTGTCCAGTCTCTTGAGCTTGTCGTCTTCTTTGTTTTCTACTTGCCTTAAGGCTTGGAGGGATTTTACTTCTTCAAAGCGCAGTCCATTGGCTCATGGAATCCTAACAGCATGCATGATCAAAGCCATTGGCATTCAAATGATTCCCCAAACTCCCTCACCTTTTCTCTTCTGAAGTTAAAATAATGAGTAAAAATCAGTTACAAGCAGATGTTTTATTTGCATTTTCATTTGTAGCAGTTTAAACTAGTTTGTCTAGGTCATCCATTTGAATGGGAATTATTCTCAACGAAAGCACATTTAACTTTGATAAAATAAGCAATACTCAACTCACTTCCTAGTGGGTGTCTTCTGAGTTCGCAGTTCATGATGTTTTCTGTTTGAAAATTTGGCCAGAAATCAATGGTCAAAACATGTTTTACATAGTCCAATTGGGTTTTAATCATGTAAGCTTCATCTTAGGGACTTTGCCTTTTATATTCAGTTTGTGCTGCGTGATACACACTTGGAGATTTTAAGTATCAATCAAAAGCTTTAATGCAGACCACACGGTTGCTATTTGGCACAGTGTTGAAGGTCTCTTATGAGATGCTGTCTTGTAACTAAATGCTCAGCATCTTGAGGTCGGGAGCCACACCTAATGCATATTAGTAGCCATGGCACTTAGCATGATACCTGATACTGTTAGAGCAGAGATGCTTATGCGTTAGATGAATGGATGCAGGCTCCCTTCCATAAACTAAAATAATATTCTCGATATACTGTTTATAGGTTATGTACTTTCCCTTAATGAAAGCTCACTTGTACATGGCCCTCCTACCCCTCCAAAGCATTTCATTGGCTGGCCAAGATTCCGGCTCATGTGTCACCACGAAACAGACATCAGATGACTTGCACATAGAGGGAATATAGTTGCTGCCACCTCCCTCCTGAGTAACTGAAGCCTCAGAGATTTGACTTGGACTGGGACCCTTTGAAGATAGGATGTGTCGGGAGATGACAGTTGAGAGCGTTGCTGGGTATCCACTAGGCATAGAACAATGAAAGATAAAGTCTCCATCTTGGTGAAGGTAAAATCAAGAAGCCAGGGTGATTCCTAGCAGCAAGTCCTAGCAGACCAGGGAGAGAGCAAGAAAATCATTTACCATGAAGGTTTACACCCAAGGACCAGAAAGGATGAGCACACTGCTCTGGAGGCCAAACTAGAGATGTTCCTGGAAGCGATGAGAGACAGGGAAACAGCCACTTATGGTGAGATTGTGCCAGGAGAATAGGATTGAGCAGGTGAGGTCCCTCAGAGGGAAGGAGAGATGAGTTATATAGCACAAAGCCAACTCCTTTCCTGAGATGAAGGGCTTTAAGAAAAAATGTCAGAGACTGGATGTGGTGGCTTACACCCGTAATCCCAGCACTTTGGGAGGCCATGGCGGGCGGACCACAAGGTCAAGAGATCAAGACCATCCTGGTCAACAGAATGAAACCCGGTTTCTACTAAAAATACAAAAATTAGTTGGGTGTGGTGGTGCGCACTTGTAGTCCCAGCTACTTGGGAGGCTGAGGCGGAGGAATCTCTTGAACCCAGGAGGTGGAGGTTGCAGTGAGCTGACATCACGCCACTGCACTCAAGCCTGGTGCCAGAGTGAGATTCCATCTAAAAAAAAAAAAAATGTCAGAGGATTTTCTATGGAAGAGTCAGGATCATCCCGAAGTCAGACAGCTGCTTCTGGAGAAAGAAGTGGGGAGGGCAGCAAGGGGTGGCAGGGGCAGCAAGGGGTGACACGGGCATGGTCTTCCCTCCTCTCCTCCACTGCATTTGGGACCCTTTGGCTTAAAAGTGGGGAGAGAAGCTGGCAGCTGTTTTCCTGGGTGATACTTTAAGACTCTGTTCTAGTGGAGTTACATCAGGCCCGGTAGCAAATATGGGACAGGGTTGGCAAGGGAGTCAAACACACCACCACCCCTGCCTCAAACCTGACCTGAATCTGCCACCTCCAGGACTGTCAGCATTGGGAGTGCCCAGTTCTCAGCACAAATATTGGGCTCGGTTCTCTGGGTGTCACCATTAGCAGAAGCAGGGTGATGCTCTTTCATGCAGCAGCTTGGGTAATGAATGGTGACACATGAGTGCCCACACACAAAAAATAAATGAACAGCTCAGACCATGTGAATGTAGCTGGCAGGCCTGTTTGTGAGCTCCTGTGAGGTTTCCCTCTGGGAACTCCCAGACCCTGGGAGAGGGACTGAAATTGAGAAAGAGATAGGATTAAATGAAGTAATGCATGCAAACAACCTAGTAACCCGCTTCTTTCGGTTCAGGGGCTCAGGTGGCTGGAGCCTGTCCTGACCACTCAGGGCACAAGACCGGATCAGCTCTGACAGGAGGCCATCCTGTCACAGTGCACACTCACACCATGCTCCCTCACACTGAGACCATGTAGACCTAACGTATATGTCTTTGGGATGTAGAAGGAAACCCAAGTACCCAGAGAACACTCAGGAAGACATGGGGAGACGTTGCAAACTCCACACAGACAGTGGCCCTGGCTAGGAATAGATTTAATTTCTCATCAATGTTATAACAAAATGACATTGAACTAAATAATGTTATTTGAGAAACTGCTGTTCTTGATAATTATAATAAAAGCCTCTACTACTAGTTTATGTATTTACTATACTTTTTATCATTATTTTAGAGTGTATACCTTCTACTTATTAAAAAAATTAACTGTACAAGAGCTTCAGGCAGGTACTTCAGGCTATATTCCAGAAGAAGTCAGTATTATAAGAGATAGTTTTATGCTTGTTGTTGCTCTGAAAGACCTTCCTGTGAGACAAAATGTCAAGGTGGAAAACAGTGAGGTTGATGATCCTGACCCTGCATAGGCCAAGATTTATCTGCAAATCTGTATATTTTCTGTCTCAGTAAAAAAAAAAAAAAAAAAAAATACTAACAGGAAAAAGCTTACAGGCTAAAAGTATAACAAAAAAAATTCGCACAGCTATGTATTTAAATGTTATTTCAGAAGAGTCAGAAAGTTAAAAAATTAAAAAGTTTATAAAGGAACAAAGTTACAGTGAGCTAGGATTAATTGATTATAGAAGAAGAAAATATTTTTGCAAATGTAGTGCAGCCCAAGAGTACAGTATTTATAAAGTCTGTACAGCAATGTCCTCAGACTTCATGTTCACTCACCACTCACTGGCTCACGCAGAGAAGCTTCCAGTCCCAAAAGCCCCATTCATGGTAAGTGCCCTAGACAGGTGGATNAAAAAAAAAAAAAAAAAAAAAAATACTAACAGGAAAAAGCTTATAGGCTAAAAGTATAACAAAAAAAATTTGCACAGCTATGTATTTAAATGTTATTTCAGAAGAGTCAGAAAGTTAAAAAATTAAAAGTTTATAAAGGAACAAAGTTACAGTGAGCTAGGATTAATTGATTATAGAAGAAGAAAATATTTTGCAAATGTAGTGCAGCCCAAGAGTACAGTATTTATAAAGTCTGTACAGCAATGTCCTCAGACTTCATGTTCACTCACCACTCACTGGCTCACGCAGAGAAGCTTCCAGTCCCAAAAGCCCCATTCATGGTAAGTGCCCTAGACAGGTGGATTATTGTTTATCTTTTAAACTGTATTTTCACCGTGCCTTTTCTATGTTTAGATATGTGCATATATACTAATAGCTAACATTATTTACGATTGCCTACAGTATTAAATAAAACAATACTCTGTACAGGTTTGTAGCTTAGGAGCAATAGACTACAACTTACAGCCAAGGTATACAGTAGGCTATACATCCGGGCTTGTGTAAGCACACTCTATGATGTTCCCAAAAGGATGAAATCACTTAAGAACATGTTTTCTAGAATGTATCCCCATCATTAAGTGGTACATGACTGTAAGCAGAGTTAAGAACTGCTAGAAAATTAAAAGTAAAGATTCCACTAAGTTTGCTAAATAGTGTGTCATTATCTGCACAGCAGCTGTCAAAAATGTGCCTGTATTGAACAGATAACTGATAAATGAATTTCTAATTTGCCAACAGAGATTATATGTAACTTTAAGATATAACATTTGAGATTAAAAAGTGTAGATCTTCAGGAATTCACTTTTAGCCCTCTTCTGGCTCCATTTCTTCCACCTGCTCTGATCAGCCTTTGACAGTTTCCACCTTTGAGATCCACCCCAATATTTTTTGGTCAGTCTCCCCAGCCATCCTTCTTTTGTTCTGATTTCAAGGTCAAAGCATGCCTCTGATTCCAATTTTGTGGGCCCTTGGTTTCCAAATAACCTTTGTAGCTTTGTAGTTAATAGGTGATTAATCTTATCTCTTCTAGATGGTTTTGTACGCTTCTTTTTTTTCTGTGATGCCTTTAGTGAAAAGTAAACCTTTGCATCCACATTATTTTAGCAATATAGTTAGTTGTCATTATTACTATTACTATTGCTACTGTTGCTATTATTATTATTGTATTTTTCTTTAAAGGCCATTTCTAGGTAAAATTGAACCAAAATGTGTTTTTGCACAAGTTCCTTTCTATTCCTTTTCAGTTATAACATTGTTCCTGCTGCTGAGATGAGGGACCCACATATAGACAGTTTCTATATCTGGATAGCTATTGAGAGGGTGACAGGAAAGGTGCCTTTAAGAAGAAAAAAAGATGACTGGAGTCCAAAATCAAGGTCATATGTGTAAGTGGTTTTGTTCTTTCTTTTTTCTTAAAAAAGTGTCATGAATATTTTCAATGAGTAGGTATTCTTAGATATGATTTTAATGCCTGAATAGCATTCCATTGTATGGATAAACCATAATTTTTTTTCATTATTCTTAGTTCTGATGTTTACTTCACTTGTATGACTACCAGTGTTAACATGTGCTTTTTTTGAATTCTACTCACTTTTACAACATAGTTTGCAAAAAAATGCAATAATATATTTAATTAATTGCATAAATATTGTTTTAGCTTTATTGATGACAATGTTGCTGAGACTGTTAGTTAACTGTTAGTTGGCAAGGAGAAGTGTATGTTAATAAGGTTATGTCTGAAAGTCAAAATAAATATAGAGAATGTGGCTTAGGGTGTCAATGATTTACATGTGAAAGTGCCTGATTTTTAAAGAGATGCATGCACAAAATTTGAATAATGCCTACATGCCAGCAATAACCAATTAGAATAAATATTGGGAAAATGATTTTAAAATCAGACTCCTTTTCAAAATAAAACCAGTGCCACAAAACACTAAATATTGTTTCAATTAAATTTTTTGAAAACTTACAATTTGGTGTAAAATTGCTTTTGAAAATGAATTTTACTACCTAAATAAATGTCAAACTATTTTAGAATTTAAAGCAATCATGGATACATACTCAAAAAATATATTTACATATTTTATAGGGTTTAAATTAGTCTAATTTAAATTAAAATTTTTTTTTTGAGACAGAGTCTCGCTCTGTCACCCAGGCTGGAGTGCAGTGGTGCCATCCTGGCTCACGGCAAGCTCCATCTCCTGGGTTCACGCCATTCTCCTGCCTCAGTCTCCCAAGTAGCTGGGACTACAGGCGCCTGCCATCATGCCCGGATAATTTTTTTTTGTATTTTTAGTAGAGACAGGGTTTCACTATGTTGGCCAGGATGGTCTCGATCTCCTGACCTTGTGATCCGCCCACCTTGGTCTCCCAAAGTGCTGGGATTACAGGTGTGAGCCAGCACACCCTGCCATTTAAATTAACCTTAAGACATAGTAAGAGCTGTTAGAATTGAACAACCTTTAAACATGTAAATCTGTTTCTTAACTGTTATACAGATATATTTTTAGGAGCTAATTATAAAAGACAGTAGGGGGTAGATCTTTATGATTCTTTTGATCTGAACAACATTAAGTACAGTCATTTCAGTTTTGTAAGTATACAATCACAGTATTTTTAAAAATCTTAAAGTATTTTATAGTGTGATTTAGTGCTAAGAAGTTAATGCCACGTAATGCTAAAGTAAGTAATCATCTTTGATTTGGTTGAGAATTTTATCAACATACTGGCTTTGGCTTGAAATAAATCTTCATTTTATTATAGAATGCTGTCTTTTCTGGGTTATATTAATGTTTATTAATCAAAGAAAGGTACATACTTGTACTTTATCAAATGTGTGCTTCCAAACAAAATTGCATGACTTGTGCTTAGCCTGATACAGAATTCACTTGGTTATAATTTCCAAGATTTCTAACAGGGCCCAGACATTAAGGCTCAGGTCTTTCCATAGAAGCAGTGTAAAGATTCACTGACAGAAAAACACTCTCAAGCTATGATTCCTTTTTGCAAAGAGTTTGCAACTTTTGGTACCACGTGGCTCCCCAGGGCTCACTGTGACACCCAGTCATAGCCTGTTGATCATCAATTTCCTTTATTACTTCAGGTTTAATCCTGAGTTCACTCTTTTCTTCTTCTAACAGGAGCCTCTTGAGAAACCTGGCGTGTGGAGCCTGTGTGATGATACTGGGTGGAGACAGAGTCAGCAGCCCAGTTAGAAGCAATTCCAGAAGTCACCAAACAGTCAAACAGCATGTTGAAGGTAGTGTGATGCTTTTCCTGAACTGTGTGGTAGAGATACCCAGAAGGAGCTCAAAGGAGGGACCCTCAGGCCAAGGAAGGCCAGCTGGGGGGCCCTTGGATGGGAGAGAGGCCTTGGGCAGAGTCCAGGCAAATGGACTTTGTGGAGGACACTGGTAGCTTGGGGGCTTTTTAGCATCCAATGCCCCTTGTCATGGGCTCCATGACACTGCCTCAGTAGCTTTCCTCACTGAGCATACTCTTGTTGGAAAGCCAATTCTGGACAGCCCTCCCCATTGCTACCTCCCACTGCTAGAGCCAAGGATCTTCTCTCACCTTACTTTGGCTGGGTGCAGCCAGGGGTCTACCCTTGATTTAAGTTGTACCAATTAGATGCATGGTCTCTGGATTCTGACTGGGAAGTTACTACTCAAATACAGGGGCCAACTGGCGATCAGATGGGCTGCATCTGTGGTGGTGGTATGCAAACCAGATGGTTCCTACAGCATGGCCCTGGGTGTAAGGCTTGGTCGCTGGGACCTCTGGAGGTGCGTCGGTTCCATCTCTTTTTCCATGCCTAGTTCTCAAGCCCTTCATTGTTCTGAAAGTTCCTGGTAACCTTTCTCTTTTAGTTCAATACCACAAATAGGCTTTTGTTGCTTTCAACTGAGAACTTTGGCTGGCACAAGCTAGATTTAGATGATCCAGGGAAGAGAGGGGAACATTCCAAGTGGAGGAAATAGCACCAATAAGGGCTTAGAGACAACGTAGCACCTACCTGTCTCAGTGGAGAGAGATCAAGGGAGAGGCCTGGTCATGGTAGTGCTAAATAGTCAGGAACACAAGGGAAGACAGAACTGATGTGTGTTGATTGACTACTTGCGTGTTGGTGACATTTCCAAAAATTATTTTAATCAGTCCTCACCATCCTGTGAGGCTAGAGCATTAAGAAAGATAAGGAATTGGGATTTAATATTAGCCTTTGAGAAAACATGGTGGGAATTTCAAGGCCTACAGTGAGGCAGTGGGAGAGATTGTTTTTGGCCAGAAGGACCTTTCATTCCTGTTTCTCTAGGCGTCTGGAGAGCTTCCTTCTTGACACATGTGTCTGTTTCACCTATGAAGTGACAGGTGAACTAAACAACATATGATACCAACATGCCTTGTGTAAGCTTGTTCTTTATTATTATTATTATTATTATTATTATTTTTAGTGTAAAGAAACAAATAGCTTTAAGCACATTTAGCCAGGTACTAAGCATACATATTTGACTGGAGTTTATTTATTTATTTATTTATTTTTATTGCAGTCTAGCTATTGTCTTGAACTGGATGTCTCAAAAAGAACATTATGTTCAAAGTCATCTTTTCATAGCATCATGGTAAGCGATTATGGCACCATTCTTAAAACAATTTTGGGTAGGATTCACAGCCCCTTACAACTAGAAGGAAGCCTAATTTGACCTTTTATTTTAGAAATAAGGAAATGAAAGCCACAGGAAGGATTTGCCAATGGTACGGAGATGTGTAGTGGCAAAATAAGGACAGGGAAATGGAGCATCTTAACTTCGGATCCAGTCCTCTCACCACTCAACTGCATTAAGTTTGACATAGGTTTTATGAGTACAGTAAAATTTTATGTCTAACTGGGGCTCCTTGGGATCACCTTCTTAGACAGCCTAAGTTATCGCAGGCTATCTTCTTCCAAGAGCATTGTTCCTAGTAGTGACAAATATCGGAACATTAATCATATTTTCATTTTATATAGATCAGGTAACATGAGCCTTGTACATCATATTATTCCTGTGATAATTTCCTATTAAATATTATGGTATTGAAAGAATTGAAAATCCATTTTTCAAGTAGCTCTCTGTTCCAGGGACCACCTGGCCCTCCCACATTAAAGGCTTCAGCTTGTGCAAAGCTCTCAGTTTGTACCTGATCCTTCTGGAAAGCTATCCCTGAGCAAGTTTCTTGATGGAGGTTTCTCTTACATACTGTCACACTGAACTGAAACTACCTGTTAATTTCTTTTTGCCTGTTGCTCTAAACTGGAAGCTCTATAAAGGCAGGGAGCATGCCTCGTTCACCAGGATTCCCTGGCAGTTAGGACAGTGTATAATAGAACTCAATAAATGTTTCCCGCATGAAGGATCTGTGCTTGACCAAAATTTAAAAAAAAAGCAATAACAATCTATAAGAGAGTTGAACATTTGCTCAGTGATGAAAAATGATACACTGACTGTAGTAGATATTTTTTAAGCCTTTCATAGTGAAAGATGTTTGCACCCAATGTTGACTCAATAGGGAGCCAGGGGCTATTTTTTTTTTTTTTTTTTTTTTTTTTTTTTTCTTGAGATGGAGTCTCACTCTGTCATCAGCCTGGAATGCAGCGGCAAGATCTCGGCTCACTTCAACCTCTGCCTCCCCGGTTCAAGAAATTCTCCTGCCTTAGCCTCCTGAGTAGGTGGGACTACAGATACTCGCCACCACGCCTGGCTTTTTTTTTTTTTTTTTTTAGTAGAGATGGGGTTTCACCATATTGGTCAGGCTGGTCTCGAACTCCTGACCTTGCGATCCATCTGCCTTGGCCTCCCAAAGTGCTGGGATTACAGGTGTGAGCCACCACACCTGGCCGAATTTTGATTCTTTAAGAAGAGAGTGCACTTGGTAGCTGGCAGAAGGGTTAGGGATAACTTGGGCAGAGCATGGGGTAAATCCAGGGAGAGTTGATTCTGCAGAATTTCTCCAACTCTGCCCATAGCTCTCCATGGCAGTACAATCGTCACTTGTACCTAGTTCTCAGGTGATTCCTCACCTGTAGCAGTGATTCCATACCTGTAGCAGTGATACACAACATGATGTATCCATGCGCTTCTCCCACAGCTGTACCTCATGTCCTGAGCTGTCTGTCACATAATTCTGTCCTGACAGTGCCCTTCCCTGACCAGTGGCTCCCTCTGTCATCCCAGGCTCTCAGCCCTCCTCTCCAAGAACTTTTTTTTTTTTTTTTTTTTGAGGCAGAGTCTCACTCTGTTGCCCAGGCTGGAGTGCAACCTCTACCTCCCTGGCTCAAGCGATTCTCCTGCCTTAGCCTCCCAAGCAGCTGAGACTGCAGGCACCCACCACCAGGACTGGTCAATTTTTGTATTTTTAGTAGAGACAGGGTTTTGCCATATTGGCCAGGCTGGTCTTGAACTCCTGCCTCAGGTGTTCAGCCCACCTCGGGCTCCCAAAGTGCTGGGATTACAGACATGAGCCATTATGCCTGGCCCTCTCCCAGAAGCTGATGGTCTACTTGGGACAATAACGTTTCTTATTGGTTCCTGGGCACACATGATCCTGTCTCACTCCTTCCCTGTTATGAGTTCTGCTTCCTGTGATAGAAAAGTTCATTTTAAGGCTGAATCTGCTGATATATCTACTTCCTAATATCCATTTTTAAACTGGATATTTAAACTGCTTGAATTATTTCAATACTTTTCTCCCTGTCTTTGGTTTTTCTACTATTTCTCTCAAATTCCATAGTCTGGCTCTGGAATCCAAACTGACTGGCTCAGGGCTTTCTGTCCATTGATAGACCTGCCTAGGGTCAATTGCCTACTTGCCTAACCTTCATTTTTGGTTCCCTCCCTAGAGATCTACCAGCCTTTATGGTAGGACATGATATTCTGCACCTCTCAGCTCCTGTCCTGTCCTCCTGGTAGGTCTAGTTTTAGCTTTGGTGTTCCCTACCCCTGCCCCAACCCCCCATACTACCTGCTACCCTGCTGTAAGTAACTGAGCACAGTTCACTGAATCATGCTCACAATAATCGTGATATGATTGGAGTAGAGTTCAAGAGAAAGGTTGACTCGGGATATGTAAACCCTCTTTAAGAGGAGTCCTTAAAGGACCCTATTACGGAAATGTAAATATAATAGAAAGTGACCTGGTTTGTCATGAACTTTCAAAGCTTTCTGGCTGGCTCTCCTCATTTGATCTGTCAGGGCATGGTAATGTTAACTTGCATGTAATACTTCCCCTAAAAGAGGTTAGGAAGCACTGGATTGGAAATGCCTTTTGACCAAATGGGACATGATGTTGATATGGGTTGTATAACATGTTGTGATGAGAGAGCCCCTAGGAAAACATATGGAAACAAAGAGAAACTAGCTTACAGCATTAATACTAGGCTTTCTTCCTGGAAACCAGGAGATAGTATGTGGCAGGGTCTGGACCCTGCCTCCATGAGAGGGGCCATGAAGGACAGGTTAGCTTAGCTGACCTTTCATGGGTTGTTGTAGAAACCCAAGCAAACAGTTCTAACAAATGGTGATCATTCTCCAACAATCAGAACTCTTATCTAGGAATTAACAAATTTCCTTTCAGAGTTTGCAGACTAGCAGAGATAATATGTGATTCAACACTCCCTACTGAGCCCAGTTATATGATCTGAAACAGAGTTGGGCCCTAAAAATTGTTAAATGGAAGATGAAAGAACAGATGCTAGCACCCATGTACTCATGCACTGTTGCTTCCATACAACTTTCTCTGTGAAGCATTTCATATAGGGTTTGTAGTTCCTCAGGATTTTGCTTAGGAAAATGTTCTGGACTAGGACAAATCACAGTATTTTGCATGCCCTCCGTTCCTGTTCACCAACAGAACCATTCTTTTGAAACCTTATATTCAATTAAAATTGTTCAAATGACACCTTAAAAGAATGATATAAGTAAGCATAATTTTCCTCTTATTGAAGTTTCTCTGGCTACCTTCTTTGTGAATCCCACGAGTCCTTGATAACTATAATTTCCCATAGAAAAGATTTTGTACATAATTCTTATGACAGTTCATTGTCAGTGCTCATTTTTCCCAACTGCTGCAATGATATTGAAAGATGAACGTTACTACCAGTGTTTTGGCCACGTGGAAAAACTCCCCTTACATTTAAAAATCTTCCCTGGTGGATGAGCCCTTGGTCTTTGGCATTGCTGGGTCTTTCTCACTTTTCCCAACTCTCTTTGTGACCCTCTGTGTACCTTTCTTATTTCTCTTTACACATGTAGCCCATTAGAAAGGTGATCTTTTGTCTTCAACTTTTCTAGCATTTTGTATACTCTAAATTTCATTACTTGCTTTACTTGCCCCCATTTTCTTAATTAAAGTAGCTTTAGTAACAATAATACAGGATAACATGTATGGAGTGACTACTTCATTTCTGATACCAAGGGAGTAATCCCAATGAAGAAAATGGAGAGAGAGAGAGAAAAAAGAACAGCCATGAAATCCCTACCACAACTCACATCCACTTGCCCGAAGACTTCATTCTCAGCATGCCGTCTTCCCTGTTTCCACCCTAACCTTCAGCCCGAGTTGTCTTTACCAAGAACTCTGTGTTGTTGATTCCTCCCCTCACTCTCATAGCTTACACCACCTTGTTAAGCTCAAGGCTTCAGGGAAATAAAAAGTCACTTATCATCTTGAAAAGGGTTTCTGTCCCTGCTGTGTGGTATAATCGAACACAGGGCACTTATTTCCTGCCCCTTATTATCTGGTCCCTTATAGACATCTAGGTCCGCTGTTTTCTCTCCCTTTTTTAAAACTTGAAGTTCTATTATTGTGTCTATTGACACACGCAGCAGAGGCCTTCCTGGATGCCCTCAAATGCGTTTGTGATAGTTCTTACTCCAAAGTGCCATTTCTTAGTGATCCTTGAGTTCACAGCTGTCATTTGATAGCCTTGGGAACTGAAGCAATCAAAGAGCCATCTCATGTATTCTTGGTGTTCCTCTCCTTCCAAATGATTCTTGCAAACCCACGTACCTAGAAAATGTTAAACCAGAATGAGTGTCTTCTATGGCAAATGCCTAGTTCTTCTTAAAAAGATGCATACTTAGAACCTCTCTGCTTATTTCTACGTATTTTCTATGGGAGGCACCACAGAATGTAGCTACAGGGGACACATTAGAACCCTCCACTCCCCTCAAGCATGCAAAGCAAATGCCATCTAAACAACAAGCATATTCTTGCTGAGCAAATGAATTTTCCAACAAGTCTCATAGCAGCCTCAGCCCTCTTCCATACCCTGAAATCAGAGTGTAAGCCCTAAGTGCCCTCCCTGACCCTGTGTTGAAAATGGAAGCCTCCATGTGTCTCTCCTTGCTCTTAGCTACTGAGTGGACTTTTGTTTCTTTCCAGGGCACACAGCTGCATTCTCTGATCAGAGAAGCAGTTCTCACATGCTTTCCTAATATTAACTTATTTTTCTCCAAACTTCCCATCATACCAGATAGTGTATAAACTTCCCACAGCTCATCATTGGGACAAAGCTTTAGATGGAAAAGAAAGAGGATCATCCTTTAAGCCATGGCCTTTCTATGTGAGGTACCTGTGTCCTCTCTGTTCCCAAAGAGTACACAATCGGTGGCGGAGTCCGACGTGGGACATGGTATCTGTGGAGTGCCACATGGCATGCGAGTGTGAGTCCATGGAAGGATGCATACTGGAGCAGACCTATGCACCAGACACCCAGGGTACAGGGTACACTGAGTAGGGGCACTGAACTCTGTCTGGACGAGCCAAACAAGGACAAGGTGCCAGAGTGAAAGACCCCAGAAGGAGTGAGAGGAAAACCGTTTCTCAAAGGGTGGAATTTGAAGGACGTGTTCAAAGGAGTCTTGAAGGGGTTTCAGAGAATAAACAAGACTTTTTCAGCAAGAGAAAGAAGTACAGGATAAAGAAAAAACAAAGTAGGTGGGAAATGTAAAAGGCTTTGGTGGATTTATAAGTGAACAAAGAGGACAGGGTGGATTAGGCCCCGAAGGGGGACCAGGTCGGAGATACTGGCAGGGAGGGAAAGGTAGAGAGTGTGGCAGCTCGTATAAAGGTATTGAGCATTTCGGCTCGTAGCTCCTGGGAGCCACCAGAATGCTTTAAGGACGGACTTGGGTAAATCAGATGTGATTACTGGACCTCTCCCATACAGCCTCCAGAGGGGATCTGGACCTAGCAGTGACGTGACCAGGCAGTGACAATCTGTAGATGATGGCTGAGTTCAAGTAGGGCCAGACCTAGCTTGATAGGCATGAGGAGATGAGGGACCCGATGTTTCTAAAGTGGACAATGTACTTTTGAATGTTTACATTCTCATTAAAAGACAATGGGGCTCTGTTGGCTCATGGCTTACAAATCTAAGGAATCCTCTGTCTACAGACCCAGCTGGAAGCAGGGACTTAAACTGCCTTGTGGGAGCTCTTTCTTTCTCTCTCCAATCTCTAACTGTATTTCTGTTTTTACCCAGGCCACCACACTCCTGTAAAAAACAACTTAATCTAAGGAAGTCCTCAGCATATCCACCTCCACCTCCACCATCACCTCCATCTCCACTACCACTACCATCTCCACTTCAACTACCACCACCACCACCACCTCTACCTCCACCTCCAGCTTCACAATCACCTCCACTTCCATCACCCTCTCCAACTCCTCCGCCTCCACTATCATCACGACCACCAGTACCATCTCCACTCTCACAATCGCTACGCCCTCCATCTCTACCATCTCCACCTCCACCACCACCTTTACCATTACCACCACCACCACCACCACTACCTCCTCCTCCATCTTCACCTCCACCACCACCTTTACCATTACCACCACCACCACCACCACTACCTCTTCCTCCGTCTTCACCTCTACCACCTTCACCACATTTACCACATCCACCACCACTACCACTTTCGCCCCTACCACCACCACCTCCTTTACCTCCATCTCTATCTCCACCACCACCACCTCTACCTCCATCTCCACCACGACCTCCTCTACCTCTATCTCCACCAAGTCCTCTTCTACCTCTTTCCCTTCCTCTACCACTTCCACCACTACCACCTGCTTCACTACTAAAAATAAGTACCATGCTCCAACTTGGTGCCAAGTACTATACTAGGTGCTGAGGGCACAGAAATGAACAAATCAGAGAAAAATATCTGCCCTGAGAAGTTACAGGAATTCAGGTGAGAGTCAGGGCATTTATGTTAAATGGTAATATATGTTTTGTTTCGGCATGAAGGGAGGCACGACTCTGCTTTTAGATTATCCTTTATCTTTATTGATTCCCCGCTTTCTCTCTTCCCTAGCTCTGGCCACATTTCCCTACAGCTGTCATTGCTCTGGGAGTTTTCATTGGCACAAGACAGAGAACAGCTGAGCCTGCAGCTTCTATTGTCACAACTCTTTGACCAGCAGAATGGGAGAAAACTATACCTGACAGGAATCCTTCCAAAAGATTCAGCATCAATTCCATCCCAGCATCTTCCCCAGATCACAGGACCAAGCATCCCTGATGCCTCACGACCATTACACCTAAAGATACCGTATGTCTCTGTGAATCTTCCCTGAAGCCTGGACCGCAATGAGTTTACTTTCCTCCTTATCCTGGAGAAAAGAGAATTTCTGAATAGAAACCAGTGACCTCATTAACTTGAGAGAGAGAGAGACTGAGTTTCAGGTCATGCCAGATTTATTACATAAGTGAGCAAGTCATAAAAGGTAACAGTTTGCATTTGCTTTGTACTATTCAGTACCTGAAGGGGAAAAATTGATGTAAAACTTTTCATGACTCTTTATATTTTTGTCACACCATTAATTGGTAACCTTTGCTCATGAAGATGGTTGGTATCTCACTTAATGTTATAGTTTTATGAAAATGACACGTAATTTAATAATAGTGTATGTGTTTGGAAACAAAAAGTTGCCTTAGGAGGCTTGGGATCCAAGTTCCTTGTTTTATACATGAGTAAACTGAGGTAAAGGAGAAATAGTTCTATTGTGATTACAAAACGGCAGAGCTCTGTAAGAAGTTGACCTTCAGTGCAACGCTCTTCTATCAATGCAATCAGGTGCCTGAGCAGGATTGGCCAAATGTGACCTTGGGGGCCCATTCTGGGTTGCCTGGACAACAAGCTAGCTAGAAGCAGTAGCTCTTACTCTTAGCAGGAAAGGGCTCTTCCTCACACAGGGGACTGCAATACCCTACTACCTGAGTTCTCCAGGTGTGCACAGCCAGCATTCCCTGAAAACTGCAAAGTGCAGGCTCCTAAGAGACGAATGCCTGGGGATGACCAGCCCACCCCATCCTCCTCAAGGCTCTTCTTACCCTTGCCCTGTCAAAAGAGACCTACATGGGCTGAGCACCAGGTGGCTCACACCCGTAATCCCAACACTTTGGGAGGCCAAGGCGGGCAGATCACCTGAAGTCAGGAGTTCGAGACCAGCCTGGGCAAGGTGATGAAATCCTGTCTCTACTAAAACAACAACAACAACAACAATTAGCTGGGCATGGTGGTGGGCGCCTGTAATCCCAGCTACTCAGGAGACTGAGGCAGGAGGCGGAGGTTGCAGTAAGCCGAGATGACACCATTGCATTCCAGCCTGGGTGACAGAGCAAGACTCAGTCTCACAGGAAAAAAAAAAAGGAGACCTCTATGAGGCAAGGTGGAGGGCAGGGTTGTGGAGGGTGGGATGGTCACTGGAACACAGAATCCCACTGCAAGTCCTACAGCTTCTCTAGGCAACACCTAGAGAACCGTGGGGGGTGGGGGACATGCAGGGAGGGACTTGCTTTTCTCTTCTGCTATGCTTGGCCTGGTATAAGCTTTGCCCAGTTATCTGTATTCTTAGCCCACTTTGTGTGATCTTTTGAAATGTGTTTTCAACCCTGATACCTGACAGGTGGAGATCCATCTGAGACCTACCTGGCAAGACACACACTTAACCTCTGATCTTTAATTTTCTAATTGCAGGTCTTCTAACTACTTAATAGGTCTCTAGAGAAAAATCAACGTGTGCTTTACTTATGGGTGAGGTCCTTGAAATTAAAGCATTTTATAATTTGGAGCATTTGGGTTTTGTGCCTTCATACAAGAAGCTCACTTGGCGGAAAAGTATCACCTCATTCTCTTGCTAATTCTGGGCTTATCGCACATTCAGTGTTCCATAAAGGTTGACTTGAAAGCTTTCATTTAAAACCCAATTCATATGAATTAGTGTACTACTCAAAATGTCAGGCTGCTAATAGGACATACATAGCAACTGGAAATTGAAATAAGTGCATTTTAATAGAGCTCAGAATTAGGATTTCCTCTATCTGTTTGACGTAGTATCACAATTATAATTGAACATAAATTTTTTTTTCTGTTGGCATTTAATGATCCTCTATCTAGAATTATCAATCATCCTGAATTAGTTATACCATTTTTCAGAGGTAAAATGGAAAAAAAGAAAGAAATTCAAAGCTTTTTAATTATGGTATGAATATGGAAAATCATGTCACCTAATACAGATTAAGGGAGAAAATGGCTGGATCTAAGACTATTCAATTGATCATTCTATCAAGTAACCAGTGAGATCCCATGTAATTATGGCATTACATAATAGTTGCTTTCATTATGTTTAATTTTATTTGAGAAAAGTTTTGTGTTATCTTTTAATCTCTAAATTATGGTCTAGTTAATTATTGACAAACTACTTTTTGAGCTTTTGATAAAAGTGAATTTCTCCTCCAACCCGAATGCAATATTTATGAATGCTTGGCTGGCCTTAATATCAGTTTTTCAAAAAGTTGTGGACATTTTAAAGTAATTACTGTTCTTCACTTTAGCTTTAGTTGAACACCTGGGTCTAACTTAAGGGCTCTAAACATAAAATAAAATAGTACAAAAGTCAGAGCTGCTGTCAAAAAACAGTTAGGAAGCATTGTATTCTGGGCCATGAGGAAGTTAGATCATTCAGTTTCTAATTCTTATCAGGCACAGACTCTAATATGAATATGGACATTTCCTTATTATTGTAGATTTCCTAGACATAAGCGTATTGTCAGTGATAGAATAATCAACGTCTTCTCTAAGTCCCCAAATTCTTTCAGGCTGTTCCTATTTCTGTTTATAACCAGATGAGGGCAGTCAGGTTCCATGATTCAAAGATAATTGTCACTGCCTCAGAAAGTAAGATTTTTAATAAATCTCAATGATTGGAATTAAGTTTTCCTTTAATAGTATTAAAGGGCGTTTATAATTACCTGAAGATTTTCTGCTTTTATTAAAATCTTACAACTTTGGTAAGATGGACACTTTCCTCCAAAGAGACGAAATGAAGGTATATATTTATTCAGATTATTTCTCCCTTGAACATGTTATTTCTGTTCCTATCAGCCTTCTTCAACATTTAGCTGCCACATGAGGGAGGGAGAAAATCTTATCATGTAGATAGTCCTCCTAATTTATAACTTTGTGGCATTTTATAAGTAAAAAGAAATCTAACGAACATTCATCAGCACTTCAGCTTCAATCAGAAGAGAGAGAGAATTAGGAAAAAAAAAAAAAAGATTCACCGCAATGAAAAACAGATATGTGCCAGAGGACTTAAAATTCCAAAACGTTCTAGCAACGCTTTACTTACTGTGAGAAAAAAATAATTACACTTCTAAATAAAACTTTTGAGTAAAACAATGTAAAAGAATGTGCGGATTTTTTCCTCTGAGATCTCTTCTATAAGCAACTGAAGGAAAATAAACATAAAAGCGAACACAATAATATACAAATATTTCTGCCACCCTTCTCTCGTTCTTTATTAGTAATAAAACCAGAGACCAGAAACCCCTAATTTACTGAAAATAGAAAACAGATATATCGGGATGAAAGCTTGAGTATTCAAAAAAGAAATTATTTTTAAAGGGCCAGCCTTAATTTTAACATGTAAGAAAAAGTTAATTTTAGGACGTAATTTCAATAAAACTATAGCCACAAGAGTTAACCGTAATTCAGGCCACTTATTCTTGTTTGTGTTTGAAATGTTCCCTCTGTGTTAATAGTGCATCTAATGCTATTTCTAGATGATTGTGCAGGGAATTAGTACTGTCTGATATGGACAAATACGTGTATACTTGTGTTTATATATAAACTATATATATATATACACACATATACATATATATACACACACATATATATGTATGTGTCATATGGCTGTGTACATTTCTATCAGCTACCTGCCTACAAAATAGCTCTCTAATGGTTGTGAAATTCATTAGCCCTGCATGCACTCCTCTTGAGGCCTGTGGATTAACCAGGAATCCAGGTGATTTTCTATTTGATCCGTACCTCCAGCCCCTGGCCCACCATTTCTGTAGAAACTGCCTCCAGAAAGAGCTGCCTCTGAAAGTGACCTTGCTCAGCAAATGCTGATTGGTTCACAGAGAAGTAGCAATGCCTTTCCCAGAAGAGGCACTGCAACTTGTGCTGCTGTAAAGATGGGTATGGGATCTGGGGTGGGAGGGAAGAGAGAGAGGAGGGACCCAGCTTGCCAAGTCGCTTGGGCTACTTATAAACAAACTTAGGCATTGTTTCCCAAGCCCTTTACGGTGGAGGGGGGAGGCTGGACACACACTGTGTCCTGGACTCCATTTATGTTCTGTGCTTGGGGAGAGCTGCTTTTAAGAGACTGATTCGGTTTGGAAGATGATTTCCATCAGCTACTTTTAAAAGATATGTGCTATTCCAGCACAAAGCTGAAGCCCCGTTAGAGCTGCACTAGGGATTAAGAAACGGCATGTATTTTAATGCCTTATGAATAGGAGTAGCTGATAAAAGAGGCTCTTGTTACCACTGCTACATTTAAATGTGAAAAGCAGCTGCTTCTAGGGAGAAGGGGGTAGGGGAGTGGAGAAGAGATATATTATTTTCATAGGGATTTAATTTTCAGGCTACACTGAAACCACAGAATACCATTGGCCATTCTCTTATCGGCGGCTCTCTAATCGTACTGAGATCTGTAAGATTGTGGAGAGGGAAGGAGAGGGACTGGAAGGCAGAGAAAGGAATTGTGTGTAGCGATGAGGCTGGCCATTTTCATCTGCGTGTATGTTTTGAACCTCAGATCAAAACGCACGCATGGTATTTTCTTCTTCTCTTAGGAGCATTAACCCTTTAAACTTTCAAAATGCCAGCCAGTTAAAGAGTTTGATGCAACTATGCTGTCTTCAGAGCCTGCAATTTGCGATAGGCCCTGAGAATAAGATGACCACTGAGACCTCATTAGAGAATATGGACTATGTGTATGTGCCTGTAGCCAGGTCGGAGCAGGGGGCATGAAAGAAACTCTCTTCCAACATTTCAGAGACAAGGGATTTCAGGTAGAATCCAAGACGTATTATGAATCCAACAGAGAAAGGCTCTTTCTGCAAATCTTATGACCACCAGAAGCTGATGATACAAATAAGACCTAGGATTATTAAACAAACTAGCAGGTATTTGCCAAATACTATCAGTATTTGAAGAAATACGACTAAAGAATATATATATTTTGAATGAATGAGTCAATCTGGGCACCACTGTTTTTCTCTCCATGTTATCACGTTATAGCCTGGTTTTGTTTATTCTCACGTTGGACTTATTGAAATTGATCGCTAATGAATTTTCTGTGTGTTTGACCCCTGACCTGCCCATGAGGTTTCTAAAGTACTTCCTGAAAAACCTAGGATTTTGCTCCAAGACATTGTAAAAACATCTTTCTGGTAAGAATTAGTTGCCTTTGGCAGGGCACTGTGGCTCACGCCTGTAATCCCAGCACTTTGGGAGGCCAAAGGGGGCGGATCATGAGGTCAGGAGATCGAGACCATGCTGGCTAACATGGTGAAACCCCGTCTCTACTAAAAATACAAAAAAAAAAGTTAGCTGGGCATGGTGGTGGGTGCCTGTAGTCCCAGCTACTTGGGAGGCTGAGGCAGGAGAATGGTGTGAACCTGGGAGGCAGAGGTTGCAGTGAGACAAGATCTCACCACTGCACTCCAGCCTGGGTGACAGAGTGAGACTCCGTCTCAAAAAAAAGAAAAAAAAAAAAAAAAAGAATTAGTTGCCTTCCCCATAACCACTCTTACTCCTTCTAATTTTTGTAGTATTACCATTATCCAGTGGTTTAACTCCAGAAGTTAAAGGATTAAAAACAAGTCTGGGAATGATAAATCGGTAGTTCTCACCTAAGTTATAATTAAGGGTAACTCACACGTAGAAGATGATTTGAAAGCTCTAGCCCACATGCTTAGACACTTGCATCTAAATGAAACCAATGAATCATTCGAAGCCAAAGTACAGCCCCGGCTGTCTTTGTACATGATGTGCAGGTAGATGGACTTTGAGACCATTCCTCTATCAACCAAGTGCAAAAAGAGGAAAGAGGAAAAAGGGCAAATCTCCAGCTTCCTTGCCATGCATCAGAAAGCCAGAAACAGGCGGACAGGTGCCCACAGCCACCCTGAACTGCTTTCGCACCTGCCCAACCTGTGCTTGTAATTGGACAGGGGGCATCTCTGGCCTGGGTGGTCCTGCTGGCTGGGCTCTGAGTGGTCAAGTTCCTGGCAGCCTAGGTTGCTGGAGAAAGCCATTTTGGGATATCAATCACAGCAAACAAATGTGCTCTCCTGGCTTATGCATGGGGCACATTCCTAACCATGGGCTGAATAATGTTAAAAGAATGTAATTTGTTTCCCCTAAAATCTCTTCTATAACAGCTACCACAATCAGGTTCAATCAATATTTTGATTTCCTGACCCAATTTCTCTGCACATGAAAAGTAAAAGCCAGCAATCCAGCTGCACCAGGTACCACTGCAAAGTGAGTAAAAGAGACAAACAGGGCAAAAGAGCTGGAGCCAGCACCAATGGCCAGGCAAGTCTATGGAAGTGGCTCAGCGCCCAGTTGTAAGCCCTGAGAAAGCTGTTGGTGCAGGCTGGTCTGACGTCTCTGGCACTGATGCCCATCTCTGTTCTCTGCTGCAGTGGCCACTGCTGCTCCAGCCGGCATCTCCGCTTGCTTCTGAGATCTCTTGCTTGCATTCTTCATTTTTGCCCCTCCCCTTCCCCTCTCCTTCTTCTTCGACATTTTTTTTTTTTTGAACTTGGCTACGGAACATTAGATTTGACGAGGTGAAAGCAATTTAACATCTTTTAACTGAAGGAGGTTGATTTTCATTTGTGACCAAATGGCTCATTTTTACCTTTTTAGCTCCTGGAAGAGTAAAAAGTGAGAGGTCAGCCCTGCATCACCATGGCAACCCAGGCAGCTCGGGCCTGGAGCAGATGAAGGGAGATGATAGTGGCAGGGAAGGTTGTCCCCTTACTTGGCATTTTTCTCCCCATTCAGGGATGTGCCTGGATGTATAAAAACAATTATGTCATTTCAGGACTCTAAGTTTTAAAATTTGGCTGCTAAGTTGTCCAGTCCAGGGTTCTGACATGGTGTGGATCTGTGTGGGTTTTTGTTTGTGTTTGAGACCATCCTTACCTTCATCAATGCCCACAGGGTCTTCAGTCCCACCAGCCAGATCATGCATGTCCCACCCTGGCAAAATCTGTCCTTCCATGTAAGAATCCACCTGCTCATGTCCCCAAAGCCAAAAATATTAATGAAGAAAGGATCTGGCCCTTGTTGGTGGAAATCCAGTATAGCAGGCCCCAGACTCAGCACATGGCACCTCATTGCAGCCTATCAGCAAAAAAGGTCTTAATGCTATTCCAGAATAAAGAAAAATCAAAATAACAAACATGCTGCAATGGCCATATTTGACCCTGCAGGAGAAGCCTGGGTCAGAGCAGGAAGGAATTTCCATGAACTCTCAGCTCATGGACTCAAATGTCCACCACATTCAGCCCAGTGCAGTCCTTGGTAAATGGGAGAAATAAAGAACATGCATTAACACCTGTGGGTACCAGGCACTGTGCTAGGTTTTGTAATATCTTATTGCCTCTGAGCCTCTCAGTAATTGTATCAGGTGAGTAGTTTAATTTTTTAATCTTTGTTTTACAGATTATGAAGTTCAGAAATGTTAACAGATGTGCTTAGGGTCACAGATTCTGATGTGGTCTCCATTCCTATTCTCACTGGGTCCTCTCTCCAGGATAATTAATATTATCCCAATGTATGAATAATAACTTCATGTCAGAAGACAAGAGTTGCTGCTTTTGCTCATTAGTTCATTCATTTAGTTGCAATACAACTATCAATTAGCTGCTGTAATTTCAGGGCAATTCCAGGTGCTTGAGAGAGGTTGGTAGGGAGACAGTGATGCTGTTCTCTAAGAACTGGAGCTAAAGGGTTTGAATCTCAGTGATGTGAACTTGGACAAGACATTCAGCGGGATTGAGGTTCAACTTTCTCACCTGTGAAATGGGTATATTAATATTTATCTCAAGAACCGTTGTGAGTGACCATAAAAGAGAGGCCCTTGTCAGGTGCCTATCAGGGTGCCTGGCTCACTGAGGAAGATGTTCAATAAATATCTGCTCTCATTCCCTTCACCTTCTTTGCCCTCCACCTCACTGCTGCCCTGGCATTCTCTTCTGTCCTAGTGTCAGGCTGGCCACCTCCCTGCCCTCAGAGCAACTATGCTCCCTTCTAAGTTGCACGTGCTTGGCATCTAGTAGTCAGGATAGACCTTTAAAGACCTTTAAAAATCGTAGGATTGGGGAAGGGTTGCAGAGCACCCAGGCCAGGAGCAAAGAGAGGGAGATGCTTTCTATTTACAGTTCCCATGGAAGCCATCTCAAATGAGAAGATTGCCTCACTCCCTTACCCTTCTCTGTCTCTCTTTTAATAGCCCTCAGTGGTGGCTATGAGTCCTCCAGGGTAGTCCCTCTGCCCATCATTTGCACAAGCTCAGAGGGCCTGGCACAGTTTGGAGCTCTTCTATGCTCTCCTATGCAGGGAAAGTTTCAAAGCCATTTCAGACCGAACTGGGCTTTATAAATCCCAGTCAGAACTGGCCCTGAAGGACTTGACAAGGTTGTCTCAGCTAAATGGCAACTGCTCAATTTTCAGAAAGAAAAGGCACAAAGGATCACTAGGCAATCCTTTCGTTTTAATCCAGTTTGAGTTACAGATGCAAAAAAATAATGCAAAAATCATCAGCCTGATCCAATTCCAAGGCTATGCAAAGGGTGAGTGACATCCATAAAATATTAATAATGCATTGCACTGGCCACAAAACCTTTGCTGAGTTTCAGCTCAGACCATTTAGCCAAATGTTGCCTTACTGTTGTAATGTTCAGAGTTGAATTCTCAGTCACAAGCACCCTAACCTGAAAGACTCTCTTCTTCACTCCACCCCTCTCCTGCCCATCCCTGACCCCACCTCCTTCTCATGCCTTCCTCATAGATGGAGATTTATATGGTACACCAGTGCTGTGAATCACACAGGAAATCAGCCCTTTCACAGCTAAAAAACTAACAGGAAAGATAAAACTGGCACCTAAATATGATTTAAAAAAGAGCATATGGCGCAAGCCCAGAAAAAGTAAAAATTAAGAATAGAGATAGTTCACGCTCAGGCCTGGGCTTCATACTCACGTTATCAAAGATGGCTTCATTGATGTCTCATTGGGCCTTGGCTATCTCCTTATGACATTGTATTGCCATGTTTTACTTGTGTGTTTGTTGACTTACTGTTTGTCTCACCAAGATGTAAGTTTCCAGAGGGCAGGCCCTGTGTTTGTCTAGTTTTCCATGGTATTGCTGCAGGGTTGCCTTAGGAAGAGATAGAAGCACCGGGATAGGGCAAAGAGAAAATCAGTCCTCTAGGCCAAGGAGCTATCCAGTGGAACTATCCAGAGATGGGAAGAGTGATGTGTCCTGTGTGTCTGACAGGTAAATTAGCATGAAGGAGACTCCTGGGCTGTGGCCAGGGAAGGCACTGTGGGGTCAAATCCTGAAGTATTATGTGTGTTAGAGCCATGGGGGCATGACGGCCTGCTAAGATTAGACTTTAGCATTAAGACCAGAGGTATAATTTTGTGAGAGTATGTCAATGTTTTTGAAACTAGATAAATGTATTGAGTAGAAGAATGTTTTAAGACTGAAGGATAGCTAAAACAATTTGTCATGGAATATTATTCATCCATTTAGCAAATGCTGATTGAGTGCCAGCCATATGCCAGTCACCACTCAGGGCTGCGAAGATTCACCATGAGACAGGCACAGGCATGAGACGGAGCTTATGACTTGGAGGAGACAGACAGGCAATGAACACACAATAAGCAAATGAGCAACAAATCAACAAACAGGCTGATCGTTTCAGGTAATGAATGAGGGAGAGGTGGAGAGCTGGAGGAGATGGCAGTGACAGTCAGACTCAGGTAATGGAGAGGCTCATCAGCCACAGCAAGGGATTTGGATTTTATTCCAAATGCAATAGGAAGTGATCAGCAGGTGTTAAGCAGAGGAGGGGCAGGGTCTGATTTATAAAAACATCCTACGGCTTGTTCTATGAAGGATGGGCTTTGGAGGGCTCCTGGGGACAGAGGAAGTAAGAAGACAGAGGAAGTAAGAAGATTAGTTGGGGAATGACATAGCAGAGATGATGATGGGGTGGCAAGACGTGGAATGCAGGACAAGTTCTAGAATTAGAGACCACAGGACTTATCCTTAGGGATAAAAGGCAAGAAAATAATCTTAGATAAGTCAGTTTGGTCCCAGAGCTATCAAGCCAATAGTGGTACCAATTTATTAGATTTGGAGACTTGGAGAGATGTTTTTATGGGAAAGACTCAGGACTTCTGTTTAAATATGATACACCTGGCCATTAGAAAGTATACTAACAAAGTAGCTGGACATGGTGATTCACACCTGTAATCCAAACTTTGGGAGGCTGAGATCAGGAGTTCAAGACCAACCTGGGCAACATCGCAAGACCCCATCTCTACAAAAAAAGTAGCTGGTTATGGTGGGGCACACATGTAGTCCCAAGCTACTCAGGAGGTTGAAGCGGGAAAGAATATTCTTGTTATACTATCAAGCAAAAATGTATAAAACACAATTACATATGCATATGTTAACGAAACAGGATATATATTGCTAATACATATTTTTATGGGTGAATGTTATAGTAAATACTTTCTTCATTATTTCTGTATTCTCTAAAATTTTACAATAAACAGTATTACTTTTTTGAGCTAAAATACTTTTAACTCATCACAGGAAAACGTAATTTTGCCTCAATCTCACTCTTAATTGCTTTAATTCAGCTTTAGACTCTTTCCTAGGAAATTAAAAAAAAAAATCCAAAAGATAAAAGAATAAAATGTAAGTAGAAACATTAAAATAGATAATAAATGAGACAACTGTATATAACTGCTTTGAAAGATACTAACATGACAGGACTGAAGTCATCCTAGTGCTCTAGAGAAGAACAAGATTCCAGGGTCTAACAAGGGGGTAGATTCTTAGTTTCTCATCATCATCTACATGTCTTGAATAAGACAGAATGAAGATCTCCTGGGGCAGAACCATCTGACTGTATCCCTGTTGCAGTTATCAACTATCGTAAGTTAAAACAGATTCTTTTTTTTTTTTTTTTTGAGACGGAGTCTCGCTCTGTCGCCCAGGCTGGAGTGCAGTGGCCAGATCTCAGCTCATGGCAAGCTCCGCCTCCCGGGTTTACGCCATTCATCCGCCTCAGCCTCCCGAGTAGCTGGGACTACAGGTGCCTGCCACCTCGCCCGGCTAGTTTTTTGTATTTTTTAGTAGAGACGGGGTTTCACCGTCTTCCCCAGGATGGTCTCAATCTCCTGACCTCGTGATCCGCCCGTCTCGGCCTCCCAAAGTGCTGGGATTACAGGCTTGAGCCACCAAGCCCGGCCAAACCAGATTCTTAATGCTGACGCCAGCCTCCTTTTCAACAAGGACCCAGGAAGCTGCTATCAATCTGTCATTACTGAAGTTGGGAGACCTCCATTCTTGTCAACAAGCCTTGATTTTATTCCATTTCAGATGTTGGAGTCATACTATTTAAATTATCTGAGAATTCCTGTTTCCTTTGGGAGCTAATGTATACTGTTTCTACCACTTCTACTCTCAGGGACTTAATTCTAACACAGCACTCTTGTTTTCCAGATAGAAATGAAAAAACTAAAGAACAGGATTCCGCAAATGATCTAGCATGATGATAAGAGAAAGTAAGAGAGGCCAATTTTGGCTAAATAAAACAGAATTGATGTGTTCTTTTACACAATGAAATAATTTTGGACAAGCTCTTGTAATTATGAAATATTATTTACTTGTTTAACAAATCCAGATGAAGAACTTTTCAAAACTCTATGGAAAGCAGCAGAGTCGAGGTGAAGGAGCTGGAAGATGGCCATTAGAATGGTCTTTATTCTTCTACCGGTTGAAGGAAGTTGGAAGATGAATCTTGCTGAACTTCAGCATATGGGAAACGACTTTGGGGCTACCTGAGTATTCCATCTTATAATGTTGCTAAAAGAACCAAATGAAACAGCATGTAGTGAAGAATTTTGTAAGTCCTAAGTAAGTACACAAATGTAATGTGGAATGTGATCATAGCTTTAGAAAGCATTGGCTGTTATTAGAAACCTCTATAATGCCAATAAAGAAAGTTGATGGGCTTTCTGAGAATAAATCTCCTGAGAAGCTGTTTCTTCTTTTCCTTCTCTTTTTCTCTTCTTCTCTTCTTCGGTCTTTCTTATCTTGATTTCCAATTTAAATTATGAGATAAATTATAATTATTTTATCTCAATAAATCATTTTTAGGCTGATGAGTAAGAAATGTTTAAATCTAGGTTGGACAAACCAATGATCTTCAAATGCTACCTTCTCTTTTAAGCCCTTCCTAATTGTCCTAAAATGTAGTTGTTCTTGCTTTTCTGAATTTTATAGCAATTTGTTTGTAGCTCTATTTACTATGTTCTTAATTTACCTCCTTTCCAGTTTTCCTCCCACTAGAATTTTGGTTCTTTGAATAGAGATACCCAATCTAACTCATTTTTCTATACCTTCAGTGACAAACACAAAACAGGAGCTAAATATAAAATTATTCAGTTGAATTCATTTTTAAAACATTGTCAGGAACCTACTATCTGCTCAGCTCTGCATATAGAGTATAAATCAGCGGCTCCATTTGAAACTACACTCAAATATTCTCATAAAGAGGAGATTTATAGGAAAGAATTCAAGAGTTTTCTAAATTACTATGTAATTGAAGTTTACATTTTTCAAAAATGAAAACCAAAATCTATGGATCAGCATTTATTTCAAGTAGCCAGCAGCACCCAGTGGCACCTCAAAGAGAAGGATGCTGCCTTATACATCTACCAAGCCCACATCATCAGTACTAGGCATGCAGCAACTTTTCATGGGAGTTTACAATTTGACGTGACCTTCCCTGCTCTTCTATGCTAGGTCGCTTTGAGGACATTGGTTAAGGGCCAATCTTCTCTTTGGAGATGGGCCTTTCAGTTTTGTTTTGTTTTTTTTTTTCTCTCCTCAGAGCCCTCACTCTCTGCTAGCCTTGTCTGGGTTGACTGCCTTAAGGCCAGGAAGGAGGAAGCAGTGAGAGAAATAGTAACCATCCAAAAATTGTTTATCAAGACTCGCAAAAGAATTCCCAAGCTAGTCATGTTTCTCCTATTTTCCTCCAGGTTTCTAGGTAGTACTAAAGAGCTGTCCAACCTTCCACATCAGCACAGGTTTTTTCCAAACCTGTCTTTGCATGTCCAGGCCTTCCTATTTCCTTCCAGCCTCCCAGCTCCCAGGCTGATTGAGGAGATGTTGCTCTGCTCCCTTGCTGCCCAGTTCATCCTCTGTGGTCACCTTTGCCCCACATGATGGCAATGGTTGGGCTTAGCCTTGAGCTCTTGAAATCTGGGAAGAAGTCTGTTCCTCTTCCCAGAGTTTAGCATACATCCTGTGTTATGCGTACACTAAATATTCGATAAATACTTGTTGAATAAATAAATTCTAGCAACCAGAAGTAGTCTGTTCTTCCCTTCCTATACTCATGCTTCACTTTCATGCCATCTTCTTAAATCTTAGCCCTTTTAAACTGACATTAGATTTTAGCCTACCTGATATTAGCATCCTGTCTAATATATCCAACAGAAGAGAAAGTTGTCTGAGCATAGATTCCAGGTCTCTTTAATTTTTAACCTTTAAAAACTTAATCTTTTCCTCAACAAAACACTGTTAAGCTTTTCCCATATATCAGAAATACATAGAAGTTTGAGACAGTGGCAGATAAGATAGACACAGAGTTCCTGCCCTCAAGGACTATGAAGTCTGTCAGAAGAGACCAGCCTCTAAGATATAATGTGAAGATTCTGTAAGTGAGATGCAAGCAGGATTCTGTGGGAGCACCACATCTTGCATTAATTCATTCACCATTTCTACAGAGCAGCAATTTTGTCAAACCTGGTGTCAAATAGCTGCAATAACAAAAAGTTTGGCATACTCTTTGCCTTCAGGGTGTTTAAGAGAGAGTAGCAGAGATAAGTGCTTACCTGAATGGTTATTTTATGACTTTTAATGTATTTTAGTGCTAAATATATGCACCCATTGTTATGGAATGTCAAAGAAGGAATGAAGGAAGATACTTGAGTTTAAGTTTTTAAGGAAAGAATAGATTTACCAGAGAACCCTGGTGGGTCAGATCATGAATGCTGGTGAGCCTTCCTAAAGGGTTTAAGACATTATCCTTTGAGCAACTGGGAGGCACTGATGGTTTTTAAGAGGAGAAATGACATGATCTGATTTGTGTTTCAGATGGATGGCTGTGCTGGAGAATAAGATAGATGGGTTGAGGGGAGAGAAATCCACAACAGTGACAACAGTTGGAAGGGGCTGCAATTGTCTAGGCTTCCAATCAACATTTGTTTTTAAAGGGACCAACATCAGAAGACCCCGCTGTGCATTGAGGCCCCTGAGAAAGGAGTCAAGCATGTCAGGGTGGCACGTGCTAGGCAGGGGAGAGACAGCATTGCCCTGGCCGCCCCTTTGTGCCTGGTGTCCCACAGAGGAAACCCCTGAAGTTCAGGCAAGTTCCATGCCCAGAAGGCACTTTATTGATGTCCATTTCCAAACATAAAAATGTAGTCCAAAATTCCAGGATAATTGAATAAATTTGTAAATATAATCAAAACATGTTTTTACTTGGTTTCCAGGATGAAATTGGAAAAATAATGCTCAAGCGGGTTGGACGAGGCGGGGTAGAAATTCATCTGTTCTTTATTCTGTCTGTTTTTTTCTGGTTCCAGGTCAATCAGCTTAGAATGAGAGACAGTTAGAACCAGATTATGCAGCCATGCTAGTTCCTAGGGGACTTGGGCTACAGCAAAAATGTGTACCTCAGACTAGACAGGCTCCATAGCTTAAAACTAGGACACACGTGGTTGTTAGAAAGAGAGATTACTTTTCAGCTGGGTGCGGTGGCTCATGCCTGTAATCTCAGCACTTTGGGAGGCCAAGGCAGGCAGATCACCTGAGGTCAGGAGGTTCGAGACAAGGCTGGCCAACATGGTGAAACCCCGTCCCTACTGAAAATACAAAAATTAACCGGGAGTGGTGGCAGCCTCCTGTAATCCCAGCTACTTGGGAGGCTGAGGCAGGAGAATCGCTTGAACCCTGGAGGCGGAGGTTGCAGTGAGCCGAGATCATGCCATTGCACTCCAGCCTGGGGAACAGAGTGAGACTTCATCTCAGAAAAAAATAAAAAAAAAATAAAAAGAAAGAAAGAAAGAAAGTACTTTTCTTCCAATCTGAGATCTAGAAATAATTTCAGAGTGGACTGGATAGCTCAGATGTCTTGAGAATTGTTTTATGTGTCCAAAGTGTGTGTTGCCATGAGGCTTACTTTGACCTCTCAGAACCATTACAAGCCCACTTTGAGGCTTACCCTCAGAATGATATGATCCAGCCCCCTCAGGCTCCCCTACCCCATGGTCTTCATGACATCAGAAGTCAAAGAGGTCATGGGTATGACTTTGACACTTGCAGGTTGGTACACTTACACTGATAAACCTAATTCCTTATGAGAAGCTAGATAAGTTAACATGAATGATGAAAGGAAAACAAACAAAAAGCAAACAGCGTGCTTATGACAGCAGTTCTGCCAAGTGCTTCTCATGGATTGTATTGATTTTTCACAACAAGTTACAGAGATTGTTACTGCCATTCAGTCCCTTTTCACAGAGGAGGATACTGAGGGCTAGAAACATACATGATTTTCCCAAGGTTATCAGCCAGTAATTTATTGAAGGAGCCAGGATGAGAACACAGATGATCTGATGACTCCACAATAGCTAGGCTGTAAGGTGAAGTTACCATCAAATGCTTAGGGAGAAGTTCTGTCATTTCAGTTGTAGGTAGTTGAACTTGTGTCAGGAGATGAAACTTATAGTGATAGAAGGAGGAAACCAAGACACATGACTGTTAGAGAAACAGTTCCTGCTCTTCATTTAGCACTGTTATATTAACAAGTGGATGCAAGGCAAAGCACTGGTAATGCTGTCAAAAATCAGCACAGCATGCAGCCACAGAACCAGGACATTTTCATAAGAGGCATCAAATGCAATACTGATGATCAAGATTATTCCAAGAATCAAAGAAGCATCCTTTGACAACATTTCTGAAAGCAAAACAAAAAAATGTTTAGAAAGCTGCAGAACCCAGTGAAATTCAGGCAGCAACTTTGACCTTGGAGGTCTTTCAACTGGGCTGAACACTTTATACTCCATGGCTCAGAAGTTCACTAGCGTGTGTCTGGGAAAAAAATGTACAACACTTGGGATCTCAGCCTTTGTTTTAAGCTCTAGAGCGGGGTCTTCAACCCTTTTCTGTCAGATAGTCACTTTGCAGGCCACAGAGACTCTGACATGACTGCTCAGCTCTGTCTACTTCTGTAGCATGAAAGCAGCCATATATCCTAAGGAAATCACTGGGCATAGCTCTAGTCCCATGATATTTTATTTACACAAACATGTGATAGGCTGGATTTGACCTGCAGGCCATAGTGTGCCAAAAAGGCTCCATAACCATGTTAAGGTGGGATCAGAAAAGAAACTAGTCAGTCATTGAACAAATATTTAGTAAGTGTCCAATGTCCACTATCTGCTCAGAAAAAGTTCACAGTGTAATATAAGAGACAGACATATAGGACGCTAATTACCATAACCAAAAATACTATGACTAGAGAAGTTTAAGGTGCTGAAGTCTTCTGAAGGAGAGAGTCGATACATTCTCCTGGAAGTTAGAGCAGATTTCATGGAGGGAGCAACATTTCAACCAGGCCAATCTTTCTCCATTCTGCACTCTTGGAAGACACTGCTAATCTCCTTCCACACTATTCTCATCAACCCCAGACACAGCATCCGAATCCTACTGAACATAGACTCTGAAAAACACTGCCAATCAGCATTGCATTTACCAAATGAACTGCAATCTATTTCCACTCCTCTTCTTGAAGGATGGATAGGAGATCACTAGCTAAGAAGCAAGACGTTAGATACAACAGGGACATGACTGGTGGGGAGAAGGGGTGGATAGAAGGCAAGGACTGCTTGCAAAATGTCATTGAAAAAGGAGCATGTAATTCAGAGCAGAGAGGTACCAGAGGTAATGATGGATGTGAGGGCTGTGATCAAGGTCTCTACGTAGTGCTGTGATTCTGCTTATAGCTTAAAAAAGTCTGGAGGCAATATAAAAGCTAAATGAAAATGCAATCTTGGGGAGTAATGGAGAGCGAGAGGAGCACTGTTTACAGGCTGCTATAATAATCTGTAAGAAATAACAAAGGCCGGGCATGGTGGCTCATGCCTGTAATCCCAGCGCTTTGGGAGGTTGAGGTGGGAGGATCACTTGAGCCCAGGAGTTGGAGACCAGCCTGGACAATGTAGTGAAACCCCACCCCTACAAAAATTTAAAAATTAGCCAGGCAGGGTGGGGCACACCTGTAGTCCCAGCTACTCCAGAGGCTGAGGTGGGAGGATCTCTTGAGTCTGGGATGCGGAGGTAGCAGAGAGCTGAGATTGCACCAGTGCACCCAGGCCTGGGCAACAGAATGAGATGCTGTCCTAAAAAAATTAAAAATTAAAGGCTGGGCCTAGTGGCTCACGCCTGTAATCCCAGCACTTTGGGAGGCCGGGGTGGGTGGATCATGAGGTCAGGAGATCAAGACCATCCTGGCTAACACAGTGAAACCCTGTCTCTACTGAAAATACAAAAAAATTAGCTGGGCATGGTGGCAGGCGCCTGTAGTCCCAGCTACTCCGGAGGCTGAGGCAGGAAAAGGGTGTGAACCTGAGAGGTGGAGTTTGCAGTGAGCCGAGATTGTGCCATTGCACTCCAGTCTGGGTGAGAGAGCAAGACTCCATCTCAAAAAAAAGAAAAGAAAA
>NW_016806217.1:186018-245178 GCF_001698545.2 Rhinopithecus bieti | reverse complement strand
TATATATATATATAAAATAAAAAATAAAATAGAAAAAAAGAATAGAAAAACAGAAGTAACAAAGATCTGTCCTAAGATATTGGTGATAGGGATAAAGAGAAGAAAATCTATTTAAAAAAACCACTAAAGGCACAGATGTTGCAGTTCTTGGCTATCAAATTGGATATGGTACTAAGAGGTAGAAAAGAGCACAGGATCAAGTCGCAACCTTCGATCAGCTCCGTGACTAGATTGGCACAAGAAAGAAACACAATCAAGCCAATACTCCTAATGTCCTTATATGTAATGAAACCTTGAAAATCCATGCAAAGCAAAACTTTGGAAAGAAAGAAACATCAGCCTTGGAAGCTGGGGAAAACCTCAGCTGATTTTAATTTTTAATTCCCACTGCTTTATACTGCAGCCACAGTATAAGCCACAATCGAATAAGACATTGCATCTCTCCCGTTAGCTCATTAGCAATGAAGGATCTGATCTTTAAAAGAAAAATTGGGAAATTTTGCCACAGATGGGAATGCCTTGATTACATGGTGAGGCTGTTACTGCACAGTCAGCAACAGGTGCTGCTGTCTTTGTAGAACCCTGTGTTTCAACAGACTCGCTGAGACTCAGACATGGTTGGTGAATAACAATTCACGCTGATTGCAAAACCCTGATCTCGTTTTTCTTATATCTTCCTCTAATATTGAGCAAGTAGAGGTAATATTTCCCATTCCAGCTCTTTGAAACATGCACTCATGAGTTCTTTTCTGCTCAGAAAGTCTTATCTCCAACCATACCTTTTTATTTCCTTGCCATCTTATGGGCCTCAGATAGTGTGCAGATCTCCTTACAACAATGAAGAAAGAATATCCTTCCAGAGAAACACTGGAAACATGAGATGGTTATCTTTAATAATCTGAAAATGCCTAATCTCACCTTTTGAAAACAAAGAAGCTGATAAATAGCTCCATTTTTTATTTATGGAAAGTTAGTGATAAATTCAGAGAGTGTGAGCAGATGCAGTGACACGTGACAGCCCATTTTGTATATGTGGATGTGTGTATTGAGGGCATCTCAAGCCTTAAAAACATGAATACAGGTTGGAGTTACATGAACCAAATACAGAGAATGCTTGGTGAATTTAAGACATATGTATTGTAGGTCTTTCTCACTTCATAGAAGCAGCTGCCAGATTGAGTAGCATTGTTCTTCCTTGAAAAATACATATAAGACACAACAGCCCCCATGAACGGCCATCTCTCTTGTATTGGTAGAGAAAGAAGAATTCATTTGCAATGCACTTTTTTGGTTTTTTGTTTGTTTGTTTTGAGACAGAGTCTCTCTCTGTCACTCAGGCTAGAGTGTGGTGGTGTAATCTTGGCTCATGGCAGCCTCCACCTTCCGGGATCAAGAGTACCTCAGCCTCCTGAGCAGCTGGGATTATAGGCATGCACACCGTGCCTGGCTAGTTTTTCATATTTTAGTAGAGACTGAGTTTCACCATGTTAGCCAGGCTGGTCTTGAACTCCTGGCCTCAAGCAATCCACCCAACTCAGCGTCCCAAAGTGCTGGCATTACAGAGGTAAGCCATTGCACCTGGCCTGTAATGCACTTTTAATAGTCTTATCCAGTGGAATCTAAGACACGCCTTACTGACTGACAAAAGTTCATATGTTTACTTTTAGCATTATATCCTTTCAAAAAGGTTGATGGCCATAGTAACTTAAACTCTGAAAGTCTGTATGTGCATAAAAACTTGCCCCTCCCCCCAAAATCATAAATTTTAAAGTCAACCTTCAATTACAATAATTAACAAGCATCTTCAAAACACTTCGTTAAAACTTCCAAAAGTGCCTTTTGTTTGGCTAATGTTTGGCTCAGTCCTTATGAGTTAATATTGTCTTGGAGAAGTTGCTAAATCTCTGTTTAACTCAATTTTGCATTTATATATTGGAGATAATTTCAATATGTACCTTGCAAGATTTTCAGAAGTAGAGAAAAATATCTTAAAAATGGAACTCACTGCCTGGAAGATAGCAAGAAAGCCATAAACAGTAACTACGAAGATCCTCATGGGGACTGCGATCTAAACAATGAAATTAATAATATCTATAGACCTTCCCAGGCCTGGTGAGCTACTTTAGTTTACTACTATCTTGTGGATACACATATGTTTTTGGAAGACACAAAGCTAAATGCTCAATGACCACTTTCAAAAAAAACGTATAATGCTCTTGCTCTTTGCTACTGACCCTTTTTTTTAATGACCTCTTTACCTCCCCATTCCCCACTTAGACCCATTAGCAGGATGTGCTGCAATATGCTGCTTGTCATCTGTTTCAAAGACACAGTGATGGGATACAGGTACACCAGATGGATAAACCTAGTGTGACTAATTATTGTGTATTTGCCTTTAATTATTATCATTTATTACCAGAGGAAAGACAATAGAGGTTCTCTGACTTAGGAGAAACTGTCGGCAGCAGGGAAGTTATTCTTGTAACATTAATGAGTACAGCTAAATTTTCATTCTTGGCAAAAAGCAAAGAAAACTCAAGCATATACATATGAGGAAGGAAGGAAGGAAGGAAATGTTGCTTGCTTTATCATTTAATCTAGTTGGTTTTAATAAATATTGAACTATAACTTTAAAAAAAATTCACAGAGAATTTTAGATATTGATCCACACTACATTTTCTGGTCTTTTACGGAACAGTACTTCAAATCATTAGGCCAACAAGTGTGTACTGTTAATTGAGGTTTAGAAAAGGAATTTGAACCTAGAAAGTCATCCTCAGATTTTGAAAAAAAAAAACATAGGTATTTGCATAAGTCTCTCTTTGCTATTTTCAGTTTTTTCATTATCATATAATATTTTTTAAAATTTGTTTTACTCATTATTCGATTTAATCATAATAAAGATAATTTTAAAACATAAAAGGAAGGTTTTATCCTCAAGTTAAAGAACTTAGCACTTAGGCCGGGCATGGTGGCTCACAATTGTAATCCCAGCACTTTGGGAGGCCGAGGCGGGTGGATCACGAGGTCAGGAGATCAAGACCATCCTGGCTAACACGGTGAAACCCCGTCTCTACTAAAAAATACAAAAGATTAGCCAGGCGTGGTGATGGGTGCCGGTAGTCTCAGCTACTCGGGAGGTTGAGGCAGGAAAATGTGGTGAAACCGGTAGGCAGAGCTTGCAGTGAGCTGAGATCGCACCACTGCACTCCAGCCTACCTGACAGAACAAGACTCTGCCTCAAAAAAAAAAAAAAAAAAAAAAAATCAGACTTAGCACTTGGTGAGAAGCTTCTAGGAGAAAAGTTGATACTCGAGTAAACCTCCTTCTCCTTCTCCTTCTTCTTCTTCTTTTTTTGAGACCAAATCTTGCTCTTTTGCCCAGGCTGGAGTGCTGTGGTGCGATCTTAGCTCACTGCAACCTCCAACTCACAGGTTCAAGTGATTCTCCTGCCTCAGCCTCCCCAGTAGCTGGGATTACAGGCCTCCACCACCAAGCACAGCTAATTTTGTATTTTAGTAGAGATGGGGTTTCACCGTGTTAGCCAGGCTGGTCTCGAACTCCTTACCTCAAGTGATCTGCCCACCTCAGCCTCCCAAAGTGCTGGGATTACAGGCATGAGCCACTGTGCCCAGCCTCAAGTAAACTGCTTATTTAGATATGCATATACATTATAGTGGAGCTTAAAATCAGCATACAGGGTTTGACATATTGACATGCCCAAACCCCAAAATAGCTACAACTCTTCTGATATTGGATAATGAATTGGAAGAAATTTAGATGAGAAAGTAACACTGTATAATAACGTGGAACTTGCATTTCATTAAGAGATTCATTTTCTTTCAAGTTCATAAAGTGGTCTGTTTTAGATAAATACCTGTGTAGTTGAGTATTTGGTGTTCTCATTTGGTGAAATAACAGAAATAGTAACAACGAATTCTCTTCTAACAATAAGTTTCAGTTAAGGTTAATCTTTCATTAGACCCCAAGTCTGTATTTTCCGCTTTTCTAGAGCCTGAAATCATATGGCTATAAGTATAAAAAAAATTGGGGAGTTTGCAATAGGGAAACATAGAGAAGTAGGTGATGAAGCTGAAATAGCTGCTTTGAAATGAAATTATAGGAGTGTAATATGGTTTGACTCTGTGTCCCCACCCAAATCTCATCTCAGATTGTAATCCCCATGTGTCTAGGGAGGGACATGTAATCCCTGCGTGTCAAGGGAGGGAGGTAATTGAATCATGGGGGGCGATATTTCCCATGCTATTCTCATGAGAGTGAGTTCTCACGAGATCTGATGGTTTTATAATTGTTTGACACTTTCTCCTTCACATGCACGCTCTTGCTCCTGCCTCCTTGTGAGAAGGTGCCTGCTTCCCCTTCCACTTCCACCATGATTGTAAATTTCTTGAGGCCTCCCCAGCCATGCAGAACTGTAAGTCAAACTTCTTTCCTTTATAAATTACCCAGTCTCGGGTATTTCTTAATAGCAGCATGAAAACGGACTAATATGGAGTGGAAGCAGAAGCTGAGATGAAGTACACTTAGCCATGGAACTACCCAGGATTTCTACTGGGTAGAAGGGAAACAAGCCCTGTACTAAGAGTGGATGTGTGCCCATAAAGGCAGAGAAACAATTTTTCCATAACAAGTGTGTGGCGAATATTTTATTCTCATCTCCCAATACAATTTTCTACTTTTTAAGAAGTCCTTTATTTTCTCTTCCTCCTCGATGAAAACCGTCTTGTTTTAGTCAAGGAGAATAATTAAAATAGTAACTAATAATACATTTTTTCTTTTGTTGGAGATGGAGTTTCGCTCTTGTCAGCCAGGCTGCAGCGCGATGGTGTGATCTCGGCTCACTGCAACCTCCACCTCCCAGGTTCAAGTGATTTTCCTGCCTCAACCTCCCAAGTAACTGGGACTACAAGCACGCCCCACCACACCTGGCTAAATTTTTATAGTTTTAATAGAGATGGGGTTTCACCATGTTGGTCAGGCTGGTCTCGAACTCCTAACCTCAGGTAATCCACCCACCTAGGCCTCCCAAAGTGCTGGGATTACAGGTGTGAGCCACTGCGCCCGGCCAATAACTAATAATTATAACTGGAAGCTCTTGCCTAAAATTTGAATCTTGAGTAGAGAAATGAAAGGATTGAAAACAGTTGAGTTTTACTGCACTCTGGTCCTGACTACACTGTTACAGTTTCAAAACCCTGTGTTTCTTGCTTCCTTGCCTCTGAAACTGAGTTGCATCACAACAATGTATATCTCTTCTTATAATAGCAGCAACATCTGAGTTCTACTTGCCTTTCTAAAATTCCTTTGAGTTCCTGATAACCTTTCCATAAGTTCCCTTCCCTTTGGTTAGTTAGAATTGGCTTCTTGTAATCAAAGCAACCTTTGAGAAGGAGAGTCACTTGAACCTGGGAGTTGAAGGTTGCAGTCAGCCAAGATCATGCCACTATCAGTATTCCTGATAATACTGCACAATAGTGTATAGATGAACCATAATTATAATAATGATAAACTTACCCATTATGTTTTTCTATCTCAAGCATCCAAGTTGCCTTGTTCCTCTGGAACCCAAGACATAAGAGTCAACAGAGACTTTGAAGTTGATTCGGACATCAGATGTAGTTAGTATTATGATAAGTCTTGTATATCACTCTATAGTTGCCACGCCACTGCTTAAAATCTGCTTTTATATTTTGATATCATGTCTAAAGCTGTAACATGATTGATTCTAAACCAGTATTTGAATATTATAAATTAAAAGAAAACACATAAATACTAATCAGTCACTGTGACAGATGTGTTGACCATTCTATTCTCTTCTCTCCTTCCAGCATTGCGCTTCTCCATCTGCATTTGGGTGTATCCATTGACTTGCTTTGACCAATCGCATGAGAGGGAAGAGATATATGACTTCTTTTTGTAAAAGCATTTAATTGTTAGTGCCTAACTCTCCAAGTATTTTATCTCATTGCTATAACAATGAGAAATTTCCAGTGATGGAGCTTCTATTCGCCTGAGTCCTCTAATGAGGACTTTGTGAAAACAGTGTTGTCACGAATCTAAAGATGAACATACTAGATGACTGACAAATAAATCACGGACTTAAGCCACTTAGATGCATTGCTCTTATTGGAGCAAAACTTAGCCCGCCCTGACTCTTACACCATGGCATGACTGAATAAATGCCAGATAGGTAGTTAGGAGAGAACTGAGTTTATTTCTGATTGTGCTGCTCATTAACTAAGTTGTTTTGGGCACATCCCATCTAAGTCGAGTTGAATCATTCATTCACTCTCAAAATTTATTGGTGAAGGGCCGGGGGAAGCAGAGAATCAGGTTACATCAGTGAAAGAATCCTAGGGAATCTCAGTTTCTGAAGACTAGGTGGAGAAGCTTCCCAGGTGGATGGACAGCCTGAGTGCTTCATAGAGAAGCCCAGAGTTTGGCACTGTGGGACCTTCACCCTGGGTGCATCACAGCAGCTCCATGTCCTTTGTTTTATATCATGTGAGATACATACAATATTTCATGTTTAATTTTTTTAAGTTTTCTTAAACAAAATATTTGAAAACCTCTGGATTTCATCATCTCTCAATTTCATGCCTGATTTTCTAATTCTCCTCCTACTTATTCTTCATTAAAATGATTGGCCTGTTACCCCCTTCATGTATTAGAATCTTTCAATACATCGATCAGAATCTAAGTGATTCCTTTTTTCTGGGGGAAGAGTAGTGAAGTAGACCAGTGCCTGTCATTCTAGGAGATATTTTCATTCTTAACTCATTCAACAACCTCACTAAATGATAATTTACTTCATCTAATGATAGAGAAAATGAAGCTCGGGAAAATACAATTTGTTCCTTTTGGAAGAGACAAAATCAGAAATTTCAGCTGTCTCTGCTGTCTCTGCAGGCCCTTGCTGCTTTGCTTGTTGTATACCTTCCTTGTTTGTCTTGTGAAACCGATTATTTCTCCAAATAATGGAAAGATTCTAAGACATTTAAATAAACCCAATATCTGGAGTGATATAATTTGGATTAATCTCAGGTCGAATTGTAATCCCCAGTGTTGGAGGTGGAGTCTGGTGGGAGGTTACTGGATCATGGGAGTGGAGTTCTCATGAATGGGCTAGCAGCATCCCCTTGGTGCTGTTCTTCTGATAGTGAATGAGTGAGTTCTCATGATATCTGATTGTTTAAAAGTATGCAGCACCTCCTCCACTCTTCCTCCTGCTCCTGCCATGTAAGATGTATCTGTTTCCCCTTTGCCTTCCACCATGATTGTAAGTTTCCTGAGGACTCTCCAGAAGCAGAAGCTGCTATGCTTCCTGTACAGCCTGCAGAACCATAAGCCGATTAAACCTCTTTTCTTTATAAATTATCCAGTCTAGGTATTTCTTTATAGCAGTGCAAGAATGGACTAATACATGGAGTTAAATTTCCTTCTGTGTTAAAAACAGACAATCCAAGTTTTCTTCTTTCTATACAGAGATTGTCTTTAAACAGTGATTCTAGGAATTTTGTGCTTTCCCCTGCTATGAATGGCAGTATAGAAATTTGGTTCTGGATTCTCTTTTTTCAAATAACAATACCTTCAACCTAATACAGAGCTGTGATCAAAGGAATGAGTCAGCACGCAAACATATTTGTTGGGCTGAGACCACACTAGACTCTAATCCTCACTTTCCTATGACTAGATAAATATCTGCCCTGAGGGAAAGGATGATTTTAAGAACACATCCTTACTAGTCTATTTATAGCAGTCATTAGAAGGGAGCAGATACTCTTTGCCATTTGTCAGTCAACATCGAGACATAGCAGGTAAAATAGAGATGGGTTGGAGGATTCAATGAATAATAGTGACATAAACAAGATGGTATGAACAGATGGTGCTGGGATAAAGGACATGACCTTTTAAACTAGGCTGAAAGTAGAAAACATTATACCATTGAAAACTGAGTCCTTTCAGAGCAGTCGTTTATTTTTATGCAGCAGATATTGATTGAGAACATACCATGTACCAGGCACTGTTTCAGGCCCTAGATCAAATAAGGTTTTTCTCTTCTGTCTCTATGGAGATTTCAGTAGATCTAATACACATGTGTAATTCAAAAACTATCAATATTTCTGAAAGCTGCTTCCACCAAATCAGTCTGCAGAACTTTACATCTTCAGACAGCTAGGAGAAACCTCAGAAGCCCTCTTCTTCCCAAGGTTAGCCTCCATGAGGGCATTGGTCACTGGGTCCCATTAATGAAGTTGTTCACGCTCTGATTTATTCATTCATTTACCAAATATTTATTGAGCACATACTACGTGTTAGCACTCTGAGGGCCAGAAGTGTAACCCCAAATAGATGCAGTTCCTGTATTCATCAGGCATATATTTCAGAAGGAGAGTCAATAATAAATAAATCAAATAGATTTTAAAGGTATTTAAGAACTTTAACCAGTGCTATATAGCTATAAATTTCAGAGGCCTATTACCTGACTTTACATATGTAAGATGTTTGAATTAAGGAATGAGCCTTGATGTAGTTCCTCACTGGCTTAGAGTATTTATATACAGATTGATTAATAAGTGCATTCAGTTATTCAACAAAGATTTATGGAATTCTGACTGTGATGAATACTATGTCAGGAATTGGATGCACAAGAGAGAATAAGACTGCCTTTATGGATAAGATTACTCATATTCTAGTGGAAAAGATGGACATACAAAAACTAATCACTCCTAATTTGGATTCAAAATGTTTTGGGAGTTCTGGGGACAAAATGCTTTGGAAGTAAAGTGGGAAAAGTAACATTGCAAGTGAAATTGAGAAGATCCACAGAGGCACTGACTTGGCAGTTGGCACTAACGTGTTTTGAAACCCAAAGTACTAATTAGATCATTTTGTTTCTGAGATGGGTAAAAGGACCAACCAAGAAAGAAAAAAAAAAGAATTTGTATCTTCTCAAACTTCCGAAGCCTGGATGCTAGGATTGAGGTAACACTGGGGGTAAACTTGAGATCCCCTTTTCTTTTCATGATAAATTCATTGTTCCAGTTGCACATATGCGGACTCCACAAAATCTTCGATCATGCTAAAAGGTCACAGACATGCTGGCAAAACCACAAAGACAAAAGGCTGATCACAGTCTCAAGGTGCTTTTTAGTCCTACAATAAACTACAACCTCATTCCCGGAACAGGGAAACTGGGGTGCATTACTACCGAGGCAGAGCTGACCTGTGCAACTACAGGTCTGACAGAGAGGCAGGCAGGACCTCCAGTCATGGTAATTGGGTAAAGTCATAATAATGATGCTCCAGTCATGGAAATGTTTTTCAGGTCACTATTTTTTCCCCACCAAATGATATCTTTTATTGGTATCAAGAATTTGAGTTCTTTATCATTCCAGAAAGAAACTACGGCTTTGAAATTTTTTTCCAAGATAGACCCTCCCAGAAAAAAAAAAGTTTGTTACGGAGATGTTACTGTTATTTGGGCTCGAAGATAAGCATGCCCCAACCCATCACACTCTTTCAATCCTCCCACAAATCTCATGAGGCTGTCTTATTGGGTAATCTGCAGAATCGTTCTTTCTAGCTAGAGGAACACACTCTTCAGAGAGAACCACACAAGCTAATTGAGGAGACATACGTCTCAAAAAGGCTGCCCTTATTGCTCAGGGGGAGATAATACAACTCTTGGGAGATGCTTTATAAGTCTTGGCATTCACAGAAACTGTCGTTTTTTGGACAGCTGAAGCTGGTGGCTTGGAAGCACAGAATCCACACGAGGTAGCAAGCAAAGTTCAATTTCCTTGTAGACTTCACTCCTATCCAGCACCAAATAGCATGGATTATGCTCTTTAAAATCCTTAAAAGACAACACTGAATGCTATCGTCTGTGTTTCTGGTCAAAGAGACCATTGTTAGCTTCAGAAATTATGCCCAGGATCACAATCAACTTGTTTATAAGATGCTGCGAATTTATGAAATCAGGAGTAACTAATACTCAGCCTCCATTAACTTTTAAATTTTAGTTGTGCTTTCTACAGCAAGGGTAAAATTTCATCCCAAACTTCAGACATCACAGACCAGATGAGAGTGGTTCCAAATATGTCTCTAGAGTGGAGACTCTTTTTCCCACAAAAGAAAAAACTTTTAAATAAATATATGAAAGTGTACATGTGTGCATATGTGTGTGTGTGCTATGTTCGGGTGGCATCGAGCTGATGGTGGGCACAGAGGTTGCTGACAACTTCTTATGCACATTACTTAATATAAATTGCTTTAAGTGGTTTGTCAGATGCATTTTTCTTTGCAAAGCAGGCTGGGCTTGTAATTTTGAGTCTAGACACTGCAATCCAACAGACCTTATTTCAAAGTTTGTCTCTGCTCTTTTCAAGCTGTGTCATTGCTGTGTCACCTCACTATCCTCTATGTTGTAAAATGGGTGTGATAATAATACCTATTTTTCAGGGGATCCTGGCAAGACAAAGCTAGGCATAAAAGCACATGGCACAGTGTTTAGCCTACATTAAGGGTTCATGCATGTTAACAAGTATTTTTATCTCCACACAACTTGATGAAGAGACTACGGTGCAATGACTATCTCATCCTGCAGAGGAGAAAATGGAAGACTGGATAGACTAAAAGAGCTGCTTAAGATCAGAGAGCCTGTCAAGTTGAAGGGTAGAACTACGATCCCTATCCTGCTTTTAACCTGATGCAAGCTCCTATCTGTAAATGGTAGTATTTGCTATTTAGGGAAATCAATTTAAATAAACTATTATTCATAATTCAGTCTCATACAGTACTTAGAAACAATGTGTATGTCATAACTATAAAGCATTCTTTTTAGGGCCTTGTATAACATTTATTATAAAGAAATCTATATGATGGAGGGGATAAAATCTCAATTTTAAGATATTTGAATTTCAAATTTTATATACATACACAGACTCATACTCATGTGTAATCGAATTTTATTACAAGTTAATATTATGACTAAAAATAAGGTACATATTTGGATGTATGAAGAAAGTTACTTTATGACTTATCCGGAGCTTTAAATTCATTGAACACCACACACCGGGGCCTGCCGTGGGGTGGGGGTAGCGGGGAGAGGGGAGGGATAGCATTAGGAGACATACCTAATGTAAATGACGAGTTAATGGGTGCAGCACACCAACATGGCACATGTATACATATGTAACCTGCACGTTGTGCACATGTACCCTAGAACTTAAAGTATAATAATAATTTTTTAAAACCTGGTTAAAAAAAAAGTTTTTAAATCAGCCCGGCATGGTAGCTCATGCCTATAATCACAGCACTTTGGGAGGCCGAGGCGGGAGGATCACCTGAGGTTGGGAGTTCGAGACCAGCCTAACCAACATGAAGAAACCCTGTCTCTACTAAAAATATAAAATTAGCTGGGCGTGGTGATGCATGCCTGTAATTCCAGCTATTTCGGAGGCTGAGGCAGAAGAATCGCTTGAACCCAGGAGGTGGAGGTTGTGGTGAGCCGAGATGGCGCCATTGCACTCCAGCCTGGGCAACAAGAGCAAAACTCCTCAAAACAAAACAAAACAAAAAATAAATAAATAAATAATAAAAATAGATAAATAAATAAAATAAATTATTAAACTCAATTTTTCAAAGACATTCATATTCGACTATGGCTTGGAGATAGATATTTATTCATGTATATGAACATGCACATATGTGTATATATATGCATGTTTGTGTATTGTGTGTATACGTGTAAGTATAGAAATTATACACATTTTTTCTTCTCTCCGCCTCATATGGATCCTCACTTGAATTTTCCCTGAGTTTTCAACAATGATTAGGCACTCTACATGAGAAAAAGAAAAATTCTCAGCTGTTTCTTTAATCAAAACAAGCTTAGACTTCTTTTTTGATTCAATTTAGATGAAATTTCTTTTGTCTAAATGTGACTGTCGTTTTGCACCATCATATCCAGACTTTGGAAAATCAACATGTAGAGTCAAACAAATAAACCAACATCAGCTCCATAGTCCCAATGAGAAGAAAAATAACTACAATTAATTTTTTTAAATACTAAGAGAGAAAGATGTATATTGTTTGCTTGTTTACTTTTAATCAAAGCTTTTCCTTTGAGGGTGGCTGGAATCTCTTCGAACATTTTCATCTCAGTGGCATGCCGGTTTGGAATCTGAATAGAAGCTTCCTGAAAATATTATTTTTGGAAAACTGACACTAATTGAAAGTCAACACTAATAATATAAGGCAGTCATCAGCAACATAAAGTGATTGGAATGAGCAGAGTTTATGAAGTTGAGCCAGGGCATCTGGAGCCCTTTTTGGTGTGCAGGGACTGTTCTTTCAATCAAAGAGCCAGTGCTGGGCCTGGGAAGAGTGTCTGGAATAATCCTTGTCCCCATCAATTCTTTCAACCTCATTGTTTATTATCTTGCTTATGAATTACTTTGCTTATTATTAATTCAAGATGAGACATGCCTTGTCTATCTTAACATGACTGATTTAAAAAAAAAAAACCTTAACAAATCTTTATTGAATGTTGTACCAGCTATGGAAGCTATGGAGTTGAATCAAGCATGAATATAGATGTGAGCATAAGTAGCTTCAATTTGATCTGGTATGGTCCAAGGACAATGGCAATATGGAAGGAGGAAGAGAAGGAAAGATAACTGCAGTCTCCTTGGGAATAAGGGTCCCAACGTTTACTAGCTGTATAATCAGTACCCAGCTTTATGTGTAGAACATAATAGATGCTCAATAAATATTGTGGGAGAGAGGGAGAATGCAGAGGCAACATTAATCATAACTCAAAAGGTCATAATGTCTTGGAGAGTCTTTATAGATAACTTGAATTTCTCCTGATATTAGAGGAGAAGAAAAGAAGAAGAGTTATTCCAGTAAGAACCACCAGTGCTGGGAAATAGGGCCTAGATAGATTATAGCAATTGTAAAGACAAAAGTTTCCTATGACTGGAGAATAGAGTTGATAATGTATATTAGTAGACGTTGAGGTTGTAAAAACCAGAGAACAAAGGTCCTGTGTGGACAGTGCTGAAAATTAGGGGAATTAACTTACAGGAAATAAGAATAACAATCAAGTAGTGAGTTTCAAGCCTGGAGACCCAATGAGAAGGACACTCTGAACAGCTTTCTTATCTGCCAGAGCTGATTGTTTTACTTGCTGGCCTGAGTTCTCGTTATCCTAAGAGAGGAAAGTTTTGTTTGTTTTCAAGTCAAGTGTTTTAATGCTACAACTTCTGACATGTAGAGTAATTTTAAACAAATATTTCAGTATCTACACTGTGCTGGATAAGAATTTAGCTACAGTATTATTCCATCACGTCCTTTTACATATTACGAAATGTTCGTTCCTATCAGCAATTTTATTTTTGTTTTATTATTTTTTAAATGTATGTATTTATTTATTATTATACTTTAAGTTCTAGGGTACATGTGCACAATGTGCAGGTTTGTTGAGAGGAAAGTTTTATGGGGCTGAAGATTTAAGTGGGTAGAGTGTGGACTGGCCTTAGATTTACTTAGCAATGTTGGCAATGCACAGGAAGAGCTGGAGCTAAGAAATAGATTCAAGAAAACAGGACCAAAATAAATCATTTTTTAAATTTTAAAATGGATGCTCTTCACTCAGGGTGGATGATATTCAAGTCATGACCATGTAAAAGCTGCTCTTGGTGAAGTCCCCTTAACTCCTCCTCTTTCAAACAATGCATACACATGTCAGCAATACCGGGCTTTCTAAATTGTTTTAAGGTAGGGCTGCTAGTGGGGGTTATTTGAAATTGGAGCTTGATTGCAAATGTATAATTTAAAAACACTCTAGTAGCAATTATCCTAGTCTTTTACTGAAGAAAGGATGCCCTCCCAAGACACCAGCTTTCCTGAGTGATTGGAATCTGAGATTCCAGATGCAGGATGTTGAGAAGCTCCCAAGGAAGGGGATGAGACAAATATGCTATATGAATAGGAATTATGATGTGGACTCTACTATTTTTGTATCAACAATATTTAGGAGGCCTACCTTTATGATACTGGAAAAGAAATTACTTATATATGAAATAAGTTAAAATGAGCGAATTAACCTGATAGAAGAAAGTCTTATTATTGCCCCCTTAAAAATGCAAATGCAACTGTTCCAGTTGACACCTCTTGCTTCAGTTGCTAACTCAGAATGATCACATCTTCTTTGAAAAAACATGATAATAAACAGCGGAGGGCCCTCATGTTCATGTTCGTACCATGTAACCACTAGCCGTAGCTGTGTGATACAGAGCAGGCTCTCACCCACTTTTTTTTTTCTCATTGCTAGAAGCTACCAAAGCAATATTCCTGAAGCAGATGGGTGGAAAACGTTTGTTAGCTGATTAAAAACTGGTTCTGCATATTTTGCAAGCTAGTTTGCATCCACTTCATGACCTCCACTGAGGATGTATTATTGCCCAGGAAAAAAAAAAAAAATGTTTCCTTTTGCTGTTACCTGGCACATTTAACTCAACATGAGATTTGATGAATCAACCTTTAATAAATCGATAAAGAACTGTCAGTAAGCTTTCTATATCTGCAAGGGCTAGTGCCAGGAAGGCAAGGAGAAGCCCAGCAGTGAAACACATTTGAGACATCAACTAAGGAGGAAGCAATTGGAGGCTACCTCCTATTTCACCTGGGAGCTTCAGCTGGTCACCTTTCCTTATTCTCTTCCTTCCTGCAAAAGAGAATTGAGGTGGTTTGATGAGGAAATTCTCACCCTTGTGGCTGCTGAAGATTTTATTTTGTGTAAATCAAAGTGTGCGACCTCTCCTCTCAACTCGAAGAATTATAACATTTTCTGAGATCATCAGATGACCAGGTGCCCCTTTGATTTGTTTCAGAGGTATTGATGAAATGTATGATTCAGTTTCCTTTGGTTTCTGGAATTTCCCATACTGTTGTCTCTGGGGAGTAAAGGAGTTGCAACACTGAAACTATGCAAAGTACTGGGTTCAGAGTGAGTTGAGTTTTGTGTTTCCGTGAGGTGTCGCGTAGAGGTTACCACCTCTCATGGCACCCTGTGGTGGAGGAAACGACTAGACCAGGAGCCTGGACCACTGGGTTCTAACTGCAGTTTCGACACTAACTTGAGCCAGGGCCAACATCACTGGACTTCATTCTCTCTGACATAAAATGAGGGGGCCTGTTTCTTTTTGCTCTGGTGCTGCCTTCAACAGCAACAGAGGAGATGCCATTAATCAGCGGATGCAGGAACCTGCCACTACATAGAACTCTGGGATGTGTGCCTTGGTTTAGAATGTTCCTTCTTTATTTTCTTTCCAATTAGTTTTATGCGTCTATTTATTTTCTTCAACAAGTTCATAATTTCATTTCTTTTTTTTCTGTTTATATTCCTCTCTGTTTCCACCCAAACCCTACGGCGCTCCACACTCTGAAAATCTGCTTGATTTTTAAATCCATCTGCATTGAATTATTTATAGTTTTGATAAAGTCCTGTTTCGTCTGATGTTTATTTTCTTTAATAACAAGAAACCTGGGTGAACTTTTCCAAAAGCCCAAAAAAGGAGTCTAGTTTTCCAAGATGCTAAGCAACCCTGGCCAAAATGCACAAAACAAGCCTTGGGTGCCCTTGCTTTCGTAATTTGGGTTTTTCCCCTCTATTAAACATTCTTTCATCTAAATGTGTTATGAGGAGAGGAAAAGTAAATAAATTCTTTGAGCATGGACTCCATCCAGGACACAACTGCGTGCCTCCCTTCACTGGCCAATGCCTTTGCTTCCATCACTTCTAGACCAATAACGATACTTCAGTCTGTGAGGGAAACCCTGGATTGTGATTGGCAGGTATGGTCACATGATAAAGATGCTCAGACAATTAGTCTCCATAACTTTTTACTCCTCATTCTCCATGAAAACAACTTAACTTAATGTCTGCTATTCCAATGTTAATTTCCTTCTGTGGATTTTTCCATTGTTATCCCTCTAGCTAATTCTTCATGTCACTCACATCCCTGGTTACTTTGAGCCTTTGTAGCTAAATAGTTCTCAGACTGATGGCCCCTTTTCAGAACATCTTTTCCCCTCCTTTGCCTTATACCATTCCATCTAATGGTTCCTGAATTAAATTAGTTAGCTTGGGCATTGGAGCTGTGTCAATAGGGGGTGGGCAGGAGAGGGAGATTTTCAGACTTTAGTGTGAGATAAACACACTCCCTAACACACACACTCACACATGCCATATGTAGCTACACATACAGAGCTCTAAAACAGGATGATGGCTAGTTCTGCAAGATGACCAAAGATTGGAAAAAAGAACAGAACAAGCACATACACCAGAGGGTGTAACTTAGCTACGCCAATCAGGGTAATTGAGAATACTGAATGAGGCAAAAACAAATAGAATGCTCATATCATGAACATTTTTCATGGTATTTTTTAAATTTTTTAGGTGAAAAATATAAAGTTTTATTTCTTCACCTTGCCTTTTATTTCCTCTTTTCCTCCTTGCGTGTGTGTGCCCACGCGCATGTGTGTATGCCATCCCCCAGCCCCCACCCCTTTCCAATCCTTCCTTTAAGGTTTAATTTAACAATAACATTTGCGATTGGGGTCCCGCGCATCTCAAGGGCATTGCGCTTGAAATTGCACACACTCTGCACCATTTATCATAGGCTGACATGTGTCATGCTTCAGACTGTGGCTCCAAGAGGTTACAGCTCACGACTGCTCCTTTGTTGATCAGCTGCCGAGACAACTGAGGCACCTTTCTTCCCTTCTCCTTTCATTTTTTTTTTTTCCTTCTTCTTATTAAAGCTGTCTCAGCCCTTTTTGAAGGCCTAACACACCCCTTCACAGAAGAAGAAACACAAAAGAATTTGTATTGTGTTGGATGCTATGTCCCTCATTTCCTGAGATTTCTGATGGGGGCCACTTGGTGTTTAATAAGATTGGAATGCACCTCTAATAAACTTTAATCTTTGTGGAGAGAGAAACGGAAAAGGCCATTAAAGCAACAACCTGGCTTTGTTTCCAAGCAGACAGCGGTCTGTGCAGGATGGGAACATTTTGGAACCCTGACCAGCTCCCAGTCACACCAATAGAAGCTACCCACATCCTTTCTTCATAGTATAGCTCCTTCCAAAGTATGGTCCTTGTTTCATGCTATCTTCTGAGCCAGCTTGGATTTGAACTTTACCCTGAGAGCTCCTTTTATGCAAGTTCAAGTATTGAAGTAAAAGGTGCAGGACTTTGTGCTACCAGTAGAAGGCTTCAGCAGCCTCCCCTACCAAAGACTCACCCTCTTTCCAATCTTTCATGGAAACTTGGGCTGAAGGAATTGTTTGGAACAGTTTTAAGTGGAGGCTAACTATTAATAAATATTTGTAGGGTGTCTCCCATGTGGCCAGTTTTGTCCTAACGTATTTTAAAGCCAGGACTCCCCACTGTAGGTTTCCTTCTGCTGAAGAACAGAGGGTCAGGCTTGTTATGGTTTTCAAACAGATTTCCCACTCATTCTCCCGAGTCCTTCTTTTTGAGTTCACATTGGACCTTCCCCTATGTCCCTCCCTTTGTCCCTGCAGCAAGATGGCAGGTCACTCTTTTCCCCAGTGAGCTCCTTCCCATTTTAAGTGCTGTGCTCCGGACACCACCTTTTCAGCCCGAAGCATGTTCCCCTCACTGTTCCCCATGCACTGCCCCCTTTTCTCGGCAGAGCTTGCCACAGTTGTGATACTCATTTTTGTGCTTTATTACAAAATAAAGACTGTGATCTTCTTTCAGTTTTGCTCACCATTGGCCTCTCCACGCCTGGCCCAGTTGCCTAGCACATGGTGGGCCCTCCCTCAAATTATTTGTTGACTAAGTGAATGAAAAATGTTGTGAAAACCCTTCCTTGGGGATACTGAAAGGGAGTTGTAGATCTGCAATTCAACCAGAACTTTCCTTACTTCTTAACTATTTCAGCATCTATGGCCCCAACTTCCCCCAGTCATACCACCTTCAGTCATTTTAGTGAGCTCTTACCTCTAAGAATTGAAGCACTTACTACAGAACCACCGACTTGGTGAGAACACCAAGGGGTCTTGCTGGAGTGTGTATAGTTTATAGAAACACGTATACACAAAATTTGTCTTTCACTGCTGGGATTTACCAGGAAGGAAGTGCGCCAGCTTGAGGATAGGGAAGCAGTCGTTTAGGGAGCATGAAGACAGACAAGTAGTCAAGCATTGGGCAAATTTCAGGGACTACACAGATGATAAGACACAACCTCTAGTCACAAATTGATTTGCTCAAGTCTAGGAGAGGCAATAATGAATTTCAAAACAACACAGGGGTCTCACCAGGGAGTTATGGGCAAGTAGAGATAGCCCACTGACACAGTGACAAACTTCCTGGAGATTTCATAGACCCACTGAGGCTGAGTCTTTAGGGAAGAAGTGAAGCACCAATGAGGTGGATAAGGGTAAATGATGTCCCCGGAGGAGGGTACTGCCTGGATAAGGGCCTGGGGGTGTGCTAGTGCACAGTGATCAGTCTTTGCCTCATTTCAATTGCATCTTTTGCAGGACTCTAGGCACCATTTGATGTACTTTGGGATCTTTCCAGGCATAAATATTAAGTGGACTGGGATTACCCAACCCTCAACAGCAGATAAGAGTCTCCCATAGCTTCTATATCAGAATTGTCTAAGGGATCATCACCACAATGCATCCCTGAAACCAACTAATAATGACTGCTTCTCTTAACTTAGGTAAAAATTGAATGTGATGATTTGTGTATCTAAGGAGAAGAGAAAGAAACAGATACAATAGCTAGTGAGTGAGATTTATATCATTGTGGCAATAGGTACAATTCTTGAGAGTCCCTGCAATGCCAAAGCATCCCATCTGAAAGTGAACAATTCACTCATCAACTGGTTGTTTCGTTTCTATGACGCCAAACATCAGGGTTGTTTCCAACCATTTCTGTGTTAGGAATCGCTTAGACAATACACTGAGATGATTCAGTTTTCATCCAGATAGCTTGGTGTCCTGAAAGATACATCCTAATTGTCATTTAATTGGAGACCAATGCTTTAGCATATTGCTGAATGACAAAGGGATGCATTGGAAAGACTGGAGAAAGGAGTTCAAGTATAAAATCTGAACATATAAGTCAAAAAGAACTGAATCCCTTTTTATTCTGCCACATATTTAGCCAGTTTCAAGTCTGCAAAAGTATAATTATTATTCTTACTATTATAAAAGAGTGCAATGTCAGAATTATGATTTGCCTCCACAAACAATGCGGTTATTTTCAAAACTGATAAAAGACAATAGAATCTTTAAGTCAAATATATCACCATTATCAAGTAGGTGTTTTTTGGTTACATTTGTTGTTACTTGATTTTCATTGGAATCTTAAAAATAACCTAGAACAATTTCACATTCTTCTCTTATTGAAAAAGGAACCTGGCTGAGATATCAACTCCTGGGTATTGAGAGGGAGGTGACTCAAAGACTCAAGAGGTCATCTGATTCCTGAAAGGGGAAGGTGACACCAGAACAAACAAGTAAAATCAGAAAATAGATAAGGCATAATAATAAGCTGGAAAGTATTTAAAAGCAATCAAGTGAAGATGTTGAGAATATTATACAAAAGAATAATGATATTTGTACAGTAGGTAAAATATAGATTACAATTTATAACAGGATACAGGAAGGAGACAGGAATTGTTTATGGGACCTTGTGACAGAATTTCAACAAATCTCAGTTAAAAGCTTTCTCTTTGCCTTGGCATTGATTCCTGGGCAACTCTGGCAGCTACATCAGATGAAATAAAACGCCCAGGCTGGCAAACATCACAGGGTCCAAGGAACAGAACTTGATGTATCCAGATTCAGCTGTGATATCTATGTTTTGTCCAGCTCGACTACTAAGTCAGAAGCCTCATTGCCTCTCAGCTTGAGACTACTTATCAAGGAGAGGCTTATTTTTGGAAAGTTTCTAGTATTTTACTTTTCTTCTTTAAATATCAAGTGGTTTAAGTGAACTTTAAATTGACCTCTTCACAGTCTCCATCCCAAGGTGATTTTTTTCAAGGTACCAGATTAAAAAACACATGTGTAAATGAAGGTAATAATTGAACAATATTATCCCAGAAGCCTTCTGACTGTGTGAATCAGACTTGAACTGCAGTTTAATGAATAACAATACTGTACCTACTTCATAAGTTGTGAGGATTAAAAGGATTAATAAATATAGAGTACTGAGAACAGTACTTGGCACACAGTAGAGGTTACAACATGTTAGCTGTTGTTATCATCATTGTTATAACAAGGGAGTTGATGGATAAATGGAACTGCTATGTGTGTTTCCATGCTCCTTGATGCAATTGCCTTACGTTTTCCTTGCACAATCCTACCCTTACACCCATCCCTTCTTCCTTTCTAGGCTAATCTTCCTTTAGACCCTTGACTCTCTGTCCCTTTTATTAGTGACCACCACTAACATTTATTACGTGCTCACTATGTGCTGGATGCCGAGCTAAATATATGACATACTTCTTCTTATTTAATCTCCCCCAAAACTTATAAGGTAGACACCATTGTTTTTCTCGTTTTACATGTGAGGAAATTGAGTGATACAGTTTGGGTCTGTGTCCCTACCCTAATCTCACGTAGAATTGCAATCCGCAGTGCTGGAGGTGGGATCTAGTGGGAGGTGATTGGATCATGGGGGCAGATTTCCCCTTTGGTGCTATTCTCATGATAGTGAATTATCTGAGATCTGGTTGTTTAAATTGTGTTTCACCCTCCCCCTTCTCTCTCTCCCTCCTGCTCTGGCCATGTAAGTAAGAGGTGTTTGCTTCCCCTTTACCTTCTGGCATGATTGTAAGTTTCCTGAGGCCTTGCAGCCATGTTTCCTCTACTTCCTGTAGAACTGTTAGCTAATTAAACCTCTTTTCTTTATAAATTACTCAGTCTCAGGTATTACTTTATAGCAATGCAAGAATGGACTAATACACTGAGCTTTATGAAGATTAATGAATTTGCACAAAGTTGTACCACTCATTTGAGCTAACTTGGGATTTAATTCCAGGGAGGATAATGCCAGGGCCAGAGTTCTCACCAGCCAGTTCTGTTCCAATTTCCATCCTCATTATCATGGCTAGACTTGGTGATTGACATGTGCATCTCATGATCACCCTCCGTGTTCCTCATGGACTCAGCTCTTGCTTAATCCCTACTGCCCCAATATCCTCCAGTTCCTACCCTGGTTTTGGCCCCTTGAACTTGAATCAGTGGCACCTGGCCCAGCCAGCATCCCAGCCTGACTGACCATGATGCTCTCAGTTTCTGTTTCTATTATAGAATCACATATCCCTACAACTTCCAGGAAAAAATAATTCTGTCAAAGCCTTTGAGAACAAGATAGTGTTTCACTCTAAGGTAGAAAATAGTAGGAAAATCTATCTCATTAAATTCACATGTAATTAAGTGATAGATATAATTTTACAACTCTGTGTATTTCCTTACTGAATATCATTTTGTATCCTTATGTAATGGACTGAATGTTTGTATTCCACCATACCCCCAAAATTCATATGTTGAAATCCTAACCCCCCGTGGTGATGGTATTAGGCAGTGGAGCCTTTGGGAGGGAATTAAGTCACAAGGATGGAACCCTTATAAACAGGATTACTGCCTTTATTAAACAGATCCCAGAGATCTTCCTGCTCTCTGACATGCGAAGTTCCAATAAGAAGAGGGGCCATGTGCATGCCAGGAAGCGGGCCTCACCCAACACCTGACACTGCTGGCACCTCAACTTTGGACTTCCAGCCTCCAGAACCATGAGAAATACATGTCTGTTGTTTAAGCCACCCAATCTATGCTAGTTTTGTTGTAGCAGCCCAAACTAAGACACCTTACACAGAGAGAAAATGTCAATTAACCAACATTTTTAGGACATGGGGCTCTCCAGGTAAATTGAGATTTTGTTGTTGTTGTTAATTGATTATCAAAAAAAATCTTCTTTTTGTCTGCTGCCATTATTATAAAAAAGTTTTCTTAGATGGATAAATCCATTTTGCCACCTTTTTCAATTAAAGTAAACTGAACTTGACTGATCTTTTATTTGATGATAAGAGTCTTACAGTTCCCCAGGGTCCATTTTATGAATACGTCTTTTTTTGATATTTATTATTTTCAACATAGACTACGTAGGACATTAGGGGATATTTCTGATTTTTGTTTTCATGTGCATATATCTAAAGTATTTCCCCCATAAGAGGTGACTCTTCTTAAAGTGAACTGAAGCGTAAAAGAAGTTCATAGGTGTTGGTGTATCTATCATTGCATTGCTTTACTTCCACTCATCCTTTCACTTCTACCTAGAAACATGATTCTGCTAACTATTCCCTCCCATTTGTAGCTTTTTCTGTTATCCCCTCTCTGACTCTCAGGCAGAATTACTTCTCCCTTCTCTCTGTCCTCATAACACCCTACGTAGCAGGTATAACCTTGTCTCATAGTTACTGATCTACAAACCACTTCTCTGCTCGCCTCATTTCTCCTCATTTCCTCCTTTGCCCTGACATCATCCGATGCTTTTAATCCCTAAACACCTTCAGCACCTCCACATATGGTGCCCATAGACTCCACTTTGATATGAATAATATGGTCCCATGAGGCAAGGGGTGTGCTAAGAATGACACCAGACTTCTAAGGCAGACCCTGCCAATCCTTGCTTAATTGACATCAGCAAAAGTATTAACAGAATGTTATAGCTGAATGCAATTTGAGAGAACTTGAACTCTTTCAGTTTATACATGACATCCAAGCCCAGGCAGGTGGAGTTTCTCACCCACTATCACCACACCGTGGTTTGAACTCAGAACTTCTAATCTTGAGTCTAGCATTCTTTCTATCTCATCTGTCACACTAGGCCTTTCTTTTTCTTTTATTTATTTATTTATTTATTTATTTATTTATTTATTTATTGAGACAGACTCTCGCTCTTGAGTCCATCATTCTTTCTATCTCATCTGTCACACTCGGTCTTTCTTTTTATTTTATTTATGTATTTTTTTATTTATTTATTGAGACAGACTCTCACTCTGTCACCCAGGCTGGAGTGCAGTGGGGCAATCTTGGCTCACAGCAACCTCCTCCTCCCAGGTTCAAATGATACTCCTATTTCAGCCTCCTGAGTAGCTGGGATTATAGGCAAGTGCCACCACACCCTGCTAGTTTTTGTAGTTTTAGTAGAGACGGGGTTTCACCGTATTGGTCAGGCTAGTCTTGAACACTTGACCTCATGATCTGCCTGCCTCAGCCTCCCAAAGTGCTGGGATTACAGGTGTGAGCCACTGCCCCCAGCCACACTAGGCCTTTCTTATCCAGACATATGTCAACTTTGGGCATAAAATAATATAAGCTGTTAATGATGAAGGCAGGTGCTTTGATGAATGTTGAATGCTAAATACATAAGCACCAATATTTCATACGTAAACAATACAAGTAGGCCTACCAAAGCATGCTACTCATGACTCAAACCTGTACTGGGAATCTCAGCAGAGAGTAATCTACTATTAACGCTTTTGTGAATTCTGCCAGAATAGTGATGCTCTTGTCATATTCCCAAAACACGTTTTGTAAAACTTTATTGTCTCTAAGGCAGCACAGAAGAGTGGAGTTTACTGATGTTAACCTAAAGACCAATAACTTTTTCTTCCTGCTATGACATATAAATGGAATGAAAGAAAAATGCCAAAGCTGGAGTAAAACAATTACAAAAGCACAGGCTGATAAAGAAACGTTTATGCAGTATATTTGTCGGTTAGTCAATTTAAATGAAACAACAGCAATGTTTCAAATACATATGGAAAAACAAACTAAACAAACAAATAATAAATTACCAGGAATAAATACTTTAGGAGAGTCAAGAGTGTTCCCCAGTTGCAGGTAAATGTCTAGATTAAAATATGGAGGCTAGAGCTGACTTGCGTAGTCTAGAAGGCACAGAGGGTGTACTAAGCAGTGTTAGAGAAATAAAGCTATGAGTAAAAACATGCTATGAGTCACCTATGTCCTCAAGTCCAAGGACTAAATATGGTGGAACCCTACAAGCCACATGGAAAATAAAGAGTCCGGATGGGAGCAGGATTGTCCCCTCATGAAAGACTGAGATGCCCACCACTTCCTCTTCCTGGGCTCAAAGCACATGGCCTATGGGAGAGATGCCCAAATTCAAAATTATAAATCATGCAAATTTCTGATACTTATGTAGCCCAATCCTCAGAAACTCATAAGTTTCCAGGGGTTTCCATGATATCTAAATGAAGTATTTGTATTAACTGAAGAAATTAGTTGCTTTTTTATGCTGGCATTCAATTCCTATACAAGGAGAAAAGGACAGAAATCCATGCCCGGAATCTCTACTGGAGAAATACCTATATCAAAAAAAGAAAAAAAATTGAATTACATTATTGAACACAAACCAGGTTCCTGGTAGGAGTCTTTTGTCATTAGTGAAAAATCAGTTACCTATTAATATTGTCATTTTCTTTGAATAAAATCTGCTCAAATGGGCTATAGGAAGATATCCTTAATTTGCTTCCCTGGTTGGTGGCCGCCTGAAGAAGGAAAGTGGAACTGCTGCTCCCAGGAAATTAAGAGAGGCGGTGTCAGGGAGCTCAGTAGGAAGCTGATTTGAGACTGAAGTAATTGCCAAGATGATTAATTATTCCTTCGAGTTGTACACAAGTGTTCCTTTCTCACCTGCTCACTGGCAGGCTGACTTCAGAAGAGGAACTTGCCCACACTGGTGGGTCCAGCTACCCAGGCTCAGTCACTCACACAGCCTCGTTTTCCCCTGCAGAGCAGTGGCCTGGGGAGGTGAGACTTTCTCTTCCCTCCGGAGAAATGCTTGCCATGTCATCTTGCCACAACTCCGACCATCTTTTTCTAAGAGATTAATGTTTCTAAAAGAAACATTTTCTAAGAAAGCAATTCCTCCATACGTCTGAGATCTTTGTGAGAATATTTGCATTCAGGATGAGTCTTTTGCTATTAGGAAAGAGAGGCAGGGAGGGCATGAGCCTCAACCCTAGTACTTGCTTTGAATTAAGGGTTTTATCAATGTAGGATGGGATTCTCATTAATGCCCTGTCAAATTGGTTTAACTTTCTGCATTCTACAAATAAAAGGAGCCGAGGTTAGCAAAGTAAGAATCTGCACTCACACTTTGGGAGGCCAAAGCGGCTGGATCACCTGAGGTCAGGAATTCGAGACCAGCCTGACCAACATGGTGAAACTTCATCTCTACTAAAAATACAAAAATTAGCTGGGCGTGGTGGTGGGTGCCTGTAATCCCAGCTACTGGGGAGGTTGAAGTAGGATAATTGCTTGAACTGGGGAGGCTGGTTGCAGTGAGCCCAGATCACGCCATTGCACTCCAGCCTGAATGACAGAGCAAGATTCTGTCTAAAAAAAAAAAAAAAAATCTGAGCTCATACAACTAGGAGGAAGTGAGGCCAGAACTTACGTCTCCCTGACCCCAGAACACATCACCATTGCATTCTATGAGGTCCCCTCCCTAATTAAATCACATTTCAAAGCAGAAGTGCCTTATAATGAAGCCGACACACATGATCTTTTCCCAGAAAAAACAATGGAGAATCAAAGAGGTAGAATGAGCACAAAGGTGTGTTTGGAAAATATTTGTCAATTTTTTGATGGAAGAAATCAAAGGTTCTTGGTGGTTTTTTCCATTACATAATCCATAAGCCTTTTTTTTTTTTTTTTTTTTTTTTTGAAAAAAGGTTGCATTTTTTGTCCCAGGTTGGGGCCGACGGGACCTACAGAGCTCCCTGCAACTTCCAAATCCTGGGCTCAGGAGACCTTCCTGCCTCAGCTTCCTAAGTAGCTGGAGCTATAGGTGTGCACCACCATGCCTGGCTAATTTTTTTGTAGTGACAGGATTTCATTATGTTGCACAGGCTGGTCTCGAACTCCTGGGTTCAAGTGATCTGTCCACCTAGGCCTCCCAACGGGCTGGGATTACAGATGTGAGCCACCACATCCAGCCCCTAAAGGGCCATTTAAGAAGACAGATCAATCAAGATATGATAAGAGTGTAGTGGTTAAGAGCCTTGTTCTTGAAAACACCTTGCCTGGGTTTGTATCCCAGGTCTAACAGTTGCTATGTGAGCAACCCTGAGAAATAGACTGAAATACTGTTTCCTTCAGTTTTCTTAGCTGGGAAATGGGTATGTTAAATAACACTGTTAAATAAAACTAATAGGAGACCATCATTTTGGACTGATGTCCTGCCTCAAGACCAACAGACCAAACCGAAATGCAGTAACTCGTGCTGAAGACCCATGTCACCAAGCCAAAATGAAGTTGTTTATCTGATTCCACATGACATCAGGAGAGAGAAAGGCAGTAGCCAAATCCCCAGACCAGTTTTAGCCGGCAGAGTAAAAAAATCCCCTCTGATATATCCTTTACATGAAAAGTAACCTTGAAAAGACCAATCTGCTTTTTGTTCTCTGTTTCTGCTCTCTTTAGCCCTTTTCTGGCTATAAAACCAACTGTCTCTGCTCGGTTCATCAGGACACTCATTCTATTCTATAGATTAAGGCGTTGCCTTATTCTAGAATCACAAATAACAGCCAATGAAGATCTCTAAACTAAATTTGTTATCACTTTGTCTTTTGACAGTTCTTATCTCATAAAAGTGTTATGAGGATTAAATGATACACACTCAATGCTTAGAACTGTGCCTGATACATAGCAACCACTCTATACATATCAGCTGTTTTATCATCATAGCAGTAGTAAAATGAATACTCAAACTAAGGCATAAAATAAACTTTTGGCTAAAAAATCAGGGACAGGAAAAAAAAAAAAAAAAATCCCCGAGAAATCAGGGCAGGAAAAAAAATAATTGATTCAACTGCAATTTAAGTAAAGATCTGCAAGTTTGAGTTGGCCATTAGCTAAATATGAGCCAAAAGTCTGATGTAATTATTTTAAAAAGTAGTGATGGCAATAAGAAGGCACATGGATGGAAGCAGAGAGCCTTGTGAGTCTTCTGTCTTCTGCTCCTGTTGATCAGACTTGAGCTTCATATGGTTTCATTTCTGGGCACAGTACTCTAAGTATGAAATTAATAACCTTAAATGAGAATGTCCAGAGGAGAGAGAGCAAGAGGATAAAAGGTCTGGCAGCCTCTCCATTTAAGGAGTACTTGATGAACACAGGGAGGTTGAATTTAGAGACATGGCGAGAAGAAAATCTTGACTCACTGTTGAAGAGCGTATTTCACCCACTACAGCTGTCCAGCTAAGAAACAGGGTGTTCTGGATGCTCTCGAGCCCCCATCTCTGAGAGTATACTTGAAGAAGTTGAAACAGAACTTGCCCCATAGATTGTGCCAAGTTTGTTGATGAAAACCTGAATTGCATAAACTGTTTGAACCGTCTCACCACCCCTGATATTTTCTGATTCTATGACAAAAAGAGATAAACCTGGAGACTGAGGCAAGTGGATCATTTGAGGTCCAGAGTTCGAGACCAGCCTGGCCAACATGCTGAAACCCCGTCTCTACAGAAAATACAAAAAATTAGCCAGGCATGGTAGTACATGCCTGTAATCTCAGCTACTTTGGAGGCTGAGGCAGGAGAATTGCTTGAACCCGGGAGGTGGAGGTTGCAGTGAGCTGAGATCACATCACTGCACTCCAGCCTGGGCAACAGAGTGAGACCCTGTCTCAAAAAAAAAAAAAAAAAGATAAACCTTTCCGTAGCCACCTGCATCTGATAACCAGCCTACACTTTTACAGCAGACACACGGTATTAAACCGGTAGTCTCTGTTCCTTCTGATTTCGATGAGAACAGAGTTACCCCCACCAGTCAGTATGCTGATCACCAGGATACCCATGGACTTCTGCTTCTTTCCATTGAGCTGGACCCTTGCCAAGAACCAGGTGTATTTGTCCCCATTTCTACTTAAACTGGTTGCATCTGTTACTGTAATTGCTTAGTTTCATTAAACATTATGTAAACTGGTGAAATATTAGTGTTAGAAGAAAGCAAGATGTTGTGTCTATGAAAACTAAGTTGAATGCTTTGGAAAGATTTGATGAAAGCGATTTGCTAAAAAGTAATTGCTGTTAAATTAGGTGTGAGTTAGACAAATGTATAAGATTGGGAAAGATCATTAAAATTTAGATGGATTCTCTTTTAAGATTGCTCTGCAAGTCTTTAAGTTCCTGCTCCACTTTGTAGAAACTGAAAATCGTGGATGCTGCTTAATGGATGTGATTTATGCAGAATGACGATGCAGAACTCTGATCAGCAGGCCCGTATGCAGACAGAAAGCCTTGGCCCTCTATCAAAGGACTGACAAATTAGAGATCAAATTTTATATGTTTCAAGTTAAAAAGTTTAATATATGACATTTCTTTTTTATGAGTCTCTATTGTGATTGGATTTTTAAATTTGTCACTGACCATCTACCAGCCATAATTCCATAGACAAAAAGGCTGCTATTGTTCAGTAAAAGGACAGCCAAGTGACTAGAAGGTGGGTTCTGCTATAACTGTTAGAATGACTGGCATGGAAGACTGTGACTCTAGAAATCCAGGGTGGGCAAAGGCTGGGAAAGGGCATTTCTGTTCTGGAGATATATAGTGTGGTGAGTAGTGCTGAGCAAGATGAAACAGGCAACCAGGAAGGCTGGAGGGCATGGGTCAAAGAAGTAAGTTTAAGATTCATTCCATGAGATGAGAGGTGAGTAGGGTGAAGTCACTACCAAATACTGGATGCCCTCATCAAATGAGCAGCAGAAGTTTATGAAATGTACTTGAGAAATAGCCAAAATCAGGCCCTGGGCCAAGCGAGGGAGGGAGAAGAGAGAGAGATGCAAAGTGCAGACACTCAATGGCTTTATCCAAATCCATAAGACCGTGCAAATCTGACTCCCACCTCTTCAAATAGAGTGCTGGTGTCTCAGAAGTGTCCTAAAGACCCTATTTGTAGGACCAGTTCTTTGTCTTGATATAGAAATAGCATTTGATAAAGAGGCAGCAGAACTGAGTGGCATGGGTTCCACGGTCCGGCATTGCCGAGATCTTAAACAGATTTCCCGATGAGACTCCTAATCTCACCGCTTCTCCCCACTCCCAGTGGTGAACTGCCATGCCCTCATCTTGCGTCAGCAGAAGTCCTAGGAATCAACAGGACAACTTATGTAAAAACGTATGAAAAAATGCACTTTGGATTCAGTAAATAGATGTAAGCTTTTACTGTTGTTTGCAAAGATTTGGTGCCGGAACCTTCATTTTGCAATTCACTTCAGATATCATTGCCTGCCTGGTATGGAAAATGTAAACTAAGATGGAGTACAAGATGGCAATGAGAAGATTCCAAATTATTTTTAAAAGTACTGATGTTACTGTGAACTTGATCATTGCCATTTTAGAACTAGTTAAACATACACTTAATGCTTCCAAACCACAGGGCTAGGTTTTGTTTTGTTTTTCTCATTGACTCTTCTTTTACCAGTTCTTTTGATTTAATTAAAATATTTCTATTTTGTCACAAGGGTAAATATACTGCAAGATGTACTGCAAATTGAATAAAATAGCTGGAAGAATGAGGCAGATCTGGGATTCCGATCTCAGCTCCGACATTCTTAGCTGTGAGAGCCTGAGCAAGTAAGTTTTCTACCTAAATGATCCCTGGTTTCTTTGTTTCTAAAAGAGGTCATAACAAAGCTAACCCCAAAGGATTTTATGAAGATTAAATAGGCTCATCATAATATATGTAATTTGCCAAGTATGATTCTGTGCAAAAAATAGGCATTAAAAATTAGTAATATCAGTATTATTCAATTTACAAATGAGTGTTTATATACTGGGTGTAAGAAAACAAGATTAGCCTTCCAAATTAAATTATGAGGGAATTAATCACTTTATGAAATGCATTTTTATTTTCCATAGGAATTCATTGTTTGATGGCTCGTTCTAATGCATAGCTTTTCTATAGCACTTCAAATATCATTTGACTTACAATTATCAGATAAACACCAATTATATATAATAATATATGGCATAACAATAATATATGGCATATATATAATATATGACATATCAGATAAACACCAATTATGTATAATAATATATGGCATATTTTCACACATAACCTTAAAGAAAGTATATGTGAAACTCAACATCAATATCTCATAGCAAATCATGTTGAGGCTGAGATTGGAATCCCAGATCTGCCTGAGACTTCCACCTATTTTATTTCAACCTTCTGTCATTGGAAGGCAGGTATACTTTCCTCAAAATTCAGACTCTAGAGGAGGGCCACAAGGATGAACATTGATAATGGAAACAGCTCGGCTTGCAAGACAGGTTCAATGTAATGGTGAAATGGTGTGATGCAGATGTTTAATGATTTGTTCAATCATTCACACATGGTTATTTAGCATGTACTATGTGTCAGGCACTGTTGTAAGTGCTGGAAATGAAGCTAAGAATTAAACAGTTACAGTGTCTGCCTTCACAGTGTTCTTTTCTAGCTGTGGAACGACGTGCAACAAGCACATAAATATATACATAAGTGCGGGCCGTGATAAGTGTTATGAAGAAGATAAAATAGAGCATTGAGAAAGAGAGTGACTTGGGGCTTAAGGAGGAGAGTGGGAGATCAGGGACAGCCTCTCCTAGAAATGACTTATGAGTTGAAGCCTGAATGATGAGAAAGAACTTGCCATGGAACGATTTAGGGGAAGGGTGCTCCAAACCAGGGGAAAGGTATTCAAAGAGCCCACAGCGAGACAAAGTGAGGTGGAATGAAAGCCAGTTTGGTTGGAGCAAAATAATGAACGGGGAGTGATAGGAGTTGAGGTCACAGAGCTAGGTCGGGACCCAGTCCTATAGCCATAGTCCTGTAGCTTCAGTAGGGGTTCCCAGTGAGCACTCAATCGGACCTTTAAGGAAGATGTGGGGTCTGAGTTTGTTTGAGGAGAAAATAGTGGAGAAGGAGGAGCAATATATCCAAAGACACAGAAATAGTAAAACTGTGGCCACTTCATGGCAAAGTGAGCAGTGGATTTGACTGGCCTGAAGGGCAGAGAGATAAAACACAGACATAGATTAGGGTAGAAGTAAGGGGAATTCCAAACTGACAGCAATGTGGCCTCACAAAGCAGGGGATGAGACTGACTCCAGGTTCATGAGCAGAAGGGTATGTAATAAAACTGCTATTCATGCAAGAAGAGCTCAGCTGGGCAGAACAGGTGCAACAGAGAGGGTGGGAGACTGAAGTCAGGTGGGTCAGCAAAGATGAGCCTGAGTCAGTGAACTTGAATTTGAGTGTATATACAAACTCCTAGAAGGGCTTGTTAAAATTCAGAGTGCTGGCTGTTGTCCCAAGAACTTCTGAGTCAGTAGATATGAGGCGGGGCCTGAGAATGTGCATTTCTAACAAGTTACTGGAGAATGCTGATGCAGCTGGTGTGAGCGCTACACTTTGAGGACCACTGCTCTTAGCAACCCTGGCAAGAAACAGCAGAGACCAGTGGAAGGGAGAGGATTCAGGGTTAGGAGACCAGGCTTCGGAGTCTGGCATTGCTACAAGAAGCTGTGTAGACCTGGGCAAGTCACCTCACTTCCCTGAGCTTCCGTTCTCATCAGTAAATGGAAATGATACTAACTGTATCCAAAGATTTCTGTGGAGTTAAACTGAAATAATGTATTTAAGACATGTAGTAGAGTGTGTCTGACAGAATAAATGCTTTTTATTTGAGTTGAATCTGAAATGATGAAAATTTGGACTATATAAAAAATGGAGAGGAAGAGATATATTTAAGAGAAAAGGGAGACATTTTATGCAAGGTTGTGTTGTTTGTTCGTTAAATCCGTGGCCTCCTTTTGCATGGTATTTGCCAGCCGGAGAGCATCGGAGTGTATTTGCAAGTTAATGCTGCATTTAAGTCCTAAGTGGAAATTGGGTCATGAAAACAGCTAATAATTTCATAAATAATGAAAAAATTCTCTAGTTCATCATACATAATAGCTCTCAAATATTATAAATGTATCAGTGAGAAGACACGCATTATGTGTTTAAAAGACATTTGAAATCGTTCTTGATGTTTCATAGTGGTGAAATATTTGAATCAGAATTTATGCCTTAGGTTTCTGAGGAATGGTACTTGTTCAGTGGATAATTCTACAAGGAAAATCTTGGCTTCACATCTTGTTTCTGCTTCCCTTGACCTTACCTAGCAAAAGATAGAAAGAATGCTCCATAATTTTAAAAGTCTATATTTAATAATAAAAAAAACTCGCTATGAGCTAGGCCATTTTCTATGTATGTTCAATAATTAGTTCTTTTAATCTTCATGAGTTGGAAATCATTATCACCCACACGTAATAGATTAGGGAACTGAGGCACAGACATGAAGTGATTTGCCCAAGATTATAAAGCATATAACAAACACAGTCAAGGTGTGAACCTTTACTGTCAGCTCCAATATCTGAACCCTTCCATCTCAGGCTGTCTTTCTCTATTCTGCTGGGACCTTCAATGTAGGAACTCATATTTTACAGGTCTCTTTAGATGAGCCCTTAAAACTTCAGAAGGTAGGAGATAAAAGTGTAGAAAGATAACACAAATTAGTGAAGAAAATTCCAAAAAAGGCAGGAAGAGTAAACATTATGCTGAAATTTTTTAAAAACGACCCATCTATATGGAAAGCTGCTGCTCTTCTCTAGGTAGATGTCTACTAGAATGAAAGCCCCATAAAGAGGAAATTTTGCTTTCAGTGATTTTCCCCACTCCCCGCTGATTAATGCCTAGCACCTAGAACACAGTTCCTGGAAAACAGCATGTGCTCAAGAAATATTTGTTGAATAAATAAATGCAGACTGCAAGAATGTTAACCAAGTATAGCCAGGATCTCAATATTTTGTTTTTAAAAGAAAAGCTGGATATACAAAATTTGTATGCAATTTTCAGATTCATATGTTAGTTCATTTTTCAAAAAAGCTATGTGAGTGAATAATAACATGCCTATAAGCTGGGTTTGACCAGTGGGAAAGATTTGGCCCTTGGACAACTAATTTGAGACCCTACTCTTGTAGTAAAAAGCCATTTACTATGTGTGAATAGTAGACACTTAGAAAGATGGTATGTTGATTCAGGCATTCTTATAGAATTAGATTTAGCATTTGAAAAAAAACTCTGGATACAATTAAAAAATCCATGCAGAGAGCATGATTGGGTAGAATAAAATTTCTAAGTTGTGTTGCTGCATTTGCAAGTTGTAATTTCAGTTATTGTACAGCTCTGCTTAACTTTAATTTGTTTGGCATAGAAAAATACTTCCATGTCTTTGATTATATAAAGTAGTTTAGAAGATGCATTTAAGAAGTACTAATATGCCTTGAGCTGTATCATCCTGTTTTTAATTTCGAATGCCAGTAGCATGGGAAGGAAGCCAGTTTCTACCTGAAACACCAAGTCTGAGAAGCAAAAGAAAAACGTTTCGTGTAATTTATCACCTTAATCCAACCAGCAGGATAGATCATTGCCTTGACTATTTTTCTAGGTCAAGTATTTTGACAATGTCCATATCCTTGAGCTCTAAAGTTGTAGAGGAACAAAAGAAAAAATAACACCCTAGAAGCTATGATTCCACCCCTTATAAATGTAACGTGAATTAACTAACAAGCTAAATTTAGCATGAAGTAGGCAAAAGAACACCTGACTTCAGAAAGATGTCTAGGAGAATACAGAGAGAAGATATTCTCTTAGTGATATTTGTAACTTGAGTTGAAATATTCGCAAAATAAATAAGAGATGAAAATCATGGCAAAGACTGGAAGTTCTGTCAAACAGCAGCCAGGTAGAGAAATTTTCCAGGCATCTGAAGGTGATCTTCTTTAGCTGAGCAAAGTCCCTGTGTGACCTGACGATTTCCCATCATTGCTGAGGGCTTGGTTCATAGGTACCAAACTTACTTCTTGTGCTTTATTGGTTTTGGCTCCTGATGACCTCTTCTAGTAGAACAGCCTTTAAAGTCCTGGAAGCCTCATCATCATCATTCACTTTGAGATGAGATTTTTTTTTTAAAAAAGAGTTCAGCACAAAGAAAAGAGGTTGTTCCTAGCCACTCCACCAATGCAGCCCAAGTGAATGACTCAAACGATCCAGTAAAATGCTTAAAGAGAAATGAATATCAGAAGCAAGAATTATAAGACGCATATTGACTGATGCCTGATTACTTGAAATTAGCATATTGGGCCTTAGAATAAAAATGCTAAAGTTCTACTCTGGATTTTGTTAACTATTCTTAGCTCATTGCTTACCTTTCATTTCTTGTAAAATCAGAATGATAATCATTTTTACTTCTAGTGTTATCTTAAGTACTAAATAAGATAATGCAAGGCAAGTACCTGCACAGGATGTTCACTCATTAGTTTATGTATTATCGTTATTACCTTACCAGGTCAGGAAATGGATCAATAAATTACTGCAAATTTAAAAAGAAAACACAACAAAGAATCCAGATCTATTATCCAGGGCCACCATGCTGAACACTACCTAAGATGAACATCATACAACGTCACACTGCACCATCCGTATAAACCAGGACTTGAATGGCACCCCCTGGAGTCGTACATCGTGGCAGGCCATCATCTACTCAGATTAAGAACATAGAAAAGTATATAAGCTCATTGAACCACCAGAGAGCACTGAAAACTAGTCTGTGGCTGTAGGTATAACTAAGGGGTTTGTGCCAATGAAGGGGCTACGAATCTTAACATTTCACCTAGAATAGAAAGTTGCTTTAAATTTTTAATATGACCTCTGCCCTGAAGAAAGATCACTGTTTTGATTCTATTCTTAGAGAATACTTGATTATTTGGGGGAATAGAAGGTAAGGAAAGAAGGAGAAGCCAAGTGGCTTTGCCTCCTAGGGTTGCTTGTGAGGACTGGATTCTTGGTACACAGCACAGCTCATCATTAGTACTCTGTAAGTATTAGCTATCGAAATTGAGATTAGCATGATTTTTGGCCTATTCCAGAAAATGTTAAGGAAAATAAATTGGATGTCATCCAGGTATCAAAATCAAACAGGCAGAGTGTTCTTTTGAATCAAACAAAAATGAGTTTTTATATTCTCATCTAGATTCTCATCCAAATAAATATTGCATCTCCTCCTCCTCCTTCTTCTTGTACCTTCTTGCTATCTCTTTCCACTACTGCAATCTCTGCCCCATACACACTCCCCCACATCCAGATGAAAAGATATCATTGCAAATACACAGGAACAGGTAAAACTCATCACCTCAATGGCTAGGGGTGTGCACGCACCATGTTGGGCTTCACGTTTCTCATCGGTAGGTTATGTGTTCAATTGAAATAATCATTCATTCAATTATTTACTTATTAGACAAACATTTTTAAGTGCTTACTGTATGTCATGCTACACTCTGAGGATGCGAGGAAAAGTAAGACAGTCTTATCCTTAAAAATCCCTTATTAAATGAATCAATTTATATAATAACTCTATATTTTCTCAGTTGAAATACATCAATAGCATTCTAAAAGGAAGATGCAGTGTGTCAACATACTGGTATCAAAGTAGAACAATAGTAACTTGTGTTTTGGATTTTTCTTATATAAGCACATCTATTGTGTCTCTCTCATACACTCTGATTAAAGCATATATCTCTTCCTTCAACGTTGGCTTCAGTCTTCCCTATCTATTGTGTAGACTTGGTCTTTTCTAGAACGTCGTTCAGACAAAACTCCTATTAAGAGAACTGCCAAAAAGAAAGCTAGCATTTCAGAAATTTAACTGTAGTGACTCATGAAGACTGGAGAGTTATATAAGACTTTCTTTCCTACTTGAAAGGGTAAGGTTTGGTTTCAAAGTAAAAGGTGATGATCGCACAACACAGCCAATTCAATTTATCAGGCATTGATTGCAGCCTATTCTGTGCAAGACTGTATTGATGTTGTGGGTATGAAAGTAACTAGGGCCTGCCGTTCCAGCTTGGAGGTTCGTTAACTTGTGGATGTGGGACATGATTTCTCAGGACGTCCTAAAGGTGCTAGTAAATATGGCTATAACATGGTTCAGTCACTGGGAGAGCTGGGAAAGAAGAGGTTACATTTAGCACAAAGTAACGTACATATTCACAGGTAGGTAGTAGTAGAGTGTGTCTCCTATATCTACCTTCCTCATATGCTTTCTCTAAAATGGGCTTCATTCCTTATAAGTTTAGTCAAGAACATGAGAAAAAAGTGATAAATCTTGATATTTGGCTGTGTAGTCACCACCACTCACATGATACAGAATGTTGCGTCACCTCAAAATGTTTCCATGTACCTGTTTGCAGTCAACACCCTCTCTCCTTCCCCTGGCTCTTGACAACTGCTTTCTCACACTATCATTTTGCCTTTTCCAGAATTTCAAGTAAATGGAGTTATATGTAATGTTTTATTTTTGGCTTTTTTCACTTAACATAATGCTTCTGAGTTTCATCCATATGCAAATGTCAGTAGTTTGGATCATTTTATTGATGAGTAGTATTCTGGTGTATAGATACATGATTAGTTAGTCCAGTCACCAGATGATAAAGATTTGGTTACCTTCCAGTTTTAGGCTACTGAGAAAAAGTTGCTATAAATATTTAATTCATATGCATATCTTTGTGTGGTCATATGTTTCTATTTCTCTTGGGTATATGCCTAGGACTAAGATTGATAGGTCATATGGCAAGGTCATGTTTAACTCTTTCTTTCTCTTTTTTTTTTTTTTTTTTTTTTTTTTGAGATGGAATTTTGCTCTCGTTGCCCAGGCTGGAGTGCAATGGCACCATCACCACAACCTCTGCCTCCTGGGTTCAAGCGATTCTCTTGCCTCAGCCTCCTGAGTAGCTGGGATTACAGACATGCGCCACCACTTTCTGATAAATTAAGTAACTTGTCAAAATTACTGTGTTGCTAATTTTGTATTTTTAGTAAAGACGGGGGTTTCTCCGTGTTGGTCAGGCTGGTCTTGAACTCTCGACCTCAGGTGATCCACCCGCCTCAGCCTCCCAAAGTGCTGGGATGACACACATGAGCCACCGCACCCAGCCATGTTTAACTGTTTGAGAAACTGCCAAACTGTTTCACAAAGTGGTTGTACCATTTTATATTTTCACCAGCAAGGTCTGAGCATTTTTCTGCTCCTCCTTGTCATCAGCAACATTTCATATTGTCAGTCTTTTATTTTAGCCATTCCATTACATGTATACCAGCATCTCACCGTAGCTTTAATCATGTTTCTAGTAAATAATTTGTAACACCTGCATGTATTCTTTGATGAAGCGTCTGTTCAATTATCTTCTTCATTATTAAAATTGGGTTTTTTATTTTGTATTGTTTAGTTTTATATATTCTGGAAATAAGACCATTATCAAATATATGTTTTTCAAATATTTTCCTTGGTAACAGCATTCATAGCAGCATGCCTTAAGGTGGGACTTGGAGAATAATGGTTCTTCAATACGCATGAAAGCAATTCCTGGGAGATCACTTAATGTCTGTTTCCCTGGTCAAACATGTTCCATGTGGGTAGAGTCAGAGTCTGCATTATGCACTGCTGGGTATTCAAAGCCTAGCACACTGTCTTACACATTAGTGAAATTCAATACTTACTCAATAAATGATTAAGTGAATAAGCAAACAAATGATTTGCAAGCACCCAATGCAACTTATATTAATGAGAAGCAAAAGAGCTTTAAAAGGAGGAGATGAACTTAGAAAGCCAGCCTGGGATCTGACTGTGGGAGGCACTGAAAGCCAGTTCATGGAGATAGGCTGGGGTTTTATTTGTTAAGTGAATGAATGGTCTTAAGGCAGGCTAAGTTGGACTGTCTGTGCTAAGGCTGTCTGATGGATGCATTGAGAAGATAAAGCCTGCAAGTTGAGAACCTGTAGCAAGTTTCTGATACTCAAAGGGAGAGGTGATGAAAGTTGGATCTAAGAAAATATAATAATGTTATAGATGGCATAGTGGAATTATCTGCAGAATTGAGAAACTCATTGAATTGGAAGAGGAAGGAGAATATCTGAGATAGAATACAGCAAAGAGTTTTAAAACAAATGTATACAAATCAGTTCATGCAAGACACTTACTATTGAATGAACTGTGCCCCCAAAATTCATCTGTTGAAGCCCTAAACCCCAATGTCACTATATATGGATAGTCTTAAAGAAGAGAAGCAATTAATGCTAAATGAAGTCATAAGGTGCGGCGCTGATAGGATGGGATCATTGTACTTGTAAGAGACACTTGCTTTCTCTCCACCACAGGAGGACGTAACGAGAAGGCAGCTATCTAGAAGCCAGGAAGAGAGCCCACGCCAGAGACTGAATCAGTAGAGCATCTTGATACAGAACTTTCTAGCCTACAGAGCTAAGAGAAAATCAGTTTCTGTTGTTTAAACCACACAATCTGTGGTGGCAGATTTGTTATGGCAGCCTTCACAGACTAATACAACCCCAGAGAAATTCTTTAGGAGTCTCACTTCTACAGAACTAGTTAAACAATAGTGTATACATTTTAGAATTAAGCTGGAAAAGGTCCAGATATAAGTCCTTATTCTTGTAATTAAAAGATGTGTGAATTTTGGCAAGTTACTTAATTTATCAGAGCTAAAATTTCTCTACCTGTGCAAATACAAATATGCCTTCTCCTTAAGATTGGTGGTGATAATTTTTAAAAAGTTGTGTTTTGTACATCTATCTTAGCACCTGGCATGAGTTGCTATTCATTAGGAAATGTGAAATCTTTTCCTTGTCCGAACACCACAGCAATGTATCTAGACTAAATTCTGTCCCACTGCTTCCTGAATGCTCTTGAAATGACTAGGCAGAGAAAGATTATGGGCACCATTATGTTTATTTTAGATAATATTTCCCAGAGGTAACACTGCTGGGTAGAAATATTAGTGTAACCTTTAGACCTCTTGCCCATATAGCTCCAAGTTATAAAATGGCTCACTTAATTTTGAACTTAACACTTCCAGAAACGATGTCCTGCTCTACTCTCTCTCATAGGAGACTAACACAACTTCATTTATTTCATCTTCAAAAAAAATCTGTGAGATACTTATATTTTCTCCAATGTATAAGTGGGGAAAATGAGGCTGGGAGTGGCTAGGGGACTTTCTCAATGTCACAGAGCTAGCAAATGGCCTCATAGAGATAAAAGTCAAGTTGGCTTGAAGGTGAAGTCCCTACTCCTTCCCCAACACCGCACTGTCCGCTATAAAACTTGAAGGGTGTTTTGGGACATAGCTGGAGAAGGAGGGAAATGTTTTCATGAGCCAGACTGATGATTGTGTTCAGCACATTTCCTAAGGTGGATTTTCTGCTCTGTGTCTGCCTTTCATTCAGCAGCATGTTGTGAAGCAGCCACAATTTAGCCCCAGGTGCTCTTGGCTGAGAATGAGTTCTTAGAAAGCTGGCATGGATGTTTTTTTCCTGTCCCACACTTACAGTAATTACAAATAAGGGGTACTCTATGTGGTTGCTCCTACCCTATAATTTTGTTTTCAGTTGCCAAGATTAGTAAATTTGAGGTACAATCACTGGGTTGGATTGCAAACCTAAAGTTATTTTTGCTGTGACTTCTCTGAGGTTACAAGCAAATTTTAAAATGTATGTTGTTGCTATAGATCAGTTTCAGAATTTGCTAGTTTAACTTCATCTTTCTTCTCTCTCTTAGTGTATTTCTGGAGTCTGTTGCAGAACATCATTTTTGTTTTTTCTCTCTTTCTCTTTTTTCTTTCCTAAAATCAAGCTGAATTGAATTATATAAAGACTTAAGAGCCAATGCTTGTGAAAAATCTATAGTATAATTATCTTAAAAGTTGACCCAAAAAAGCTATGCCAGCATTCACTGAAATATACATGTTTGGGGTAGAAAATATTTATATTGTGGAGATAATCTATAAAGCTAGATGACATATGGAGGTAATAAAACAAAAATATATTAGTGAGATTTGAAATGCAAACTTTGAAATTGAAGATATATGCCATTCAATCCGTATTAAATGAATTTGCAAGGTCAGTCCTTGAACTGCCATGTATTTATGCAGTTCTAATGAAGTATCATGGATTTAGCTCTGTTCTGTCAGAGAGGGCAGACCAGTGGCATGTAGCAGAACCTCAAGGCCTGTGAGGATAAGAAGGTGGCTAACTTAGCTTATTCTTGTAGGTCTTGAGATCTTGACTACTATGAGAAGCTGCTTAGGAAATGTTTGCTAAATGAAGGTCAACTTGGTTGTAAATATAAAAATCACATGCATGAAACAGTTGGAGACTTTGTAGTATGAATATATTTACAGGTTGCAAGGAAGAGAAGACTAAACAAAATGAGTTTTTAAAAGTAAAGAGAATGTATTACTTCACAAAAGAGAAGAGTTCAAGGGCATTGTTGGCCTCAGGTAAGCAACAAGCCTCAGCAGAGACTCAATTTCTTTTTCCCCAGTCTTCCTTCCATGATCTTGCCCAATTCTTAGCTCTTGATTATTGGTCGGCGCATGGCTGCCAGCAACTCCTGGGATTACATGTGTTCAGCTTCATGGTCAGTGATACACAAGAGGTCTACTCCGCTAAGAACTCAAAAGAAAACCCCTAGGATTGAGAAGCGTTGACACAAATTTTGTGATGGACCCATTTCTTTGGCCCTGCTGATAAAATGGATAAAACAGTGCAACTGGCTTAGCCCACATCAATTGCCTGCTACAATTCTTGGATCAGATTGTGACATCTACTCCTCCAGAGTGAGAAAACGGTAGGTCCCTTGAACAATCAGAGTGCAGCTGTTGCAGGAAGGGGAATGAATATTGGATGAGAAATATAATAAAAGTCAAAGGACATGTCCCACATATGCTGAGTTCTGTAAGCCTTCAAGGAAGGGAAGATCAATCAGTCCAGATGTGGTCAAAGAAGACTTCACAGAGAGGCCATATCTGGAGGGTAGATGGTATTTATTTAACCTTACAATAAAGATATGAATTATTTTGTAAGAACTTTGTAAGAAACTTGGAAAATAGGCCAGGCTTGGTGGCTCACGCCTGTAATCCCAGCACTTTGGGAGGTCAAGGTAGGTGGATCACGAGGTTAGGAGATTGAGACCATCCTGGCTAACATGGTGAAACCCCGTCTCTACTAAAAATACTACATATATACATATATAGCCGGGCATGGTGGTGGGCGCCTGTAGTCCCAGCTACTCGGGAGGCTGAGGCAGGAGAATGGCGTGAACCCAGGAGGCGGAGCTTACAGTGAACTGAGATCGCGCCACTGCACCCCAGCCTGGGTGACAGAGTGAGACCCTGTCTTAAAAAAAGAAAGAAAGAAAGAAAGAAAGAAAGAAACAAACAAACAAACAAACAAACAAACAAACAAACACAAAAACCCTTTGGACTTTCCACGTGTCTCTCCCTGAAGCTCAACATGCCCCCATAACCTTGACTCTCCAATGAGTCTTCTTCTTCACAGCCACTGTTTTCTTCACTGAGGACCTTGCATGAGTGGTGAAGAAAGAAGACTGATCATCCCCCGATCCCTACACTATCTTCCAGAAAAGTGGATTCCAGCCTGGCAACTAAAGAGATGGCAGAATCCACTGTTAAGACTCTTCAGAGCCAGGAGCAGCAAGACATCAAGGAGACCTAGATATTAGCACCATCTTCCTCACTATACAACCCGGTAAAAAATGCACTTCACTTATTTGACCTTTGGTTTCCTCAACTGCCACACAAAGGGTGGAGTACATGACCCTGTGAGTTTCTACTGGCTTTTAGAAATTAAGAGCAGGCAAGTGTAGGAATTGCAACCTCAGTGCCTTGCAGAGGAGTACCCCTGAACATTATCTTACATAGGTGTCTTTGAGTCAGTCTGGTATTGTGGCATCACAGCTTGGGTAGAAATCCTGGTTCTCTCACTGAGGAGCAGTGGAAATATCAACAAATTTATTAATTTCCTGGAGCTTCTGTTTTCTCATCAGTGACAGGGGCATCCTAACATCCCCACAGCATCTCAAAGGGACTATGAGGCTGAATGAAGCAAGGCATATGGAATGCCTCATCCAGTGATGGGCACAGAGAGGTGATTTGTGTCTTGTGTCCCATAGTTCTCATGCTCTCAAAATGTATTCTGCATATGTGTATGTTTGTGTGTGTGTGTTTCTAACTTTATAGATTGCATCAGCACATACTCGTTATCTATGTCATAACACTTCGTCAATCTTTCCTACTGCCCAGTAGAAATCAAGACACACAAACAGAGTACCTTGATATTGATCAACAGCAATGATATGACCAGAAGAATAAACATTTCTGCCTTCAGAGAATAGATCTAGACAGAATCATGTAGGAATTCTGCTCTGTGCCTACCACATGACTTTGAGGAGTCATTTAACTATGTCAGTATTCTAGAATACCAGTGTTAAAATAGGAGTGACAAGTGTTTTGAGGAGTCCCGTCAATAAAGAACAGTGTTTCATACATAGCTGGAAATGCAGAAGTATAAATTATTAATGCATCTTATAAAGATTTTTCACAAGATAAAACTCCAAGTCTTCCCTTTCTACTAAGTCTTTTAAATCCCTTTTCCACAGCACTCAGGGATTTTCTGCTCACTGATGGCAAGTCCTCAAGGTGATCTGAGAAAGGCGTCTTGTAGAGTGGGAGGTGGAGAAGACTGCTTTGCCCCATCAGCCCTGTGAGCTGAGACTACACACGCACCCACACACACACATACACACACACTCCTTCAAGAAAATAAATGACTGAGCATCGGTCTCACACATGTCTGTGCAGACACCACCATAGTGACCCCAGATCCCTCTCGCTTCCAAGTCCCATGAGAAAAAGAGGAGGTGCTGAGGCTGTCTCAGGCTTCCAGCAGGTGCGGAGGAGGCTCTCACACTCTTTGCATCCCGAGACCTCTGTTTCCCTTCCATTTATTTCTGCGGCACTGACTGTGTGTTCAACGAGCCATGCTTCAGCAGAGATACCCTAGAGAAAGAGGAAACCCGTTGAGCTATTTTTCACCATTACATACTTCACTTCCTAATAAATGAGATCCAGAGCATGCAACCAGCCAGTCTTGTAGATCATCATCTTAGGGAAAATCAGACCTAACGCAGCACAAAGTAAAAAATAAACAAACCCAGAGGAGAGTCATTCTGGTGATATTTGAGACTATAGCTCTCTTATCGTAGCATTTTATTCCCCTCTAGAAGTCTTTGCACCCCAGAAAAGTATAAGGGCTCTAATGATAGTGCAAAAATAAAATAAAACAAATGCTAGATTCTCCTCTGTCCTTACGCCAGCTTATTTTCACCTCTAGAAAGAGATTTGTATGTGATAGTAGAGAGGAATTCAGTTGAGACCAAGTCATGTTTCATGGGATTCAGTCTCTGGTGGTCCCTGGGTAAGTGGCAGGAATTATGAGGATTTCATCAACTAATTTTGCCCAGCAGCATACCAGACTATATTTCAAGACTGTAACAGAACTCGAACAGGTGAACATATGACCTACCTATCCCTGGACTGCAGAGCTCAGGGATGCCATGGTGCCTTGTCTTCCACTGCTCTCTTCCAGTCTCTGTGCTTTTTCTTGGTCCTCTGGCAGAAAAGTTCCATATTTGGATGCAACCGCAAGTGTTGAGGTCACCAGCACTGTTCACTGTGTCAACTAAGGGAATCAATGGACAGTAATACGATCTGTCCATGTCTACCAGGGAATATAATATTTCACACAGAAAACAGCAAAATACTCCCACGGCCCCAGGGCAATATCCTGAAGTTGTTTGAGGTGAAAGAAAATAGGTGTCTTTTGGGCAAAAGAATGTGGACTCTTTAGCAGTAAATTTGTGCTGCGTTCATCTTATGCCATCTGAATACTTATTCTGATTCATTCCAGGTGAGAAAAGGGCATGACTCTCAAGTCATGTGTGTGAGATTTCTTTGCCCGCTTTTTGTTGGCCTTAAAGCCATCCGAGATGATGACTTAGTCTTGCCAAAAGCTTGTGATTTTCTAGTCAATTTTAAAAACTTCACCTAATAGATCTTTAATCCTCTAGAAAACTCATGATGCTCTTTCCCCTGAGCAGGGTAACAGAGATTGCAGAGATAACAAAATTATCTCTGATAACCTTCACCATACCACCCTTGCTCTCTCAGGCCATTTTCATACTCTCTGTGAAGCTGACGGGTATCAGAGGAAAATCAAAGAACTACGATTCAAGAAACCAGTTCGAGTCTTTATGATTTCAGAGAAGTCATCTTACCATTCTGAGTTCCATTGTATACACAAAATGGGAAATAAATTAACTCTGTGTAGGTCTTGGGTTTGTCAGGAGGAAGATTTAGACAGAGATTGTTTTGCTGCTCCTGGGCCCAGAGAGACTCAGCATTTCCTAGTCTTCCCTTTGGTTTGATCGGGCCGCATGACTTCTAGCCAATGGAACGTAAGTGGAAGAACGTGGCAGTTACAAACTTCTCGTGAATAGACTGAACATTCAGAGGGGTGGCTTGGGAACAGTCTCCGAAGATGCCATACCAGTGTTTGACAGGACAGCAGTAAAGCCACCCACCTTTAAATGGACCACATAAGCTTTTTGTTTTGTTTTGTTTTGTTTTGAGACAGAGTCTCACTCTGTTACCTAGGCTGGAGTGCAGTGGCACAATCTTGGTTCACTGCAGCCATGAACTCCCGGGCTCATGCAGTCCTCCTACCTCAGCCTCCCAAGTAGCTGGGATTACATGTGTACACTATCACAACCATCTAATTTTTGCATTTTTTTTGTAGAGATGGAGTTTCCCCATATTGGCTAGCCCGGTTTTGAACTCCTGAGCTCAAGTGATCCACATGCCTTAGCCTCCCAAAGTGTTAGGATTACAGGCGTGAGCCACTGCCCCACATAAGCTTAAACAATGAGAATATTAGCTGTTATAATGATGGTCTATAGTCCAGACAGCCTTCTGCCATCCCCACTCCCTTGATCCTTGGGTACCTGCACAGAAGTGTAGGTAACTTCCAGACAAGACTGAGATCTAATTTCTCAATTTCTGGAGAGTTCAAGCACAGAGTCAGAATATATTTGATTTGTAAAAACAAAAATAAAGCAGAAAATAAACAAAGAAACTTAAAAACCTCCCATGACTGACCCGCCATTCTGTTTCCCCAAACACTGGTTGAATGCAAAGGTGTTCAAGGCCCCCAAAGAGAACAGTCATACGTAACGAATGTGGGTCCCTGAATCCTCATGAAGAAGGTTGTGTCACAACCAAGAACACCTGTGTTGGATATTTACAACAGGGAAAATAAAGGCATTTTTATGTTAACTCATACAACTCTCAGGGCTGGGTTATTTCATTAGTTTTTTTTTTTTTTTTTTTTTGCTGCCCCAGATTGCTTTTACACTCTATTATACCATTGGAAATTGTAAAACGTTTTGTGGAGGAAGGACAAACTGTTTACTTCACGTTCTCAGTCTCAGAGAAATAGAAGGTAAACATTTCCATGGAACACTCTGTTCATTCCGAGCCTTACAGTCCTGATGCTGGACATGACCTTCTTTGAAGTCATCCTCCAATTGTGAGCAGATATTTTTCTCTCAAAACTATGCAATTCAGGTCATTGAGTTCTCAATTTTCTTGCATCAAAAGTAACCCAGGGGTTGGGTGCGGTGGCTCATGCCTGTAATCCCAGCACTTTGGCAGGCCAAGGTGGGTGGATTGCTTGAGGTCTGGAGTTCTAGATCAGTCTGGCCAACATGGTGAAACCCCGTCTCTACTAAAAATACAAAAAAATTAGCAGGGCATGATGGCAAGTGCCTGCAATCTCTGTTACTCGGGAGACTGAGGCAGGGGAATGGCTTGAACTAGGAAGGTAGAGATTGCAGTGAGCCGAGATCACGCCACTGCCCTCTAGCCTAGGTGACAGAGTGAGACTCTATCAAAAAAAAAAAAAAAAAAAAAATTAACCCAGGACAGTCAAAGTCTTGGGTGGATTAGGGATTTGCTTTTTTAATTTTCTTTATTTCTTCTGTTTTTCTCAAGCTTCAAAGTGTAGTATCTGACATAGTGTGATATGAGCTCCTCTTTAAATATTTTTACCAGGTGAGGAATTGCTGGAACATCCCATACTTTCAGTAATGATTTTACATTTGTCATTCTTAGCAAGTAGACTGTCCATGAGTTTTGTACCATTTTCACATTCATTTTGGATACTATTTGGGGTATTATTTTTACTCAAGGGCAAGCATTGGAACTGAGCAGATTATTTATTTTATACACTTTAAACTATTTTGGGCTGTAAGGGATGTTAGCCTTGACCTAGAAGATTTCAGATGCAAAGCCTCCTTTATCAAAAATCTTCTCTTTACGTGACTAAAGAGTAACAGGAGTTGACCATTTTCCTCTGGTTCAAAGACCCATCTCCCAGTCTTTTGTCTACAGGTAGTTGTAGATGCCTTCCTCAGACTTGAAAATTCTGGTTTGGTTAAACTTTCTGCTGTTCAGATAAAAAACAGCAGCAATTTTCTGCTTGAATTTCTCTGTGACTAAATCCATTGATCATCCTTTCTCTCTGTGAGTGAGAAGTGTGTTTTCTCCTTAATAACTCCTATCCTTCTCCCTGGATTTTTTTTTCCCCTTCACTTGTTTGTGTTGTGTTGGTCAGTTCTACATGCTATTCCTCTGAGAGACAGAGAGAGCGCAAAATTGAAGTTATTTTATGCTTGGGCTCCCTCGGTCCCAATTTTCAAATCTTCATGTCAATTTTCACACATCAATGTCATGTGGTGAATGTTATGGAAATTTCAGTGGGGTCCTTGGGAGGCAATTTATACATGAATCCCTCCCCCTACCACCATCCTGCTGCAATTCCTGTCTTTTCTAAGAATAAGTGGATCTATAATTAATGTGGATTTTAAAATATAACGACATTCACAATTCTCATAGCAGGTTTTCCATGCCATGCCTTCTTTGCAGTATAAACACAAAAGCATAAATGCTTGCTAGCTCTCTCTCCTAATAAATGGGCTTGTGTAAAAAGAATAAAAATTACAGTTTGCTGGCGGTAAAGAGCAACTAATTACTCAGGAAGAAGCATGTTTTTATTTTTCAAAACTGTACTGAAAATGGTTTATCATGCAATAAATTTGCTAATCACCAGTTAGGAAACAGAGTGCCATCTCCACCTACCCACAGCGACTTTCTTTGAAAGTTAGTATGTTACAGTTTGGATAGGAAATTATATCCTTTTGAAAATGAACATGACAGAAGACGTTCATTGAATAGCTTAAAACTCCTCAGCAGTCAGCATTCAAATTGCGTAAACAAGAGCATGCTTAATGGTGCCCAAAAACAGCAACCACTGACCCTGCCTCTGCTTGGTGAGCACACCATCCCCGACCTGTTGCCATGAAGATAATCATCATTTTCTTTTGCTCTTTCTCCTTTCAAAGTGAAAGTGGAAGACTTTCAAATGTAGAACATATGGTCGTCCTTTATTTTTTCTCTTTCCTCCAAAACACCCTTTTTTTAGGCCTTTGATCCTTGACTTCTACAAATGTTGACTTCTAATAGATTTGTGCTGGTTTTGTTTTCAGAAGAACCTAGAGAGTCACTTCCTGACCCAGAAGAGTAGGAGCTCAGCTTGGTACACTTGAGCTTATACCAGCTAATACCAGGTCCAGCTCTTCCTTGCTACTGGGCTGCTATCCTTGCTACTGGTCTGCTATCCTTGCTACTGGGCTGCTATCCTGGCTTCAAGGTAGCAGCATTGTTCTCCCCAGAGAGGACGTCACTGAGGGTGCTCATCAGTGATGTGTGCTGAACTCCCCTGCTCCAACCGTCACTCTCTCCACGACTCTGTCAAACCTTCTCAGACTTGTTAATATTAAAAAAAAAAAAAAGGCATCCCGTTTATATGTGTGTTTATTGGTGTATGGTCTGGTTCCCCTCTGGTGTGCAACTGTGAGCAACTCACTGGCCCTATTTGGGTCTCAGTTGTCTCATCTGAAAATTCATCATCATAATCCCTACCACACCTCCTTGCCCAGATTCATTAGAATGAAATGCAAATGGTGTATATGACACTATTTTGTAAACCATTAGGAGCCATGCAAACAAAATACTTTGATTAACTGTATGTACGTGTGTGTGTATATATATATGCATATACACACACACAGTTAATCATGGAGAGAGAGAGAAGAAAAGGGTAAATATGCATTAAAAATCAAAGAAAATGCTTTTTATGTAGTAATTTTTTGTCCTCCCTGAGCTATAATAAAGGAAGACAAGAATGTCACCATTTTATTGACCAATACATTGAGGGCTGGGAAAGCTGTGTTGTGCCCAGCATCACAGACAGCACTGTCTATGTGTGGAATTATAACAGACCCAAGATCTCTGAGTGATTAGTACACTAATTTTATTTCTAGAGTGATGCAGTAACATTTGATCTTCCTTCAAGTGGGAAACTGGTTTCTGAGCGCAATGCTGTGGTTGGGTCTTGGGCTGAGGTCTTAGCAGGCAAGTTACCAGGAATGGCTTGACGTGGTCAAAGAAAGCAAATAGAGTATAAACAAATCTAGGTCCAGAAAATGAAATCAACAGAAAACCTAAGTTTAAGGACAAACTTGGACCAGGAATGGCAAATAAAGGCAAAACACTAGCATCTGGGAAAAGACACTTCTAGATAGGGAGGCAGAGAGTATAAGCAGGATCAAAAGGCAGAAAATCCAGAACTTTCTATATCAATAGCTTTGAGATGCACAAATATGAAGTCTGGGGCTACAATGAGATCATTATTTAATAAGTGGCCCAGGCTGATCCAAAGATACAAAGGTAGCTATACAAATGATACTTCACCATAGGTTCTTCCATAAAGAAAGGGAGTCTATTATAAGCTTGTAGAACGTCTCATAGTAATACAGCTACAGAAAGGGAAGAAGCAAAGACAGATTCCTCTAACTCAATGTCTTCACCCAAATGAAGAGTTCCCAGAATGGATGTGGTATCTATGAGCATAACTTCAAAGAGACAAATCATTTGGGAAAACATTATTTTAAAGAAAGTTGTAAAGTTTCTGTACTGCAGGACTTATCAGGGCTTTTAATAGTGTTTAATAATAATTGTGGGCAGCCGGGCACAGTGGTTCAAGCCTGTAATCCCAGCACTTTGGGAGGCCGAGACGGGCGGATCACAAGGTCAAGAGATCAAGACCATCCTGGCTAACACGGTGAAACCCCGTCTCTACTAAAAAATACAAAAAACTAGCCGGGCGAGGTGGCGGGCGCCTGTAGTCCCAGCTACTCGGGAGGCTGAGGCAGGAGAATGGCGTAAACCCGGGAGGCGGAGCTTGTAGCGAGCTGAGATCCAGCCACTGCACCCCAGCCTGGGCAACAGAGCAAGACTCTGTCTCAAAAAAAATAAAAAAATAAAAAATAAAAAAATAATAATTGTGGGCAATAAACATGTTCTTTGAATTTTGAAAAGTAGTTCACGATGGATTCCAAGCAGAGTATTGGTATTTCCTAAATGTACTTCAATAAGGAATATATATTTTTTGGAATATTTTTATGGAGTAGTGTGTTCCACAGCATACAATTTGTATTCATTGCTCTAGCTAACCTGTTACATTGATTTAGGCAACTGTTCCGTATGCAGAAAATGAAGTAACACTGTATTTACTTTTTTTCCTTTTAACTAATTTTGTCATTACCGTCACCAGGCTGTAGGTCATTTAACCCCTTGTTTCATTGTTTCACTGTGAAATGCAGGTAGTTTCACAGTGACAGCAAAAGCAGGGCAGTGAGGGAATCATGTCTTAAGCACAAAGCAGATGTATTTACCTACTTAGAGTTATTCTAGAATGTTTCTGTTTCCTGTTCACATTTATACCCAGGGCAGATTTCACTGGTCCAATGATAGAAACATGGTTAGAATGTGATAGAGATTCTTTTGACTTTATAGAATCAAAGAGGCTTTCTACTCATTAAAGTTCCCACGATAGCATTCTTTCTTAAGCCTGTTTTCAAATTTAGGATCCGGGGTGAATGAAGTTTGTTGACAGTCTATCATTTAGAGGTAGTTAAGCTGCATTACTGGACGTCAAGTTCAGTCTTCTCTTTGCTTCCATTTTGATTCTCCTCCTACAAAATTATTGCTTTGAATACAGGGAGCTGGCCTTTTCCTTCTTTTCTGTCCCAGTGCAGGAAGATGGAATTAATCCTGTTACATGAAATTACAACTATAAGTTCAAAGATCCTAATTCAAAATGTCCCTGTCCTGATTATAGGATAGTCTCTCAGTGGTTTCTTATTGCAGTTTTTTTTTTTTTTTTTTTCATTTGTAGAATGGTATTAATGCCTCTTACCTACAATATGGACAAAATGAAAATAAATGAGCAAAATGTGTGCTTTAATTTAAAATTGCTTTTAAGTATTCTGCCAAACCAATGGAGGCTTTGGACTGATGCTTTACCCAGGCCAATCATCAGTAAAAACAACAGGATGCTGTATAACGTGGTATGTAAGTGGAGTAGACCCAGGAGTCTGATTGACTGGGTCCATGCTGTGCCCTCATGAGATTTTACACATGCCATTAACCTCTCTGTGCCTCAGTTTTCTTACTTATAAAATGAGGTTGTCATCATAACTCTTAACTCTCAAGGTTATCGTAAGGTGTAAAGATAATCTATGTAATTATTGTTGCATGGATTAGTAATACTCATTAGGAACACTTAAGCAGTCAATAATATTAGCTATCACTGTTATCATTTTTACTGATAAATTTCACCTATCTATTTGTTCTACTAGAAGTTTGTGAAGTCAAAACATGTAGAAATAGGTAAGTAGCCCCTAGAGCATGAAAACATTTGTGCTGTTGTTATCACTAAAAGAACACAGATGTACAAGTGAAACACAGTGTCTGCTCTAACCTAAGTTTCTATTGACTCAATGAGTGAATTCATTAATTCAGCCTCTAATTTTGAATCCTATGGGAGCCTATAGAATTTCATGTGACTATGTCCTACCATTTTTTTCTTTTCTTTTTTTCCATGATGGGCAACGAATCAGGACAAATGTAGTAGGTGTCAGAAATAATTTACCTAAAGGTGTGTAATCTGTTTAGACAAATGTATGAGAAACATATCTCTTCTTTTTTTCCACATGGAAGGACCACCATCAAGTCCTAGTTCTTTCCAGCTGGAAGGGTTCACAAACTGCTAGCTTTGCAGGCTCAACTTGACATCTCCACTTCCAGGCCAGCTAGTAGTCACTGACCATAAATGTAATGAGAGGAAAAGGTGGAGCGCGGAGGAAGGAGCCTATGTGCACAGTGAGAAGGAAAAGACAGGCAGAGGGAAGCAAAGAGAATAATAAACCTTAATTCCTTTGGCATTGAAGCACCTGCTAAAGGCACAGGGCATGTGCAGCTGATGGCTCCCCTTCCAGAGGCAGGATGTGTCATTTCCCCTACCCTGAATCCAAGCAATCTCCAGCTACCCAGTAAACTAGAAAGTCCCATGTGTACCTCTAGGGCCCTGCAGGATTCTGCATGTCGCGGGAGGTCAGAAGGCAAGATTTCATTTTGAAGCAATCAACTGGGAAAGTTAAACATCTCTGATCAAGTAAAAGGGGGAACTGATGTGTTTAACGCCTACAGCCTGAGCTTGTGTGCCTCAAGTGGACTACATGTGGAAGAAGAGACAAAGCCTTTGGTACAGACAGAATTACAGACATAAAGATATAGAGACAGACATCAATATATTATCTATCTATCTGTCTATCTATCTATCTATCTATCTATCTATCTATCTATCTATCCTAGTTTGCCTGCCTGCTTGTTCATCCATCCATCTATCCATCCATCCATTCATCCATCTATCCATCTATCATTTCTCTTCCTCTTTCTTTGCATCACTGTGAAGCAGAGATCTTTTTAGTCTCAGGTGTGGCTCATCACAACCAGCTAGCTTGGCCCACCCATCCACCCTGGACCCTCACTTCCTTTCCAGACAACTTTGGATCTTTAAGAATGAGTGTATTTTCTAGGCCTTGCTTTTTGCCTGTTCAGTGAGTGCCGGTGGAAGGACTGGCATGACAACCCCTTGAAGCTGAGTCTTGTTGATTAGGGGATGGATTCTGAGCAAGCAGCTGTACTTGCACGCTTCCCTCAGTGACCCTTGCCAGTCTCCCTCACCCATGACCTGGAGGAACTGTCTCCTGGGGAAGCAAGGTCAGGCTCGGTGTCCATCAGGCTGTGCTTCTACGAGCTGTGTGATGGAGCATTTTCTGATGTTGACACCCATGCAGGGCAAGCTGGATGGAGACTGGTTTCTGGTTTCACAATGAGCTGTCATCCAAAAGGCCTGCTGCTTATCCTGCCTTCACAGTCCTTCCAGGCCCTGCTGACATTGTCAGCCTGTTTCTCTGGCCGCTGCCATAACTTAGAAACCTAGGGCACTTTCGTTCAGACTAACGTCTGGAACATTTTCTGAACCAAAATATAGGTATATGAGTATTTCTTTTCTAATGTATAATTTTCCCGAAGTGTTCCTGTTGTAACATGTATTTCTTTCGCTGCCCCTTGTACTCATTTTGAAGTTAAAATAAAACATAATAATTAAATGGACTGGAACACTTTAAATGATTTGATTGACAGGCAAAATGACTGTGTTTAAGAAGCAACTGGGAAAACTTTACTTTCTTTTTATATTGTACTCATCTAGCTCAGTTTTTCAGGCTCAGTCATGTGGGTTTCTAGAGTGGCAGATAGTCCGAATACTTCCACTCTAAGGCAAGTAACGTCATAAGACATGGTCATACCACTGACACTTGAAGCTAAAATGCAAGTGTTGATGGTCTTTTGAGTACTCAGGTATTTTCCAAATACTGATTATTTTATGAGAATCTTTTGCCACAAATACATGCTTTTTAATGTAGTGCTTTCTGAATTGATTTATCTAGTCAGAAGTTGTGCAAATATCGAATCCCCAAGTTATCTTGATGGGACCAAAGTAATATCATATTTGAAATTAGGATTATCCTTAAAAATCCATGCAATATAATGACTTTTAACAGCAAAATATTAATATGAAAATACCATCTCACACCAGTTAGAATGGCAATCATTAGAAAGTCAGGAAACAACAGGGTTGTCGAGAGGATGTGGCCGAAATAGGAACACTTTTACACTGTGAGGGCTTGTAAACTAGTTTCAAACCATTATGGGAAAACAGGTATGGCAAATTCTTCAAGGATCTAGAACTAGATGTAACCATATGACCTCAGGCCATCCACTACTGGGTAGATAACCTCCAAGGGATTATAAATCATCGCTATAAAGACAACTGGCACAGACGTAGTTTATTGCGGCCTATTCACAATACAAAGAACTTGGAATCACCCAAGATGTCCCATCAGTGACAGATGGCTTAAGAAAATGTGCACATATTACACCATGGAATACTATGCAGCATAAACGGATGAGTTTGCGTCCTTTGTAGGGGACATGGAGCAGCTGGAAACATCATCTTAGCAAACTATCACAAGAAGACGAAAACCAAACACCGCATGTCTCACTCATAGGTGGGAACTGAACAATAGAGATCACTTGACTCGGGAAGTGAACATCACACACCGGCGGTCTAATCCTGGGGAGGGGGAGGGGGAGGGATTGGCACTGGGAGTGTATACCTGACATAAATGACGAATTGGATGGGTGCCTGACGAGTTATGGGTGCAGCACACAACATGGCACAAGTATACACATACTGTAACAAACTGGCCACGTTATGCACATGCTACCTAATTTAGCTTAAAGGGTATAATAACTCAAAAAAAAAAAAAAAGAGAGAGAAAATACACTGTCAGCAGACACAGTGGCTTCAGGCCTGTAAATCCCCAGCACTTTGGATGAGCAAGGTGGGTGGATTCATGTGCCCAGACGAGTTCAAGATCAAAGCCTGGCAATACAGTTGAAACCCCATCTTTACTATAAAATAAAAAAAAAAAAATTAGCCGGGTGTGGTGGCCATGTGCCTGTACGTCCCAGCTATTCAGAGGCTGAGGGAGGAGAATTTCTTGAAACCTTGGGAGGTGGAGGTTTGCGATGAGCTGAGACTGCCGCCATTGCACTCCAGTTGGGTGACAGAGAGAGACTCCGTCTCAAAAAAAAAAAAAAAAAAAAAAAAAAAAAAGTCATACTAGCTTTTTGAGTGCAGAGTATATGTGGATTATTTAGCAGATCATTATCTTTATTAGGTAGAAAAATTCCATGTTTATAGGCTGAGTTCAGGATCTAGTTGGGTCAGCTGAGAAAGAAAATCTAGTAGCAATCTTTCCTTAGTTCCTTAAGTCTCTTCTCAGTCCCTGAGATCAATTGTACCCTTGCCTTCATTCTGTCCCTGGCCAAATGATCATGGATATTGGGCCTTTTCTGCCCAGTTGTACCAGCGTCATCCTTCTTCAAGTTCCCCCTAAACTAGCCTAACCACTTTGCAGCAGGGAAGTCCAGAACTGCCCACCCCCAGGGTTTTTTATGAATCCCTGGGCTTTAAATCCCACATAATAATTGTGATCTTTTATCCCTCTTTTTCTTGTCCTTTATTAGCTCCAGATCCAATCAGAACCTCTTTCAACTATTATTCAGATGATATCTCTCTCACAATTGCTTGTCAATTACCCATTAAAATATGAATTTACAATTTTGAGACTTTACACACGTAACCTGCTTACCGCAAAAGCCTTACTGCAGAGATGGGGACTGGGATGTGTGTATGGTTTGACCTGCCCTGAAAAATGACCCAGTCTGTTACTCATCGCAGGGATTAACATTTTGTGTGGTGTGAATCAGTTACATTGGTTTATTTACTAATGGGTCTTTGACTTAAATAGCTATGTGTAAATATACTTTTTCCACATGCACCTGAAATGTACAGTTTCAAGAGATAGATGATGCTGTTATGACTATCACCTTTTTGTAGATGATAAAACTGAAGCAGAGAGAATTAGTGACTTTTCCAACATTATGTTGAAAGTGACTGCCTGCGTCAAAGCTAGAGTCCAAGAACAATGATCTATGCTTTCATCAGGACTTTTGAAAATTTATAATCTAAGAGAGCAAAATGGCTCAGCAATATCTGAATGCTATCTTTGCTACTTACTTTGGTAAGTAGAAGGCATACCAAAAGCAGATAATTCTTTGCTTCCTGGGTGTAGTAGCAAACCTGAGCAACTGTTGTATATCCATTGCTGTACTGTAAATTCATAATCTCATTTAGACCTCTCATTATAAGTAAAAGGAGTATTTCCCTCTAATTTGTGAATGCAGTAAGTTCAGAGATGTAAAGAAGTCACCAAAGGTCACACAGTAAGCATGTTGTGGATGAAGCTGCAACTTGCAGTTAGCCTATCTTTTGCTCTACGCTGTTGCTATGGAATATAGATACACAAAACTCTAAGTGTAGTTCAATAGGCTATGAGATGGACTAACCTCATCCATTCATTCTGTTCCAATATTAATTATGACACGTCTTTGTCACAGATAGGCTGCCCCAAGGTGTAAAAAGAGACATTCATCCCAAGGCACACTGGACGAAAAAGTAGATGTTCAAGCCTACTGAATAACAACCTTCTGAATAACACATCCAAGATTAAGCTGTACAAATCAGAAAATATAGATTTGCTCTTTATATTCCATTTGTTTTATGCTATACACACACACACACACACACAGAGAGAGAGAGAGAGAGAGAGAGAGAGAGAGAGAGAGAGAGAGAGAGAGAAAGAGTGAGAGAGAGACGGAGTGTTGCTCTGTTGCCCAGGCTGGAGTACAGTGGCGTGATCTTGGCTCACTGCAAGCTCCGCCTCAGAGGTTCACGTCATTCTCCTGCCTCAGCCTCCGGAGTAGCTGGGACTACAGGCACCCGCCACCACATCCAGCTAATTTTTTGTGTTTTTAGTAGAGACGGGGTTTCACCGTGAAAGCCAGGATGGTCTCAATCTCCTGACCTCGTGATCCGCCTGCTTCGGCCTCCCAAAGTGCTGGGATTACAGGCGTGAGCCACCACTCCTGGCACCATTTGTTATATTTTTAACATTTCTGCTCCTTTAAAATGTATTTATGTGTTATTAATATAAAATTCAAAATGTCAAAACTGCCACCCATTCTGTCCTCAAGTCGCTCAGTTTTCCTTACTAGAGGGAACCAGTGCCACCAGGTTATTGTGTATTATTCCAGAGATGTTGTATGCATATGCAAGCAGCAATGTGTAAATATAGTGTGTCATAGCCCTGGTGACTTGCTTGGAGATCATTTCATAACAATGCATGAGTGAGCTGCCGCATTCATTTTAGCAGCTGCTTTGTATTACACTGTTTCCCTCTACCTTGACTTATTGAACCAGATCTCTTTTGATAGGCATTTAAGTTGTTTCAAGTAATTTGCTATATCAAAATATGTGGCAGTGAACATTCTTATACATACTTCTTGGCACACACATGTCAGTGTGCATGATACATTTCCAAAAGTGAAATTGCTGGGTTATAGACCATGTATTCTAAAATTTTAAATAGATATTGCTAAAACTACCCCCACCTTCAACATGAAGTGATGGTAAATTTTTTGACTTTGATCATCTAAAAGATGGAAAATGATATCTCATTGTGATTTTAATTTTTATTTGTTTTAATATGAGGGAGAGAAAACATTTTTAAAATGTGATGTATTTAAATATAAAATATTCTTTTATATTTCTTTTTTCTGTTAACTCTGATTATATCCTTTATACATTTTACTACATCCTTAATGGTCTTTTTCTTACTGATTTGTAGGAATATTTTCTGTATTAATGAAATCATTGCTTTGCCAAATGCATCTCAAATACTTTTTCCAGTTTGTAGTTTGACTTTCCTTTTGCTGTTTTGGTTGTGTAATATTTAGATACACATCACTAATCCTCAGAAATTATGTTTTATTATTCTCATGTGCAGGTGGGTAAACTGCAGATCAGAAAGGGTGAAAGGCTTTCTCAATATTGCCCAGGTAGCAAATGAGGGAAGAAGAGCACAGGTCTGACTCAGAAGTCAACATTCTTTCCATCATACCATATCACCTCTCTAGAGGACAATCTCCTCTCCACTATATCATGAGGCTGAGCAAATCCTCCAGGTCCGTATGTACTTAACTGGTGTGAACCGTGTGGTTTAGCAGCCCTCACTGATTAAATGAGTGGCAGATTTCCATTTCATTTGCAGGACAGTGGCACATGTAAGTGCAGAGCCCCAGTATGTGTTCACTTGGCCACTCTTCCACATGAGTTCTCATTTCCAGCTTTTGCACTGCTGGATCGTTTTCCCCTGTTTCCATCATCCTCGTTCCCCCTCTAAGTTCTTTTCCTCCGGAAATCTTCCCTAACTGTGCCAAAAGAAACAAGTCTTTGTTCTTCCCCCACTATGGCACTAGTTCTACTATGCCTAGGGTGATACCATTCTATCCCAGCTAGCCTCCAGAGGTAGAGACTGTGTCATGGCCATCACTGTATCTCCATCACTTGGACCAAAGCCTGTCAGATGGTGAACACTCATTGCATCATTGGAAAATGAATGAGTAGATGAATATATCACATGAAAACTAAGAGCTGGTTTCAATCCAGCTCCCTCATTTACCAGGAAGGTGATCATGGTGTGTCCAGAGTTGGTTCCTTCCTGTGGGTTCGTGGTCTCACTGACTTCAGGAATGAAGCCACAGACCTTCGTGTTGAGTGTTACAGCTCTTAAAGGTGGTGCGGACCCAAAGAGTGAGCAGCAGCAAGATTTATTGTGGACAGCGAAAGAACAAAGCTTCCACAGCATGGTAGGGGACCGTAGCGAGTTGCCCCTGCTGACTGGGGTGACCAGCTTTTATTCCCTTATTTGTCCCCACCCATGTCCTGCTGATTGGCCCATTCTGCAGGGTGCTGATTGGTTCATTTTACAAATCTCTAGCTAGCTACAGAACACTGATTGGTGTGTTTTTACAGACCACTGATTGGTGCATTTTAGAAACCTCTAGCTAGTCACAGAGTGCTGATTTGTGCATTTTATAATCCTAGCTACAGAGGGCTGATTGGTGCATTTTACAATCCTCTTGTATGACAGAAAACTTCTCCAAGTCCCCACCCAACCCAGAAGTCCAGCTGGTTTCACCCCTCAATGGGCCAAGTTACTTAAGTTGGCTAAACTTCACACTCTTCATTGGCAACGTGATTTTTTTTATTGTTGTTTTTTGAGATGGAGTCTCCCTCTGTAGCCCAGGTTGGAGTGCAGTGCGATCTCAGCTCACTGCAAACTCCACCTTCTGGGTTCAAGCGATTCTCCCGCCTCAGCCTCCCAAGTAACTGGGACTATAGGTGCATGCCACCATGCCTGACTACTTTTTGTATTTTTAGTAGAGATGGGGTTTCACCATGTTGGCCAGCCTGGTCTCGAACTCCTGACCTCATGATCTGCCCACTTCAGCCTCCCAAATTGCTGAGATTACAGGTGTGAGCCACTGCACTCGGCCGGCAACATGATTTTTAAAAATACACTACTTGCTTCATAGGGTGAGCGTAAGGAATATATTAGACAATCTTTGTTAAATATCTGTGATCATAATGAGTTGAATGATTATTTTCTTAGCCTGAAAGATCTCAAGAATGAGAGTCAGAAGATCAAAGTTCTAAAGCTTTGCCCCAAATTGGCTTTAGGAATTCACTTCTCGGGACCTTCTCTGTAACGTGGAGACTTTTCAACTTGCTGGGGAAAATTCTCAAGTCAGTGAATTAGCTGCAATGTGGCTTGACATCCGCTGAGCTCCGTCTGCTCTGATTCACTAGTCGGTGGTTTCTAAATGACTGGAACACATGATAGCCTGATGCATAGTCCAACTTCACTACATAATAATAATAGGATTGAAATATACAAGAATACATGTAAGTATTCTTGCTAACCCAATAAGTTATTAAAATAATAATTTTAAAATAATATATATATTATATC
>NW_016806217.1:147678-185643 GCF_001698545.2 Rhinopithecus bieti | reverse complement strand
TAATATATATATTATATCTTATTTATATCTGTGATATCCTAAAACCCATAATGATATTATAATGAGAGAATCTGCTTGTTAAATATGCAGATTTCCAGGCTCGCTTTGGGCTGTCATGATTTTGCTGATGTGGGGTATAGGTTCAGAAATCTACGTTTTAAATCAGCACTCTACCTGCTTTTCTGACTTAGTGCAGTTTGAGAACCACTGCTTTGGTGAGAGTGTTTCCCTATGCCTTTGATGCATGGATAATCTCCCCCAACCCCCATATTTTGGAACTCTATAGAGAACATGATGCTTTTGACTATCCAGGACTTTCTTCATTCCTAGAAAACAGCCGACAGGAAATTGCAACATTTTACATGATCTATTGCCTCTACAGACCTGGCATGAAAGGTGCCCTTTATGGGATGGGGTGGGCGAACGTGGGAGAATTCCTCTTCATCCAATCTGAACCGTCAGGACATGTCAAACGAAGCTAATATAAATGTCAGCATGCAGCTTTCGGTTGTGAAATCTGAGTTCGTTGTAATGCAGTTCATTTTCCTTCTTCCAGCTCTCTGGATGCTATCAGCTGATGTGTCTGACAAGCATTTCCTATGCCAAAATAAAAGCCATCTCAGCAGTTCTCCTGAGTGAGTCTCCCTGTGTGTGTGTGCACGTGTGAAACTCACGTCACATTCTCCTTTTGGCTGCAATGAGCAAGTCTCCGTGGGCCTCCCAAAACACCAAGCTGGAAGCCCCGGAGCTGTCTCTAGGAGCCATCACACCAGTTCATAATGACCACTAGAGTATGGAGTTATATAGACATCCAGAGGAGGAATTAATTATGGGGAACATGAAGTCCCTCTAGGAACAGAGCGAAGATGTAACATCTCCCAGGTGAATACTGTGCCATTAGAGTGAGGAGGCGGCTCTGTTGACTCAATGTAACATAGACCCTCTTCTACATAACAATGGCCCACTAGGTGCACCTGATTAAACCAGCTCTGCTCTGGGGATGCCCTTGTCAGCCATGGGTTATCTTTCACTGAAGAGGTGCCAGATTGCAAGGCAGGTCAACCGTTAGCTGATTTTTAAAAATTTCTCACTTGTTGTATTATTTCTTTTTTCTATGTTATGCCTTTCAACTTACCTTGGTGGTTTCCCAGAAGAAATAAATCTCTGAGCCCATCTCAATGGCGAATTGCAATATTTCCCCGCACTTTTCACAGGACTCAGGGTGTACACTTAACTTGGTTTGTCAAATTCCCATCTAAATATTTTCAAATAGTGACAACTAGGAGAGACTGAGCAGAACATCCTTTGAATCTGCCATATTGCTGTTATTTTTAATGCAGCTGCTTTCATCCAAAGGGAAGGTTGATCCGTTCTGTGGGAAGTTAGGGCAATTCCCCAAGCCTTCCTTGCAGTTCAGGTCAACCTATTAATGTGCTTAATGATTCTAGGTCAGAAATGGTGTCATTGAGATATTTATTTTTATTCTGTGTATTCCCACACTGATAGACACACACCAACGACAGATTAGCAGAGGAAAACAGGGAAAAGGAAGGGGGGTGGGGAGGGAGGGAGGAAGGAAGGAAGGAAGGAAGGAAGGAAGGAAGGAAGGAAGGAACGAAGGAAGGAAGGAAGGAAGGAGAAGGGAAGGGAGGAAGGCAGGGAGGGAGGAAGGGAAAGATGAAGCAAGGAAGGGAGGGAGGGAGGAAGGGAGGGAGGGAAGAAGGAAGGAAGGGAGGGAAAAACACAGGCAGGCAAAATGACATAAATCCTACAATATGTAAATTTCAGTAGGGTTATTTATGAGACTTGCAAATGCTAAAAAAATTTACTCAAGTTTTTATCTGTTAATGAAACTAATAGAAATATTAACTTTAAAAAAAGCCTATTGTTGTCAACATGGCTAAATTAAAAGTCCTTGGAAGCAAAATCTGGATAAGTTTGACAACAAACTTTATGCTCACCTGTATGAGTTTTGTGAAGGCAAAGGTAGTTCTCTATTTGAGAATTGTTGAGGAAATAATCACATATGGGGATGAACACACACATGCACACACAGACACATTTCCCTCCTTGCCTGACGTTTATTTCCTGCCTCCATTCTACCAACATGATCCTTCAGCACCTCCTTAAAATCAAATCCTGCTGATTGAAAGGTGATGACAGTGAGGTGGGTGCAGGAGCCTCGTGTGTTATTGATGGTTCATGTCAAGCTGCTCTGCAGCAGACAGAACAAAAAGGCCGAATCGCCCTGTTCCCAGACCTCCCACACCCATAGGTGCTGGGGAAGCACAATTCTTTCATTGTTCAGTGTGCTTCTAAAAGTGCAATGCATTCCAACCGACAAGGGTAGGCACGTGAAGAATTCTTGTGACTCAGTATTTGAGAGAGGGAGAAACACGAGACCCTTTTGTCTTTGGATGTTATGAACAAGAAGAAGATGGGGTTGGGGATGGTGGGTCATGTTTATGTTTATGCTGTTTCAGGGCTGCAGCTTGGGAGAAATCGTGGCTGTTTTACACCATCACACTGACGTTCTACCTTAAGTTTCTGACCGCCCTCCTGTTCTGCCCACTGGCCTCTCTTCCTGCTCTAAATCTACCAATTATTTTCTTTAAGTGTCAGCAGTACACCAGACACAAGGAGATATAACCTTCCCTCAAGTTGATGCTGTTAAACCATTACATACTTGAAACTGAAGTCGCAGTTGTCAATTGCAACTTCAGTCACTAATAACTACTTCAGAAGTGCAAGTGGTGTCTGGGCTCTTAATGCTGTGGCCCAGGGCTCCAGAAATGTCTTTACAGGTCATTTAGATCCATCCATCTGATCTGTAGCAAGATCAGTCAATCTTTCAGCCGAGTGCTTCCCTCTCTCTTCCCCTCTCTGCCAGGTCCTTTATTTGTTCTCCCAGGGCCATGTTGGGAGATGATCTTAGGCAGCCATATCGACCACTTAGCTTGTAAAGACTTTGAGCTTAGGGCATCCCCACGTGCTTGGATCCTGAATTCTGTCACTTGCCTGTGAGGATTTTTTTTCTCTCTCTCTTTTTTCTCTTCTGCGTTTTCATTGGGCTCTTATTTAAAAAGCCTTCTAACCAGCCCTGCATGCATGACATAGCAAATAAAAAAATGACTCGGCTGTCAATTGACACAAACACTGTAGATGGTCTTCGTCTGGGATATTTATGGTCTTATTGGAACTGTGCTTTTAGAGAGCCCCATCCTGTGCCTTGTTGACATTAGGGGCTTTTAAAATTTGTTTTGAACGTTTAAGTAGGCTTTGTAGATGAGGTTAATCTTGATTTTTATTTTAGAGTGTAACTCAATAATACCGCTTACAGTTATTGCATATTGCTTTGCAATTGTTATATTGCTTAATGCACACACACACACACACACATACACACGAATATGTTCTATATGTTGTCCATTTTACAGATGTGGTAGCAGAGTGCTACCACTCAGCTGGGATCAGAAAAAATGAGAATCTGAACCCTATCCTAGACACAGAAACCCACACTCAGTCATGACCCAATATTTCTCCTCTGATAAGAAACAATCATCAATACTGTATGAACTGAAATATTGTTACACTTATATATGAAATTTCTATGGCAAAGCTACTGCAACTCTGAGTAAGCCCCATCTTGAGAGTCTGTAAGCACCACTCCGCCATCCAATGCAAATGCAGATAATATATTAGAATCTTAGGATGAATTTTTAATATGATACGGTGCCTGCCAAAAAGTAAGTGGACTGGAGAAGCAGACAGGGACCGAGAGTATTGATAAAGAAAGGTGCCCTTATGTCTGTGTTTAATTTCTTATTTCCGCCTCCTCACCTTCTTAAAAGTCTCCCTGCGTCTGTTGCCCTCTATAGAATTGTTGTTATCAAAGGGCAAAGCTCTGATCGTATTTAGGGAAAATTCCTTTTCCTCTTAATGTAAGAGTAATGATGTCAGTGCCCATACTCAGGCTCTGTTCCAATGCAGGTAATTATGCTCTGCCTTCTTCAATTCCCTCTGCAGTTTCTATTGAATCTATTTTCCTCTCCTTCCTGTCCTAGACAGTTGTGCCACATTGCTGGGCTGCTGTTCAACATCTGCTTCCCCAAAGAAGTACACTTTAAAAGTGAGTGAAATTATTTCTCTTCCATGACTATTTTGCTGAAAGGAACCTGATGAATGGCAGGTGCTGGGGTGCTCCTTTGATTTGGGTCAGGGGACGCCTTGCAGTTAGTCCAGGTTCACTTGAGTTCCTTGCCTGGAACAAAGTACACAAACGTTCTTTCAAAGAAAATGAGGCTTTATATTGGACAGGATGATTGACTGGCTCCCCACTGGCATGGGTCAAGGCAGGCACTGACCTCCTCAGCTGATGGGCTTGTCCTAAATGCCTTTGAGATGACATCCTGTGCTTCTCTTGTAGAGAGTCCTCCCAAGCCCATTGGGAGCCAGGCCCAACTGCAGTCTTACTGACCTCAAACAGATTAGTCCTTGGGCCTCCTGACTCTGTTTCCAAGGTCTCGCTCTCTCACCTTCGATCTCTCCTTTCTTGGCTGAAGCACCCAAAGAAGAGAGGTTTATTTGCAATTCCTTTTACGTAATCGCTTCTTACTATTCCTTTGGGACACAATCTTTGCAGAGCGACAGCCTACCCAGAATGCCCCCTAAACGTTCTCATCAAACCTTCTCATTCCAAGGGGCCCTGGCTGGGACCAGCCATCTTATATTTCCAACACTCATTATTTTCCACATCCCCTTTCCAATTTCTCAGAATTTCTAGGTGGTATATTTTGACCTTGGTACATTCACTTTCACCTCACTGATATCAAAATTGCCAAACACTACTGGCACTAACCCTTCATTATATGTTTACTATTAAATAGCACAATTAAACTCTGATAAAAAGCCTTGGATTAAAAGCAAATTTAATACAGGTTTTGTGCAGGGAAATTCATTTCCTTCTTCAGAAAAAAAAGTCCAAGAGTCGGGGGAGAAAAGAACAACCTGTAATAGATGCAAATAGCAAGCTAACATGCAATTCTTTAGTTTTATAGATTAAGAAAAACAAAGTCCAGTTATACCATTTAAAATTGTAACTTACTCATCAAAATTTTATCAGCGTGAGAGCAGACATGGCTAAGAAACAGGTATTCAGTAATAATTGCAATTTTTAAAATATTCTTAACAAATTTATTTTTCAGATATATTTTATGTCCAAAACAAGGCAAAAGAGAAGCAAGTCACAGGAGGGCCTCTGTTGGCTAGGAGAGAAAACAATTTTGTCAGTGGAATAATACTCTTCTGTACCAGTGATTTGGCCAATAGATTTTATGAAATCACCTCAGCTAGCTCAAAAGGGAAAACAATAACCTTAAAATATATGAATAACTGAAGATACCTCAGATGCAAGCTTTATCTCATTAGTTAACACGACTGAGTATGTTGCCTTACGAACCCTAGTCCCTTCCCAGCAGAGAAGGTAGATTCTCTTAGTTGGTTCAAGCGTCTATGACAGAAATACCATAAACTGGGTGACTTATAAACAACAGGAATTTACTTTTTTAATTCTAAAGGTTGAGAAGTACAAAATCAAAGAACCTACAGATTTAGTGTCTGGTGTGAGCTCCTTTTCTGGTTTAGTGGGTCATATTCGCACTGTGTCCTCTTACGGTGGCAGAGAGGTGATGAGTGAACTCTCTGGGACCCCTTTATTTTATGGGTTTTTTATTTATTTTTTTTTGAGAAGGAGTATCACTCTGTCACACAGGCTGGAGTGCAGTTGTATGATCTCAGCTCACTGAAACCTCCACCACCTGGGTTCAAGTGATTCTCCTGCCTCAGCCTCCTGAGTAGCTGGAACTACAGGCACCCGCCACCACACCTGGCTAATTGTTGCATTTTTAGTAGAGATGGGGTCTTGCCATGTTGGTCAGGCTGATCTCAAACTCCTGACCTCAGGCAATCTACCCGCCTCGGCCTCCCAAAGTGCTGGGATTATAGGCGTGAGCCACCCCTCCTGGTCTGGAACCCCTTTTATAAAGGTGCTAATCCCATCATGAGCACCCCACCTTCATAACCTAATCACCTTTCGAAAGGTCTCACCTCCTAACACCATCACCTTGGCGGGTAGCTTTTCAACATATAAATGTTGTGCAGACACAGACATTCAGCCTATAGCAGAGGATATAGAGCAACTGCCAAAACAGGCAACACACCAGCCACTTTCGTGAATATGGAATCAAGAAAAAAAAATATCATCCCTGTAATTTAAGACATAGCAGTTTTGACATAATGCTACTCAAAATTGGTTGATAAAAAGGGTGATGCGATAAATCTGTGCATTCTTTTCAAGCGTGTGTTGAGAGACTGAAAGCTCTTCCCCTCAAAAACTTCAACCATTTAATTCTTTAAAGTTGTTTTTACATGAATTAGAGGGTTTGGTAGATGCAATGTCAGTTACAAAAACCACACTCTTGTCTTCATCTAATTTTGTCTTAGCAGCTCTTTTAAACTGCTAAATCTGGTTTTAAAGTATGATGATTTTGTTTTCTGATGGTGTTAAACAGCTGCTGCTTTTCTGATGAGAAGCCCATTTTCCATTTTATATCTGCAAGATGTTGGCTACATCAGGCCCAGTGAAGCAGGCAGCTGAGAAGCCTCTTGCTGCAAGAAGCAGTTAAAAAAAAGGGCAAAGGGCCTTTCTCCAGGCAGCTGTCTCTTAGGATGGGGAATGGAGAGGAGACTACAGCAAAACAAAGCTTCGCCCATGTATTCAGAGCCATGAACCAGCCTTTCATTAAGAAACAGTGGAGTAACTCCAGGGAGGATGAATCACCAGTAAACATCACAAAACACATGAATTTTTGGTCCTCGAATAGAGAGGCAAAATCGTCAACTTAGAAAAAAAAAATCCAGCTTGTCCTTAGGGAACACCAGTCTTTGTACACCTATGCAGTTTTTTGAACTCCTATGAAGTCTCAGAATGACCCTTCCAGCATGGGTCTGCATGGTGTTAAAAATGAGAAACCAAACACCGCATGTTCTCACTCATAGGTGGGAATTGAACAATGAGATCACTTGGATACAGGAAGGGGAACATCACACACCGGGGCCTATTGCAGGGAGGGGGCCACGGGGAGGGATAGCATTAGGAGATATACCTAATGTAAATGACGAGTTAATAGGTGCAGCACACCAAAACATGGCACATGTATACATATGTAACAAACCTGCATGTTGTGCACATGTACCCTAGAACTTAAAGTATAATAATAAAAATAAAATAAAATAAAATAAAAACAGAGAAACTCAGAGTTTCTGACTTCTTTTTAGAAACCAGATGAGGCCACCCAGGCCTGCATGCCTGTGAAGCTGCAATTGAGTGAGGCCAGGCGTTCTGGGTGGGAATAGTTCTTCAGCTCACTGTTGTCCTGATGGGACTTGCCTCATTCCTAGACAGTCCAGGCTGGGCTTCCACGGGATCCTGGCTTTGTCACACCGGAAGTAGGGGAACCAAGTTCACCCAGGGCTCATCGGTGTGCACTGCCTCACCCCTGCTCTCTGGGGACCCTCCACCTGGAGATAGAGGGCGGTGTCGTACTGTGAACCATGGCACTGATAGAACTTCTTTCAAGCAACCATGAAAGGGATTAAGAAAGAAAGGGAAATGTGGAGAGGGCACATTGATTGTTTAGCATTATGGCCATTTCAGTTGTTAAAATACTGGATTATTGCCACTTCAGCTCACAAAGAGTTGCTGCTTCAAGCTCTGGGAATCCCGGCCCCGCCTCCACTCATACCTTCATCAGTTCAGATTGGGTGCTGCCTGTGCCCTGCTATTATAAAGTATTCTTCATATTGTCCATGAGGAAAAGCTAATAAAATCACCTGTGACCTGGAGCATTAACTGGGTTTGGTTGATTCTCTCTGCTTCCTCTCTCCTACCCTTGAGAGTCTCTTGTCACCTGCTTCTCACCATGCACCTTCCTGGGACATCTTCCTTCCCAGAAGTTACAGGCAGTTGAACAGCAGTGGGCTAAACCATTATGGAGATCTTAAACTGCTAGATTATTATAAGCTCAAACTGATTACCTTGGAGCCTGAAAATTTAGCAGTGAGTGAACATAGCATTTGAACATGGCTAGAAAATGTTGAGTTCAATAGATGAAGATTTATGTTTGCTTTTTTTATGTTGTTATTACTGCTTTGTTCCTTCAGTTTCAGTATCATTTATTGTATCCAAAGTAGTATAGGCCCCAGCTATTCCTTTTCTTATCTTCTTTTAGTCTGTTAAAAAAAATATTGTTTGCCATTTTATAAAAGAAATCTAAGAGGCTTTCCTTTCCACTAACTAATTTTAATTGTGTTTTCCTGGTGACAAAACAATGCTTTTAAAATGATCTGACAAAAATGAGCTAATGTGACTCAAAATGTATGCGTACTTTCTCGAATACATGTTAGCATGTTTGTCGTGTTCTTTTAATTATCACATAGTAGGTTCAGATCCCACTTTCTTCCCAGCAGTTGCCATTTTAATCATTGTTTAATTGAGGATATAGGTGTGCACTGGCACAAACAAGGGTCTGAATTTGCAATCAATAGGCTCTAGATTAATTTCTGTCATTAATTAAACTGGGTGACCTAAGAAAAGTCACTTTATTTGTGCCTGAAGGTGCTCATCAGTGAATTAACAGGATTTGGCTAAATGATAATCTTATCTTCCTGCCAGCTCTAAATCTAGGATTTATTGGTGTTATTTTCCTATTCTATTATAATAGTAGCAACAATTAGCACGTAGAGAGTGTCTTTTGTACATCGTCTCACTTAGCCCTTACAGTCACTCTAACAGGTAGGCAAAATGAAAAAAGGAACCTCACCAGCTTATAGCCTGCAAAGATAAACAATTAGAAAATTCTCGAATTACCCTTTTGAATTACCCACTCCAATTTCAAAAATTAAACATTGGTTTATGGAAGTCGTTCTTCCCGACTCTATCACAGGTGTTAGCATCTGAATGTGTTGGCTGAGCTTGGCATCCTGGTGTGAAATAATAGTTATGTAGCTAGTTGTTAAACATATGTGTTTGTGTGTAAACATAAATATGTACATAAACACAGTGGGAGGTAGCAGGGGGCATAGTCAAGCGGGGGATGAATGGGAGAAAGAGCAGAATTACTCATTAGCCTCCAGACAAAAGGATGAAAAGAATCTAGCATTTATTAACTGCCCAATGTGTGGAGTTCATGTGATCTTAATCAATCTTCACATCAATCCTGTGGGAAGTATGTATTAACTTTCCCATTCTACAGACACAGAAATCTAAACTCAGAGCAGTTAGCAGGAATGCTCAACTTCTCATATGGTACACAGCGTAGCCTGTCTTCCCATGGCATCCTTAAAGTGATTCATTCATTTATTCATTCATTTATAAACAAATTTTTATTGGGCACTTAGTACATGTCAGGCTCTGTGTTAGGTAATAAACTAAAGCCTGCACCAAAAAGTTCTCTGCCCTCCAAGGTCTACAAATTCAACATTCTTGAAACTTATAGCCTCTATGTAGGTGGGGAGGGACCAAGGTAAGAGAAAGGGTCAGAGGTGTGCTGGTAAGTGTTCAACCACTAGCTCTTGCAGACAGGGGGAGCCCTGATTTGTAGCACTTGACAATTTCTGTGTCTAAATACACCCAACGTTGCCTGTTTCAATGTCCACCATGACACCCTGAGTACAGGAAAGAGATGCAGACAGCTTCCTATGCCAGGTGAGCCAGCTCCAGCATATGATATGTGGGGACAGAACATACAATCATAGAAGAGCCCTTTAATGACTAAGATAAGGATACCTGACCTCTCTCTCCCCATGCACAATATCTAACATTTGTAGAGGGTTTTATGTCTAACAATGTTTTCTCTGTACCCTACTTATTGTTACCCTTACAAGAACTCCATGAAAAAGACATTTTGAGGATGAAGTAACTAAGCTTACTAAGGATAAATACCTCTTCCAATGTCTTACGGTTTATAAGGGGCAGGACCAAACTTCAAAGACGACGCCCTTCACTATAATACACAGGCTCAAAAACCCAAGATAGGTTACAAGTGCCTACTTTGAAAGCCTAGGGTAATTCATTTAAATGGAGCATTATAATGAGATTAGCTTGATATTCTTCTAGTTATTGTTATTTGCCACACACAGTCAATAAATACCCCCCTGAGACCAATGCATGTCCTCAGTTATAGTACAAGAGTATGACAGAGGCTACATAAACATGATGGGACAAACCCAGCAGCAATATCCACTGAAGACTTCAACATATGAGCCAATACTGTCACCTTCACATTCCAAAGCCAGCACTCATCTTTACCTCAGTGGTGATCTTCTTTAGGGAAAAATCATTCCCCACAGGTAGATGATGGGTTGATGGGTGCAGCAAGCCACCATGGCACGTGTATACCTATATAACAAACCTGCATGTTCTGCGCATGTGTCCCAGAACTTAAGGTATAATAAAAAAAAATTTAGAAAGGGAAATGGAAAAAATAAATGCCAGTAAAGCAACTTAGTGTAAGGATAGAAGCCAATGAACTATCAACTTCTCATGCACCCAGAACAGACTGATGACAGTTCTGCTGCCAGTAGTTAAAACAAGGCATTTTGTAAAATTAGCTTGTCTATACAGGATTTTCATTGGGTCTTGTCAACTGCCTTATTTGAGGACAAAGTTTGGGTGAACATGGAATACAAGTAGTGTGATACTTGGGATCACAGGTAAGAGAAAAGAGCAGCTTGTTCTCTGGCCGTATAACAAGGTGCAGCTAGGTGTAATTGACCAATTCAGGATAGTCAACATTTCCTAGATACTCACCGCTTGCTAAGCCAAAAACTTCCTCAGTAAAGGCCTAGAAAACGGAATGTATCAGTCACATAGCAGTAATTTAATTGATGGTAATCATCTTGTTATTATTTTCATTCAATGCCCCTAAAAGGCGGCAGAGGGCACATTGATGAAACTTTATCAGATTGAAATCAAGGATAAAAAAACTTAAGTGTGTCCAGGGACTTTCACTGGAGTTTGTTTTTGTTTGGGGATTGTTTTTTGTTTTATTTTATTTTGGTCTTAATTGATCTGAAGTCTTAGAATTCCTTCACTTTATGTCAACAAATGTGCCATGCCCAAAGAGCTGGGTTAGAAGGATCTGTGGCTCATGTACCCTTACTTTGTAAATCTACAAATATACAACAAAAACATAATATATTGAGTTGTTTGAAATTTAAGAAAGATGACATATGAGTTCAAGTAATTTCACTTTTGAAAAGGATAATAAATACTAGGTTATTTACAATTCCTTGCTTTCCTGTCATGTTTTTAATTTTCCAAATCATTTTCTATATATTAATCCACCTGTTTGTCACAGCATCTTTGTGAAGTGGGTAGGGCAGATAAGTATTAGTATTTTTCATTTCACAGATAATAAAAGTAAGACTTGGCAAAACATGGGTTTAACGATTGATATGGTTTGACTGTGTCCCCACACAAATCTTATCTTAAGTTGTAGCTCCCGTAATTCCCACGTGTCATGGAAGGAATCCAGTGGGAGGTAATTGAATCATGGGGGTGGGTCTTTCCCTTGCTGTTCTCATGATCGTAAGTCTCATAGGAACTAATGGTTTTATAAAGGGGAGTTCCACTGTAGAAGCCCCCTTGCTTGCCACCGTGTAAGATGTAGCTTTGCTTCTCCTTGCCTTCCACCATGTTTGTGAGGCTTCCCCAGCCATGTGGAACTGTGAGTCCATTAAACCTCTTTCCTTTATAAATACCCAGTATCTGGTATATCTTTATTGGCAACAGGAGAAGAGATTAATAAAACAGCTATTTCATAAGTTTGATACTATAGCATTGTTTACATTTTAAGATTATTTTTGCATACTTTCTTCAGGAAGATAAATCTATTAAATAGATATTCTATTGAGTAGTCATTACTTTATACAATGCTTAACATACCTTGGCAAATATATTAGTAGTAGGAATATATTTTGCATTAAAATAATTGCCATAATGTATTACATGTTTACTTATCTGTTATTTTCCAAAGAATCTGATATATCCAGATTTCTTTCCTAATCTCTTACACTTTCAATCAAAAATTGAAACAATTCTACAGCAGCAATGGAAGACTAGTAGTAGTTCCCAATATACCTTTGACATTACAGAAACATATTCTTGTTTAGTGAAAGAATAAAGATGGGGTAAAACTAAATAGATAGCATCATTAAATACATCTTATTATACTTTCTTGCCTCCTGTTTTGTATTTGAGTTAATATGAGCATTTGTCATTTGTACCATATTTTTAAATGAAGTTGGTATATTGTTTCCCACATGGGAGCCGAATTGCTAGGTCAACAGGCCCTTAAATGTCATGAATTGCAATATATATGGCAGATGACACTTGTCGAAGGCTCAGTGATCAATTCAGATACAAATCTGACTTGAGGACTGAAAGAACCCAAATCAAATCGATGTAAGATATAAAGTCCAGGTTTAGCACAGTGACACAGTTAGCAGCACTTTTCATGGGATAATGCAGCAGGGCCTCCCCGAGATTGACGGTCCCAGGCCTTGCCACTTCTCCCAGAGCCTGCAGTTGGATCACTCTGTCTTCCTACCACCATGTTCACTGGGCTAGCAATTAGGCAGCTGGGCAGGGAAAACAAACAGCAACAACAACAACAACAAAACTATGATACAGTCAATATACCCTGCCTCCTCTATATTTCTGCAACTTTTGCCTTATGATGCCATTTTTTTTCACACAAAGAGATGTCAAAAATTAAGCAATGTTCACAGAAAAAAAGTAACTTAACTGGGACTGTCTCCATGTAATTAAAACAAAAAGTCTCTATGAGGATGGTGAGTGTGAAGGTCTGGAAATGATTCAAGGCAATGTCAGTGGAGACCAAGCAGTTAGTAACCGACAGAAGCAAGTTTCAGGCCTCTCTACAGAGAAACTGATTCGGACGCAGATGCAGGCAAGCAACTCTGCTGAACCCCCAGTCACTGAGAGAGTTGACATCTTCAGTCATGAAAGGGGAGTTTGTTAAAATAGTGTCAGCTCCTGGAACACAAGAGTTATATTTTCTATTGATAGTAATTACCTTTAGGGAGCATTTACTAGGATGCCACACAATAAGACCTTTACATTCATTATGTGAAAGAATACTCACAGGAGCTCTCTCAGATAGGTGGTGTCATTATTTTCACTTTGTCGATGGAGAAACTGAGGCCTCAGGTCACATAGCCAGGAAAGCTAAGATGAGAACGCAGCTTTGTGTGACTCCACATTTTAACCATGGCATAACTTTTTTTTTTTTTTTTTGAGACAAAGTCTCACCTTGTCACCCAGGCAGTGGTGAGATCTCAGCTCACTACAACCTCTGCCTCCCAGGTTCAAGCAATCTTCTCACCTCAGCTTCCTGATTAGCTAGGATTATAGGCGTGCCACCACGCACGGCTAATTTTTGTATTTTTAGTAGAGACGGAGTTTCACCATGTTGGCCAGGCTGGCCTTGAACTCCTGACCTACAGTGATCCACCTGCCTTGGCCTCCCAAAGTGCTGAGATTACAGGTGTGAGCCACTGCGCTCAGCCCTTAACCGTGGCATAACTTTTATCCATCTCTGTGTCCTCCACAGCACTTGACACAGAGTAAATAAAGGATTCGATTGGGTGGAATTAAATAAAATGTAAAAGTTTTGACTGTCACCAGAATCTAACAAGGTTCTCAGCAGGAAGGACTTCTGAGGCATTTTACTTTTTTGATCCAAGCATTTGAGAATTAAAGAATAATTTTCCTGTTGCATTCATTCATTTGCTGATGAATTCAACAAAATGTATTTGGTGCCTACCTGGTGTTAGATTCGGTGGTGAATGAGACAGGCAAGTTTCTTGTTTTCATATAGTTTAATAGCAGTGAGGATGATGCAGGTAGTACTAAGTGTAGAAGGTTTAAGCAGAGTTATGAAATAGAGAAGGTCTCAGGGAGGTGATTTAGGTAGGGTTTTCAAGGATGGCCTCTTTGAGGTGACATCTGAGGTGTGACCAGACTTGAGAAGAGCAGGAAAAGCTTTCCAAATGGAAAAATAAAAATAAAAAAATAAAAAATAAAAATATAAAAAACAGCAAGCGCAAAGGCCCTGAAGCAGAAATGACCTGGGTGTGAGAAAAGACTAGAAAAGAGGTCAAATGACTTGCATGTTCCAAGTGACAAAGGACATAATTTCACAGAATCATAGCAGAAGCAGGACCAAGTCAGGTGGGACCAAATGGGTCAGGAACATTATGTTTGCTGAGTATTCTAAGGGTGCTGGAAAACCTTTGAAAGATTTTAAGCAAGAAACTGATGGGATCTGGATTGTAAGCTACAGACAGAAATGTGATCACCGTATGAAAGAATATAGGTGGACATAAAGAAATAACTGGCTGGGGTTGGTGGCTCACGCTTGTAATTCCAGCACTTTGAGAGGCCGAGGCAGGTGGATCACCTGAGGTCAAGAGTTCGAGACCAGCCTAGGAAACATAGCAAAATCCTGTCTCTACTAAAAATACAAAAATTAGCTGGGCATGGGGGCATGTGCCTGTAATCCAAACTGCTTGGGAGGCTGAGTCAGGAGAACTCCTCGAACCCGGGAGGTGGAGGATGCAGTGAGCTGAGATTGTAGCACTGCACTCTGGCCTGGGTGACAGAGCAAGAATCTGTCAAAGAGAGAGAGAGAGAGAAAGAAAATGGACTAACTCGTTAAATAAAGGAAGCCAGGGCCCAGCTCTAGGGATCCACCAAAATGTAGAAATTAGCAGAGAAAGTGAGATGAGCAAAGAAGACTGGGAAGTATTGGCCAGGGAAGAAAGGACACCCAAGACGGAGCTGCAAGGACTGTCTAGGAGAGGACCCTGGAGAAGACAAGAAATAATCAGCTTTGGAAATGGGGAGGCACACTCCCTGAAGGAATGTTCTAGAGTGTCTCAGCAGTGCAGAGTGTATTTTACCAAGAAGAAGGTAATCAGTCAACTCAATGTCCAAGAAAATTCCATGACAAAGGAGGTGCTAAAATTGTACTGGAAAGTAATTTTATCACGTTCCAGGCTCTGTTTGAGTTGACCATCTGAATTTTCACTGGACTTGTGTTTTATTATTCAGTTCCTGTATAAACAAATTGTATTTTTTTAAAATCTCTACGGTTTTTATACATCATCTTTTTGTTCACTGGGGAGGATTATTAGTCTATTATGAATCAGCTTCCAAGCATTCCTAAATAAGTCTTCTCTTTCCTTCATTTACAGATTTTGTCTGCACAGAGACCATCTAAAGAGACGGTGTAAATGATATTCACGTAGTCTAGAAGTTGGGTCACTCAATACATGGTTATGCATAGAAAGACATAGCATCATATCTCTCTAAAGTGTCACCGGGAAGGGCCCATGCAGGGGGGCAGTTCAGGTTTAGGTTGCCTCTTGGAAAACTCCACAACAATACCGAGGAAAGTGGATGCAGTGATAATGGGCGAGGGTGGAAGGGGAGGAAGGGGTTCCTGGATGACAGGTTGCTGAATCCGGAACCCTGACACTTGTGAAGTACTCTGTCAGGAACATTAAGTATCCAAAAGTGATAAAGCTTCAATTTGCTAGTCCATTAGACTAATTACTGCAATAATTAAGTAACTACTTGATTAGAACTAATGGGTACCTAATTATCCAGGAGAAAAGTATCAGGTGGCAATTATCAGGTGGCAATTAATAGACTGGAGTTAATGTCTTAGCACTGTCTTTGTATGAATTCATAAGCAAGGTAAAGAAAACAAACAATAACTTATTAATATTTATTGGTGGCACGGTGTTTTTCAGCTTGTTTCATTTACACAGAACCAATTAGTGGAAAGACCATTAGAGTGGCAGGAAAGAAAGCGACTGAAGCCGACTTAGGTTTTTAAAGGTACAGGATCTCATTAACAATAACGACTAACATTTAATTGGAATCAACCTGTGATTTTAGCTTTGTTGCCATAAATGTATTGAAAGGGGATCACAGAGGTGAAAAATCAATAGTCATGATAAAATCTGTGAGAAATTGGCTAATACATTGAAGACAAGGGCCTTGTTAAAGATTTTTCTTGGTCCACTGGAAACCTCTAATCTATTTCTCCCACTGGTATTTTTAAATGGCTGGGGTGAGAGATGAACAGGAAGAAACGTAACTTAGGAGAAAAGAAACTTTTCTGATGAACACGTATCACACAGAAGCCCTGGATTTCTTCCAGCATAAAAGGTTCTCTCTCTAGGCCAGTTATTTTTAAGCATTGACTAAGACCTGCTGCTAATATTAGAAAATATTTGTTCTAAAAATATGATGTAGAACAAGACTTCCATCTGTAGTCATGTTGTTCTGTGGCAATAGTCCTGCCTTGTACAAAACCACTTTGCTAGAAAGCATCGGGCAACGTTTGAAAGGCAATGCTCAAGTTTAGGAGAGAAAACAGGTCAGCTATTTATTTATTTGTTCTTTAATTCAAGAAAACACATGCTACAAGGTTGTAAGGCTTCTGGGCAAACATAAGAACAAGAACTGAATGGCGTATCAGGAGAGTGAAAAACTGCCCTCCAAATCAACAACATTCTGAATCCAAAATTTCCGCTGTGTAAAGAAAATAATAGCCGTATGCTTATAATTTTCTTTGGTTAGTTCAATGGTCTTTTGAAGACAACAATTTTAAAATTGAGGAGAGGTTTGGACTTGTGTTAAATTTATTAGCATTTTGTAAGTAATGTAATTAACCCTGCAGTATAGGAAAACCCCATCTACTTTTATTTTATTTCCTTGACGAGTATAAATAATTGAAGTGTGTTTTAATCATACTTTTTGGGGGGGAAACCAATCACCTTGTATTAGAGTACATACAGTGACAAATGGAGATAAATCTAAAATTTATAGAAAGGGAGCATTTGCATAAACTGCAGAATCCAAACACATAGGACATTAAGAGTAACAATTGTTGCAAAGGGCATGAAAAATTCAACTTTGGTTTCACGATAGGGGCCTGGATTTCTAACATGATTAAGATAATACATCACTTGGCCCTCTCTTATTAAAGGCATAATTGTTGTTAGAACCAGAAGTGGCGTTAAAGCTAATCTAGTTTTATATACGTACAAATATGAAGAGAAGTGCACTTGGAGACGGTTGCTTTTGGAGATCCATAGGCATTTTATTAATGTTTGAATAATAACCGCCTAGAGGGCCTGTTATAAATTAAAGGGACGGATTGAGATATAAATTTTTATGAGGACTAGTTATACATTTCCATTATGTGTTTAAAAATGAAGGAATTACTGTGAGCACTGCAGTACTCACATTTATTTGAGGTGATTTGGACGGGAGGGACGGTGGATGAGAGCTGTAGCGTGGCGGCAGTAAGAAAGATGTATCTGTCCCTTTGAACAGATACATCATATGTCATGCATGAACTCTGTTCTACCACAGTCGCTCCTCCACTGCTGAATCTGCATGATTATTTCTATGACAATAGCTAGTGATGATATAGCGTGAGTTTCACACCACTTAAAGGGTTTCCTACGGTTCAGTCCTGGAAGACTTGGGTATTATCTCTCTGCTAATGGAATAACGGAAGTCAGTGATCACTGGAAAGCGATTCTAGTTCCTCTCTGCTCCTGACATACTTTCTAGGGTTTTATAACTGGCCCAAATGCATCTGGGGAAGCAGATCCCACTGAATGATAATCATCCTTCTTTCTTCGTATCTTCTGATCAGTTCTAACGTTGTCCTCGGTTTGTCAGATATAATGGGTCTATGAATTTTCAGTGCTTATAAACTACAACCCCAGTGGATTCAGGAAGAACTGTGCAGACATGCTTGTGTGCCTACATGCTCACACAGGTACATGTGCCCACCCACAGATACATATACACAGACACACATACAATCATGTACACATGCATGTGATTTATAGACCTAACCCAAACCCTAAGAATATCAATACATGTTATAAAGCATTGCATTTTCTGTCGCTTACAGCTCCACACAAGCTTTGAAGTCAGTCAAGTCCAAAGTTACATCCCAGCCAGAATGCTCACAAGTTGGTGATGTGAGCAAGCTATTTAACTGGTAGCTCTCAGTTCCCATATCTGTGTAATGAAAAGCTTATAAAGCCATTGGGAAGATTAAATGTCATTTAATGCAAGATTCCTGGTACACAATACAATCTTACTAAACTTGTATTCCTGCGTTAAGGGCTGCTGTAGCAAAGTAGCACAGACTGGGTGATTCAAACAACAGAAATATACTGTCTCAAAGTCCTGGAGGCCAGAAGTCAGAGATCAAGGCATTCACAGGATTGGTTCCTTCTGAAGCTTGTGAGGAAAGGATCTGTCCCAGCCCTTTCTCGTGGGCTTATCAATGGCCATCTTCTCCTAATGTCTTCACATCATCTTCCCTCTGGGGAAGGGTTGCACCCTGGGTTCTTATCCTCTCTTCTTACAGGGACACCAGTCAATACTAGATTAAGGCCCACTTACTGACCTCATTTTCACCAGATTATCTTTTTAAAGACTCTGTCTCTAAACCGTCTAAGCTACTAGGGGTTAGGACTTCAGCATATGAATTGAGTTGGGGGGTTATAATTTAACATATAAAAAAATGTTTGATAAATGAATAAACAAAAGAATATCATCAATGATCTTGTGAGGATAAAAAGCGTTTATTTTTAAGTTATCACATCCCCATCTCTAGCCCAATTTGGGAATCTGGGTAAGACACTCAAACTTTCCATATTGCTTATGGTCATCCACTTACTCTGGCACAATGACAAGAATATTTGTGATTTGTTTTCTTATTGCAAATTGACATGAACCAATCCCAGGTGTGCTAGGTGATTACAGGCCACTGCATCCAGGTGGTGGGCAATCCAGTACCCTCAGCCACCACATGCTACCAGCAAATCTGTGGGAGCCCCTTGTGAAAATGATCATTGCTTGAATGATTATAATGATGACCAAAGAGAAGCAGTATGTAGAAGAAAATCAGAGCTCTTGTTGTGCTGGTTTTAAAATAGACTGAACTATCCACATACATTTTTTCTAAACCCAGAAAACTTCCTAGTGGTAGGGTTATTTGAATTTAAATTCCAGAACATCAGCTCTTCACCAGCATGCTGCTATTTACCAATTTTAGAAATAATGTTAAAGGACTACATAAGGTCTTCCTTCCCCATCTTCGTGAATCATCAAGTAAAAACCCGAAAGGCAGAGGGGTGTCCTCTGAGTCTACCTGTCCTGTCCCTTCCCACTTGACTAATAGGGTGACCTCAGACACTCTTTTTTTCTACTTTATTCTCCTAATCTCCATATGGTCCTTGCGAAGAAACAATATGTGAAGTCCTTGCACAGGGTGGAACGTGCAGTTATCATCTTAGTATTGTTTTCACATTTACAGCTGAGAAGGAGCAAGGCCTCAGAGTCCAGCAGGTACTCAAATAACGTCATTTTCTTCAATGTCATTTCATTATAATATGCACGAGAAAAAAACTCCATTCCTGCTGGGGCTACAGTCTGTGTGGAGTTTGCATGGTCTCCCCATGTGTGCATGGGGGTTCTGCAAGTACTTCACTTTCCTCCCACATCCCAAAGCTGTGTACATTAGGTTATCTGGCATGTGTACATGGCACCAGTGTGAGTGAGTATGGTTGTGTGTGCATGTGCTCTGTGATGGGATAACATCCTGTCCAGGCCTGGTTCTCGCCTTGCACCCTGAACCTGCCCAGATGAGCTCCAGCCACTCGCAACCTGAACTGGAACAAATTGGAGAATTATCTTGTTTTTCATCTTTCCTAAAGTATGAATAGCTGACATTTACTTCAATGTTGAATTTTAAAAGTGTTTGGGGTCTTTATGTAGAAGTTTGATGATGTTTTTTGTGACCAGAAATAAGCCGTAGGTACCTAACTCTTGTTTATGTCAATTAGCCTATGGAAATGCTGGTTTCCTATATGTCATTTCATTTAAAGTCACCGTTTCAAGGAACATATCCACGATATTAAGTGAGGACTTATTGTAACTGATGCCCTTGAAACTGCCTTTCTATTTTATCTCACACTTCTGGTTTTAAGTTAGAGGTAAACTGAGTGGCGGGAACCATGGGAAAGCTACAAAGTAGAATGAAAACTCAGAGCCTTAGAACTGCGCCTTTGAAAGCACCAGTGATGGTGTTTCCTCAAAGATGGGACGACAGGAGGAGCATGAGTGAGTTAAATCTGCCTCTCTATAGCCCTGCATAGCCCCGCACCTGGTGCTTGTAGTTCTTGGGCAGTAGGCGCTGGTCCCAAAGAGGAAAGCAGCATGAGTTTCTCAGCATGGCATAACAACTAGGAAAAGGAGGAGGAACTGTCTGTGCAGAGCCCATCACTTCTGAAACATTGGTACTTACTCACCCTTCTTACACAGACAAGGTTGTGCTGTGGAATAACCAAGGGCAGGAGAGTCAGTGGTTGGTCAATGTGTAATGACTGACTGTCCTATAGTTGTAAGTAGGAGAAACACCAATTCACCAGGCACCTGACACAGATGGCTTTAGGGTGGTCTCAGAAACCAAGGGCTCTGCTGCCACAGATAGGAGAGGAAGGCACCAGAGTATTTCATCTGCCAAAGTTTGTGTCTAGAAATGCCTGAAGCCCAGAAGAGCGGTAGATGAAAGTTTGAATAGGGTGATTGAGCATTAGGGTAATTCAGCACATTTAACCTAAATGGCAGCTGCTAGAATTTACATGAATATGTGCGTGCGCGTGTGTGTGTGCGTGCATGCGTACATGCGTGGGTGTGCATGTACCGTGCATATACACCCATCATATTTTGGCTTGGGTGGTATCCCTAGTAGTACTGAGATTTATTTTTTCTAGTCTGGAAATAATACTGGAAGAGGTCTTGTCATTTCCTCATCCCCTGATATTTCTGAGATTTTCTAGATGTCAAAAGGGGCAAAAATGAAATATAACATGATGAGGAAAGAAATGATACAATGCTCAGATTTTGTTTTTTCTTAAAAGAGCTTGATTTCACTCTGGCTTGGGTGAAAGTTCAGTTTGGTTCTTATTTTATCCACACCATTTGCCCATCCCTCATGAGATGCTCAGCTCCCTAAGTCCCTCTGTCATTCTGTTTGTGTTCACTTCTATCTTCCTCATTCCTATAGAATGCAGTTGTATTATGAAGTGGCCTGGACCTGGCCCAGCATTTAAAACATGACCCACCTCATATCGTGCACCCTGGAAGAACAAATCTTTTTTGGTTCTTTCTTGTTCAATACTTAGAAATTCATTGCCCAAATATTGAGCGTTGTTATTTTGTCCTTGCTACAGTAGAGACCAAAGCTAATTTTTTGGAACTTGGATTTCGTTCGTCCCATAGATACTTTTCTCCCACTTTCAGCACAGTTACTCATTATTTTAATCATAAAACTAAGGCAATGAAAGGACTCCATAGTGAGGTTAGGAAGAGGTTACGGCAAAAATGCATATGAAATAAAAGATTAATTTTCCTATGGTTTTCTGTATTTTCAATGAATAGCCAAAATTTTATAGAAAATCTAACGACACTATTAGCCTAAAATGACACTTAAAATACCCCAAATTTGGGAATCAGGCTTCCTTTTTTCTATGAAAATAATGCAAAGAAAGAAATATATTTGAGAGATTTTTTCTGTCATGATGATGTAGGTGAGTATCCAAACTCTGCCCCACTTACCTTTATAAACGAGGTCATGGACTGATGTGTATCTGAGATAAGAGTGCACCTGTAACCATTTGGAGAATTTCTGTAACCTTGACTTCACTGATCCTCTTCAATTAACTGACCCAGCCCGGAATCCCCATGGGGAAAAGAGGTGAAGAATCAGATATTTTTTGTAGTCATTCCATTTTTTTAAAAAAATCCTGCTGTTGAATCAAAGAATTTAATCTACCACCACCACTTCCTGTTACCCACACTAGCTCTTAATCTACCATTAGGAAGTAACAGGGCCCTGGGGAAAGAACCTAACTCACTATTTCTTAGATGCCTCAATGGAAGCTCAAAAGCATTTTTCCCCTGAATAGATCATTTAATCTCCTTTTACCACAGCCTCCTTTCTTGTAAGATGCAGGTCATAATACTAGCATATTTCAAAGGCTTATTGGAAAAAACTATCTGGTTAGCCATTATCAAGCATTTTGTAAATATGAAGTGCTTTATATGGGCTAAATAATTCTCGAAATGATAAAATTTTATGCAGTTATCAAGTATTATCGCTACAGCCTTTCAATTTCTCTGGGTATTTATCTTTTCTTCCTTTTCTACCTACTTTTACATTAAGATATAAAGAAATACAATTCCTGTCCTTTCCTCATGACTAAGATTTGAGACAGCCTTTAGTGAAGGAGAGAAAGCTCTCAGAAAGATTATTTGTGGATCCAAATGAAAAAGTTTTCAACTAGAGAATCAGCACCAGCATGTGAATCTGAATATCTTCTAGAGAAATAGGGTATTAAAGTGAGAAGTTAAATTTTAAAGATCCAAAATATATTTTTTAGAAAATGAAAACATCTGCCTAGGAGGGACTGTTGTTATCAGTACCTATGGCAAAAGTATAAATACTAACCATTTGTTGAGGACCTAGTATGTGCTAACTTCAATACATAGAATTTTTATTCTTGGCAACAACATTAAAGCCTCAAAATTTTCATTTCATAAATGAAGGATCTTCCCAAATTTTTATAGTGAAGGGACGAGAATGTCAAACTTTCTGAATTCAAAGCCTGAGCTCTGTTTCCTAGGGCATACCACCTTTCTGTTTTCTATTGACCATTCAGTAATCCAGGCTAACTACCATGACCCAAATTATCTACATAGTGATCAGGTTTCTACTTTGTACTCTGGAGACATGTGTCATCTCATTGACTTGCTAGACCCCCTTCAGATAGCCATCCAGTATATGACAACATATAAAATTGAAAGTAGAAATTCCTACTTAAAAATTTTCAAAAGTATGACCCCTAGGCCTCCTCAATGTTAACAATTTTTGGCTCTGTGAAATGTCTTTTGGCAGATAACCAACAAGAGATGACTCTAAATGGGAGCATATGCTTGAGAAATTGATGTAGCTCTTCTTATTGTGATCATTACAGGCAGAAATAGAAATCACTTTACTAAATAAGACTATAACATTTTATACCTGGGATAGGTTTGGATGAGGGCCCCAGTATGACTGATAAGCTAAAAGAACTATTTATTTGGGGATATTATGATCTGTAAAAGCATTGTAAACCTTTCTACCCATTAGAGCTAATGTGAAATCATTGCATGGAAAAAAGAAATGTTGAGCCATTAGGATGGATAACGTTTTTTAAAATTTTAGTTTTAAACATATGTAACCAGAACAAATATACATATGCATATAAATGTAATGATAGATCTAGAAAATAATCTCTACGATTCAAATATCTTGCTTATTCCAACATAGTTAAATTTGCACTAAATTTTTAGTTATTTGAAGGTTTAGAAAATATATATCTATGACCCAACGAAAACCTCAGCTGTTATCTTTGTGTTAAACACATCTAATATACAGTATCCAGATTAATTATCATGCTGCTAGAGGAACTTATTCATTAGCAAGAATTTGTTTTTTCATTTCTAAAACATTAAATATTTTTTCAAATTTGCTCCTATTTTTTAAACGTTAAGTAAATATCATCCATGGTCCTATGAAGTGGTAGCTAATCGTGGATGCCTGGTATGGAAATCCCAGATTTTCAATTCCGTAGGGTCCCTAATGGCATTAATCAAGGCAGCACAACTTACTTAAAAGGAACAGATGATTAATCTTGACAATAGAAATGTAAACAGAACTCTAATTCATGAATTGGCGATTACCCACACCCTCCCCACCATACACACACACAATCCACCACTGGGATATTAGCCCTTTGTTTGAGATTTACCCTGTGCCACATACACATTATAAGAACAAAAGAGAGTTCTTTATATTTAAAAATATCCATTCAGCTCAGCTTACAGAACAGGGGAAAAATTGCTATATTTATCAAGGTTGATTTTGTTTTCCAAGTCTCTAATTCGAAACTGAAGAATGCAAGACTACATACATCAGGTGTTTCCAGCAAAATAGCAGCAGCAGCAGCAAATCATAGACATTTGTCATTCCTTAGAGCTGTCTGACAGTTCTGACAATTCATTAGGCTGAGCTGAAAAGAGGTTTAGAAAGCAAAGAAGGGATCGCAGGTAGGAGAGTGTCTTTTGCATGATCCAGTAATGGCTGATTTGTATCATTTTGGGTGATGGATACACTGTTCAGATTAAACCCAGCAGGGTTTTCTCCCCTCTCCCTTTGCTTGATTTTCCCCTGACCCGTTTCCTTCCTCTAGAATCCCCCAGGACATTGGGTGTAGGTTATACCTTCAGTAGTAGTTCATCCTCAAAGGTAGGTTCACATATATATCGAGGAAATGCTTGCTTTCAAAAGAAGCTGCTCCAGAGACAGAAGGAGTCACTGAGAGATAACAAAACCATTCCTCGCTTCCCTATTTTTACCTGTCATATGAGATTTCATCCCACTCATGCTCATCAAAGTATCTATGTGCCCAACATCCAAGTCACTAACACATGAGCTCTAACACATCAGCAGCTGACTTTGTCCCAGTCCATCACAATGACTGCACAATTCTTCATACGTGGGTATAAAGGGTTCTTGGCTACCAGTTATCTGTTCATCCTTGGGATAGGACTGGGGATTCATTTCAGGCATTGTCTTTTGTAACCTCTTGCAATGCCCAGGTTAGGAAACTTTTCATTACTAATTTAGATAAACAGCAATTGTAGTGAATAAACCATAAAAGGCTCTAATTTGCTCCTGTTTCTTTAACTGTAAGTAAATATCACCAATGGTCCTATGAAGTGGTAGTGGATCCTGGAAGCCTGCTATGGAAATCCAAGATTTTCAATTTTTTAGGGTCCCTAATGGCATTAATGAAGGCAGCACAACTTACTAAGAAAGGACAGATGATTAATCTTGACAATAGTAATGTAAACATAACTCCCTATACTTGGGATGCACATCACAGTACATCAAAAAGTATTTGTGGACTTTTGTTACTAATGGCTGCAATGTGGGTTACCCAACTCAAGAATGTGAATTTAATGAAGCAAAATCAGTATTACTTAGGGTTAACTTTGTGTGCAATGGCTTGGGAGAGAAAAATACAGTAGAGATACAGGCTGTATCTTGGTTTACACTTAAACCAAGACTTAAAGCTAATCAAAAATTTAAAACTCTCCAGACTGTGCATGAGACTACATTCTTTTACTTAGTTTCTTACTTTTCAAACATTTCTTAACAATTTCTAAGCATCCAGGAATTTCCCAGGAGCTAGAGATTATCCTTAAAGAAAATTGAGACAGCATAGAGACAATTCATCAAAGAGTGAAACTCATAATTGAACAAAAATTATGCGTTGTGATTAGTGTCATGAAAGTAATCAAACAATAGAAAATAATAATAAAAAAAAGTAGAGTTGCTGGCTTGGGTAGGGTCAGAAGGGAAGTCCTGTCTGAAGAGGTAACATTTGAAATGAAAATGAGAATGAATGCCATGACACCCATGAAGGAGAGTGAATTTCCCATTCCTCATGTTTTCTGGGGGAAAAAATGCGCAAGTATGGCTTGAATTAGGTGAGAGAGAAGACTGGAGAAGGTGCCAGACTGCAGGGATTTTTGCCTTGTTCACAGCTGTATGCTCTGTGCCTAAAAAAGTGTATGGCACCTGGGATATCCTCCATGAAGATTTATTACCTATATAATGAATGGAAACCAGAGTGGTGCAGGATGGGGCTTGGGAGGTAAACGGGAGCCAGATCAAACAGGGCATTGTGAGTAGGAAGAGTTGTAAGGAGCTTCTCTTTTTTTCTAAATAGAAAAGGCTTAAACAGAAGAGTGACACAATTTAATTTATATTTTTAAAAGCCAACTGGCTCACAGAATGGACCTTGTTAGGGTGCCCTGCCAGCCACTGTGAGTGTTGACTGTCAGGGGCCCCTCGTTCCCCCCTCCACAGAATTTCCCTCAGTGGCTGAAGGGAAGTTTTGCAACCCTTCCTGGAGTACTCCATAGACAATGATAAGGCAATAACAGCACAAAATCCTGGCCTCCTTCCCTTAAGGGGTGCAAATCTGCAGTGGAATTTGTGCTTCTGAGATCCCAGAGGATTACAGCAAGGCAAGACTTTACCTGAGACTACGTTCTCATTGTTTTGTTTTGTTCTGTTTCGTTTTGTTTTTGCCTTTCTCCATCCTGCTTCATTTCTTGCAGTTTTTTTTTTTTTTCCTACAAACCTTGTAGTTTTTGTTTGTTTGTCTAAAAAGCACTCCCTACATCAGCCACATATGTCCAAATCCCTTCCTCAGGCTTTGCGTCTAAGGAGCCTAACCTAAGATGGCTCACGTAGGGAAAACAAACCACAGAGGAAAGAATGATCCCAGGGCCATCCTCTCTGCAGAGGCTACTTAGAGCCAGGTAAGAATTCAAGAAGGGGCTAATGGACTTCAGGATAAAGAAACTGTCAGCACAGGGTAGACTTAATAAGGGGTGAGTTTTATGACTAGAAATAAAACAGAAAAAATTTTGACTGACAGCAAACAACATGCAACTAGAATTAAAAAATATATACATTTGGTCATTCTTTCACCTGAAGTAACCATTTTGGAAAGAGGAAGAGAAAGGGAGAGGGAAAGAGCAAAAGAGAAGAGGGCGGTAAGGGTGCCTACATGTCTATGTCTGGAGGGTAGAAGCTGTTAGCAAATAATATGGCACTTGCATTGGGTCATGGTTACAGGAAAATCCTCTTCAAAAATGGGTTTCCCAAGCATACAATGGGAAACTATTCTTTTTTTTTTTTTTTTTTTTTTTTTTTGGGGGGGGGTTTTGCTCTGTTGCCGCATGATCTTGACTCACTGCAACCTCCACCTCCCGGGTTCAAGCAATTCTCCTGTCTCAGCCTCCTGAGTAGCAGAGATTACAGGTTCACGCCACCATGCCAGGCTAATTTTTGTATTTTTAGTAGAGGTGGCATTTCACCATGATGGTCAGGCTAGTCTCGAACTCCTAACCTTGTGATCCACCCACCTCACCCTCCCAAAGTGCTGGGATTACAGGTGTGAGCCACCATGCCCTGCCAGAAACAATTCTTATGAATATTTGCTTTGTCTCTGAATACAGAAAGAAATAAATTCTAACAAAATAGCTAGGAACATGGCCCTTAAAGTCAATGTTACTCTGAGAAAAAATGGCAAGACTGAGTAGGATATCAGTTACGTGAACATGTCATCTTGTTATCAATTTAATTGAAGTCATTCTGTCATGTATGACAGTTCATCAGCTATTCTGCCAGTGTGTTACAACATTATATGTAATAAGAGGACTCCTAAAACCCCAAGGAAAATCCATTCTTTTTTTATGACTTTAGTTTTCGTTTCTTGAATTCTCTTGGTACTAGTGTAAAATGTGTGCAATTTTATGAAATATATAAGAAACCAGTAAACTTAGAACGTAAAATACCAGTATATATTTGCTTAAGACATTTTTATGTGCAAAACTTGATTCATATTATTACCCTTTTTATCCTCACTGATATGTCCCATCAAATGTTTGTTCCTTGAGTAATCTTAAAAAAAAAAATTCCATGGTACATAAATTTTATTGGTGGGGATGAAGCTGGTAAAAAAGTGAAGATGAAGTATTCCTTAATTTAAATGTGAAAGCTTTGCCATTTTCTGCTTCCAGCTGTGATGGTATAGCTTGAGGCAGACCATCACCCCCATTAAGAACAACTAGTAAATCTATATGAAATTCCAAAAAATATTCTGTTTGAAGGAATTAGAGTGCTTCCAAGAAAGCTAGTACTTGATGGGCCACCATTTTGGAGAAATGCAAAACTTACTATCATGAGGGCAATGTTATGGTACATTTCAATTTTTCTTCAAGAAATTTGTTGGCTTGTAACATGCCAAGAGAAGATGCTGAGAAACCAGGTAGCTGGCCACTGACAAAAGGCAACCAGCAGAGTTTTCAATACCCTAATGAAGCTGAAGACAAAAAGTAAAGTTTAGTCTTGCCAGGGCAGCCGAGACTTAAAGGTCTATGATCCCAAAAGAAAGAAAATTATAGGTAAGTGAATTTAATATTCCGTGTCAATTTTCTTCATGAACAATTTGCTGATTCTAAAGATACACAAGCCAAGATGCCAAAAAGTGAGAGAAAAAGTGGATGAAATGCTCAACAGAACTTTCTCAATAATGGGAGGACAAATATTGACATCTAGGACCCACCAAGAAAAAACAAACCGAAAAAAAAAACAAACAAAAAAACCCCCTAAATGATAGCCTCAGACTCTCAATCAGAACATCTGTGCCCAAGAATTAGAGGTGAACCAGAAGTAGACTAAGTCTTCAAAAGTCGTAAATGCTCACTCAAAACAGCTCAATTTCTTATTGGAATAAGAAGGTGTGCTCTTCTAGTAGCTGCCTACCAGAAAATAAGATGGATTCTTACTAGAAAAAGACAATAACATCCACAGTTTCTACAATTTTTGTGTGCACAAGCCTGAAATTCAATAAATATTTTCCAGATATACCAAGAAATAGGACCAAGAATAAACACTGATGATAGAGGCATAGGTGGTCTCGATATTGGAGTTATCAACTCTAACTCCATAATATTAAAGTCTATCAACTGTAGACTTTAACTAAAACTAATATGCTTAATAAGATAGATAATGAATTGGATACATATTCTAAAGAATTAGAATCTATTTTAAAAATGAATGAAAATTCTGGACCAGAAAAGATATACTTTTTTTGAACTTAAGAACTAAATAGATGGGTTTACAGCAAACTGAACATAACTGAAAAGAGAATCAGTAGTTACATTAATAGAACATATTCACACAGAGGCATGAAGCATAAATGGAATGGAAAATGAATGGGAGGAGGGAGAAATATAAAAAACATACTAGACTTAGTAAAAAGGCATAACCTACTTTTCATTTAAGTTTCAGAAAAAGAAGAGAAAGCAAATGGGGAAGAAGCCATATCTGAACAAATCCTTGCCAAGAATTTTCCCAAAGTGGTGTAAGACATTAAACCACAAATCTAAGAAGTGCAGAGATTGCAAAGCTCTGGAAAATCATGCTCCAGGAACAGAAATGCCAAGAGTAGACAAAGTCTTAACAAAATTCCAATCCATTCTCAACACAACTTAGGGTCTGATTCAATTAAGAGAATTAAACTTTTACCATCTCTGACTAGAAGAGAAAAATAGTAAACTTTCTGTAATGAGGATGTGTGTATTTTCAGAAAAGAGCTAGGGCTAAAAAATTAACGATCTAAGTATCCACCTAAAAGTTACAAATTAAAGAGTAAATTGTACCAAAATAAGTAAAAAGTAAAAAAAAAAAAAAAAAAAAAAAAAAAAAAAAAAAAAAAAAAAAAAAAAAAAAAAAAAATTAAAAAAAAAAAAAAAAAGATAAAAAGTGAAATTTATAAATGAAAACAATATCACAATGTCAAATGTTAGTTGTCTGAGAAGATTAATATAATAAACTATTGGAAAGGCTAAGAACAAGAAAAGGATATTATATCCAACTTTATGTCAATTAAGAATTCAGATAAAATATAAAAATTAATCAAACACAACCTCAAACTAACAAAGATGAATAAAATATCTGAATAATTCTATATATATTATGTATTTTAAAATTATAATTTAAAAACTTCTCCCACAAAATTCCAGGTTTAGATGGTTTCCCTAGTGAATTATTTTAAAGACCTGAGGTATAAATAACATCAATCTTACACAAATTCTTAAGAGAAAAGGGAGCATTTATCAATTTGTTTTACTAGGCCACAATAATTTTGATACCAAAACATGATAAGCATTGTAAGACAAAAAAAATCATAGGTATATCCCTCTAAACACAGACACAAAATTCTAAATGAAATATTATCAAATTGAATCCATCTATAAGAAAAAGATAATCACAGCATGTTGACTTTTTTCCAGAATGCAGGATTATTTTAAGGAGTCAATCAATGATCAATGTAACTCCCCAAATTAACATAAGAGGAAAATATGAGCATCTCAAATTTGATAAAATTCAATTCCCTTTCATGACTAAAACCTCCAATTAGGCATAAGAATTTGGATTAGAAGAGAGCTTGGTAAATCTAAAGAAGAGTATCCATAGACTTTATAGCAAATTTCAAATTTAACAGTGAAATATTGAAAGCTATACCTCTTAAACTCTGAGATGACAACCAGGTTCCCTGCTATAAATCTTTCTATTCAACATTATTCTGGAGGTACTAGACAGTGCAATAAGGCAAGAATAAAAAAGATAAAGACCTATAATATAAAAAATAAAACTGTCATTATGTACATAGATAATAGATTATGTGTACATAGAAAATTCACAGTATCTACAAAATAAAGCTATTAAGTCAATTTAGCAATACACTAGACACAGGGCAAAGATCATTTGTATTCCCATACATTAGGAAAATAATTTGAAAATTAAATTAAATAACTAATATTAATTATAACAATAGCAACAAAATACAAAACACTCAGAAATAAATGTAACAAAAGATGTGTGAGACTTCTAAAAACTAAAATAATTGAGAGCCATGTAAATGTTCTAAAAAAGATACAGTAATATACCAAGCTAACAGATGGAAGCTTCCATAGTATAAAGCTGTTAATTCTTCTTAAACTGTTTTATAGATTCAATGTCATCCCAACTAAAACCATAAAAGGTTCTTTATAGAAACTAACAAGTTTTCTTTTACAAATATGTATGTTATTTCAAAATACTGAGAATTTTACAAACAATAAAGTTGGAGGATTTTAACTATTAGATATCATGATATTATAAATTTTGGTAATTAAGAAAATATTACATTTTTGCACACATGAACAAATAGACTAATGGAATAAAACAAAGAGACCAGAAGCAGACAAATGCATATATGGTGACTTGATTTATGATGAAGATGACACTTCAGCATGGTGGGAATAAAAATGCTTTTTTTTTTTCCATCAAATGATGTGGGATCAAATAGATATTCTTACAGAAAAATGAACCTAATCTCTGTCTCACTCCAAATATAAATAAAGCGAAGATTAAAAAGTGAGCAGTAAAATAATAGTTTCTAGAAGATAATAGGGTAGAATTTTATCACAGCTTTGGAGTAGGCAAAGGTTTATTAAACAGAACACAAAAAGTACTAAATATAAAGAACACAATTGAAAACTGGATGGCAATAATCAAATTGAAAAATGCAAAAGAAATCCAAGTGGCAAATAAATATAAAACAGGATGCACAGCTCATTAGTCACATAAGTTTATTAAAACTGTGCCTTCATCAAGATGGCTAGATTAAAAATAATTAACCATACCAAATGCTGGCAAGGATGCAGAATTAGAACTCTTATGCACTGAGAGGGGGAATTTGTGGAACTATCTTGGCAAACGGTTAAACACGACTAAAGCTGAATATATTCATGCCCTGTGCCTCATGATTCCACTGAAAATATATTTCTAATAGGTATGTACTAATGTGTACTAAGAAACCCGTGCAAGAAGGATAAGAACAACACTATTTGCAGTTGAAATGAGACAAATCAACTCAAGAACCCATCAACTGGAGATCATATAAATAAATTGAAGCCTAACTAATCCATGGAATACTATACAGCAATGAAAATGAACCACCACGAAACATAACCGCATGGATACATTTCACAAACATAATGGTGAGTGAAAGAAATCAGACACAGAGGACAAACAGTAGTATTCCACATACACAAAGTTCAAAGCAGATAGAACGAACTGATAACCACAGAAATGAGACTGTGACTGGAAGTAGGCATGAGAGGGACTCTGCTGTTTTTTTAATTGGTGTGGTAGTTACAAAAGTGTGTTAACTCTGAAAATTATCCAACTTTAGTGATCTGTCCACTTTTCTCCATGTTTTTATAATTCATTAAAATAATTACTTTAAAATTGAGGGCTTTTAAAAATGGAAAACAGTTTTAGATTTCCATCAGTGTTTTTGGAGCAATTTCTCACAGATGGGGAAACTGTCATGTTCTAGCTATGCAGGATTTTTTCTTTCCCTGTGAAATGTGAAAATGTTAAACAAGAACAAAAAAAATCAGTTTTGCCAAAGGCAAATAAATGAAAATCCTTGGGGTAGAGTTGCTGAAAGTAAAGTGCATATTTTCTCCATGTGAATCACAATGAAAAGACAGAATTCATTGCTTCTTAAAATTGGCTAAAATTCTAATTTCACTAACTTTATGATGTGACAATGCTGTGACATCATTACTTATGCCAGTACAATATCAGACAGATTTAGAGGAAAAAAAAAAAAAACTAGTCTCTTTTAACTTATTTATTCCATCCCATTCCTAAATAAACACATACGCACACATCTTACATGGAGCCTCCTTTCCTTGCCTATAAGACACCAATTCTTAATTATTTACATTTTAAAGTTTTTAAATGGACATGCATGTATATTTAGAGCTGTAAAGTTTTTGTGAGTTATATAACTCCAACTTAGCAAATATTCATCAGCCTTTTTAAAAGATATAGCATTATGGAATTCTAATAAACTGATGATGAGCTAACTTAGTGTCTCCATCTCAGTCCGCATATGTATAGATAGAAGCAAACATATGCATGTTACAGACATGCTTCAGTAAAACTGGGCAGTTTATCTTGAATAATTCATTGTTTGTGGAACTGGTAATTGGAATTAAATTTAAGCTCCATCTTTGCAGCACTGAACAGTATTTGAAAATAGAAAACTGAACACATCAATCTGTTGTTTCCTCTCCAGGATGTCATCAGGCATATCCACTGGCAAGCTGCATAAGCAATAGTGTCACAGCATAGGACAACCGAAACACTGACAGGTACTTCCAGGCACAGCACTGATGAGGTCAAATACCCCTAAACCTGCCTTGTTTGCTGATCTTTTAATCGGATTCAACTTGACTGTGGCCACAGCACAAGGCTTTCTGACAGTATGTGACAGCATATGACAGCAAAATATTTTGATTTTTCACCATTTGATGATATTTCAGATCTCTTGCAGCCCTTTGTAAACTAGCACAGTGTTTTATGGAAAATGGTACCGGCAGTTAATTGCCTTGAATGCTTGCATGGTCTCTTTTGGATTCCAGCTGAATCCTAAGTTAGTGACTGAATCCTACATTTCAAGAGGAATAGGCCTTGTGGACCATCAGTGACCCCTAGTACCTTGCTTAAGAATAGAAGGAAAAAAAATACAACCATAAACTCACAAGTCTAGCACCTGAAGTTGACTGAGGCTCCGGGGAAGTGTGTATGTCTTTTCACCTTTTAAGCGTCTTCTCAACAATTGCAAAAGGAATTTCTTGGATACAAGAAAACAAAAATAAACAGACAACAAAACCACAAAAAAATCCTATGATCAAGCATATCAAACTTTTATTTAGACTCTTTTATAAATTCTTTTCTTTCTAACCTCTGCATTGTTTCTTGGGGATTCAGCTAACAATGACTCGGGGAGAGAAAACAGGAAAAAATCCACTGAAAACTATTTTAATAAGCTCATTATAAACCCTTAAGCATTTCAAGCCAGGCTTTTCCTATCAGATATTTACAAGATTTGAAACCTAAAGAAAACAAAATTAAAATTGCATTAAACTTTCATTATCATTGAAATTATTTTCTAATTTAAATTCAATCTTTTTTAAGTTGATATATTTAATTGTTCTAAAATAAACCAGATACAGCCTCTGTGGCTTCCCACTGAGCTTGGAATAATGTCCAAAAGTCCACCTTCGATGTCCTATTGTTCTTCTCTTCCTGCTCACTCTGGTCAAGCTACACCGGCTTCTTTCGCCTTGAGCACACCAAGCTCTTTACTGCTGAAGGACTCTGCACTTGTCCTTCCCTCTATCTTGAAAGCTTACTCCTAGCCCTTATCTGGGCAGAACTTGACTCTCTGCATCCACTCTGCCCTTCTTAACCACCCTGATTGATATTTCTCAACCCCATCCCAACCCCTATCAGGCACTCTCGTAATGCCATTTCATATTCTAATGCTATTCTGCCTTATATATACTTGCTTTTCCTAGTAGGATATCATAAACTCCTTGGCACTGAAGACCTTTCTGCCTTCTTTACCTCATATACCCGGCACCTAGAACACTGTTTAGGCATAGTCAATATTCACCAAATAAAGATCCAAGAATTTATTTCATTATATTTTGAGACAAAACGGAGTGAATGTGATCTGTATTGATCCAGACTAAAATGATTATCAGCTATAGTTGCAACTTTGAGGTAAACAGCTTTAGTGGTGGTTTTAGGTGACCATAACCATGAAGGTTGTTGCTGAATTCACAGTGCTTTTTCTTTTTTTTCCAGTTAGATGTCTGATGCATCAGAAGACAGTTTTAAGAACTCACTTCATTCAGATACTAATATAAGGCCAGTTTCAAGTATAGAATAGACAATAGTGATAACTTAGGACTTCATGCAATGAACTTACCTCACTAAGAATTCAGGAGGATTGGAAGAAGGCAGAATATAATTATCCAGTACAGAAATGGACTACTTAACTTGGTCACCATTACTCCTATGAAGAGGCTTGAATGGACCTTGAAGTGTCATGGCCTCTGTTGTATTTTTCACATTTCATGTGGTCTCCTAATTAGCCTCTGTCCTGACTCCCTGGATACAAGAAGTTTTTTCAAAAGTACTTTCTCTAAAGCTCCACACAAAATAAAATTACTGAAATAGAAGCAGTAGGATAGAAAATGACCTCTGTGACCTGATATTTGGTATGCTCAGGACACCAGGCTGAAGAAGATGACAATGGTAAATAAGTGCAAATCACAAAGCGTAGGGTTGTGATAGGTGAGGATTGATTCAAGAGCTACTGTTTCAGAGGCAGAAAAGAATTTCCCTCCCTCCCTCTTTCTTCATTCCCTCCCTCCTTTCTTTTCCTTCCCTCCCTTCCTTCCTTCCTTCCTTCCTTCCTTCCTTCCTTCCTTCCTTCCTTTCTCCCTTTCTTCCTTCTTTTCTGCCTGCCTTCCTGCCTTTCTTCTCCTTTGCCTTCTTCCTCTTCTTCTTTTCTTAAATGCTGACTTGCTGGGGAACTGTACATAAATAATTTGCATCTCACCCTGCTTGCTCTCCTCTGTACTATGACAATAGTAGTGCTAGTCAGATAAACAAAAACAAAACAGAGAAACCAAAACACACACACACACACGAGACAAGTTAGGGTTAATTTAGCATGAAATGCTTCTTACCATGTGTTAGTCCAATCAGACATTGCTATCCAGAAATACCTGAGACTGGGTAATTTATAAAGAAAAGAGCTTTAATTGGCTCATGGTCCTACAGGCTGTACAGGAAGCATAGTGCCTTCTGCTTTGGGGGAGGCTTCAAGAAGCTTCTAATCACGGCTAAAAGCAAAGGGAAATTGAGGTGTTTCACATGGTGGGAACAGGAGCCAGAGAGAGGAGGAGGGAGGTGCTGCACACGTTTAAACAAGCTTATCTCGTGAGAACTCACTCATTGTCATGAGAATAACACCAAGTGCAGGGTGCTAAGCAGTCATGAGAAATCCACCTGCCATGATCCAATCACCTCTCATTAGCCCCACCTCCAACATTGGGAATTACAATTCAACATGAGATTCAGACAGAGACACATATCCAGACTGTATCACACCACTCAAGTGTCATGAGTTATGAGCATTAAAAACACTGTACAAAACAGTCAAGTTGTTTTCTAAAGCCTCACCTATAGAAGTTTTAAGGCCTTTTTTCTTTCTACCAGTGGGGAAATTCATTTCTTGAACTGGCACCATTGTTGAGAAGACATGGAGCCATCTTGCATACATCAGGTCATGGTTCTGCTAATTCTTGGTTGTACGACCTTGGCTAGTAACCAACTCTCAGTGCTTTATTTTGTGAAGCGGGAATCATAGTGCCCAACTAATGTAGTAGATGTGATTGAAGCATTTAATGCAACAATAAGTAAAGCTCTTAGAACAGAGCTGGCATGTCAGAAATACTCAATAAATATTACCTATTGTTATTCTTCTTCAGATAAGTCAAAATCATAAGCAGTGCTTGATTTCATTCTCAATCTGCACCATCATGGGTAATTAAGGTTAACATGATTGGTGTAGATTTATAATATAATTAATTACCCACAATATAGTAGAGAGGGCATCATTTTACAGTCAGACTGATGCAATTCAAATCTCTGCTCAAGTATTTAATATTTAATGTAGTCTTATGAACTTGTGAAAGTTTTTTCACAAGTCTCAACTTTATCTACAAAGCAGAGATAAAGTTGTTTACTTGGTACTGTGCACATTTGAAATAATGTGTGTACAGTACCTAGCCCAGTGTTTGGCATCTAGAAAAACACAATATTGAAGTTAGTTATTATTCTCTAGATGGCAATTATCTGAACAGAATTGTACTTCCTCTTTAAGTGTCTACCTAAGTAAAATGAGGTAAATAATTTACACTTTAAAAAGATAGTGCGCTGGTAGTTCTATAAATGATTCTTCATGACAATGTAAATCCTATAATCTATTGAATTTGTGACTTTTTTTCTGAAGGCATTAATTCTTACATATCATGTATTTCCTGAGCATCAGTGTATGCTGGTACTCCAGTTAATTTGTATTGGCCTAGGTAAGCATAATATCTCATTCTGTCCTTCATCAGTATTTAATGAGCATCATGTATGTGTATGTGCTATGCAGACAATAAATGTATAGAAACATGAGTGCTTACAATCTTTTTGTAGAAATAAGGCATAAGCAGCTAACAAGTTAAATAAAATCTGATCTGAACTGTATTAGTTCAAAATAACAGCAAATGAACACTCCCTCAGGGCAGGAGAAGTAAAGAGTAGAGATGGAAAGGAATGAGAATTCAAATGGAGGGCACCCTCTGAGTGAGCTGGAGAGAACTTAGTTGGAGGACAGTGAGCTGAGCTCTAGGCACAAGCCCTGGAGGGGGGACAATTGTGTAGGGAAAATACAGATGGAGGAAATAATGTCGACCAAGACAAGAGCTGAGTAAACCCTAAGCGTGGTCCCAGAGCAATAGATATCCTGAGTTAGTGGATGACCAGCAAGGTAAATGGGAACGTGGAGCCATCTGGGAAAAGGCTGTGAATCTTGGATTAAGAAGTCTGACTTTCTACTCAACAGGCAGTAAAGTCACTCAAAATTTTGGACAGAGAATGAAATGGATTAAACAGGGCATGGATTAGATAAGTCTGGCTTCAGCAAAAGGATTAGACTTGAGGCAGGAGCAGCTAGAATTCGGGAGGTGTTTAAGATGTCACTTTAGTAGTGTAGGGATATCATTAGACAAGGAAAGTTGGGGGAAAAAAAGTCAGGGTTAAAACCATCTTAGAGAACAATAACCAATAACCAGTAATTAGGAATTTATTAGATAATAGAGGACTTGGAGGACAAAAAAGGCAAGGAATAAACAGGACTAGTGAGAGGACAACATGGAGAAAAACACTAATCTTACCATGGGAACAGGACCGTGGAAATGCTGGCTGCCTTTGAAGGAAAGACCGTCATTTACTAGAGCACTTGCTTCTTTCTCTACATATCTTGTTGACACATCCAGTTACCTTTCTTCATTTCAACTCTTAAAGAAATAGAATTTTACCTTCCTTATGATCAAACCTCAACAATTGTTACTTGTACAGAGTAGGCTCATAAATTTTTTTTTTTTTTTTTTTTTTTTTTTTTTTT
>NW_016806217.1:92462-145668 GCF_001698545.2 Rhinopithecus bieti | reverse complement strand
TTGATGGATTGGAAGAAGGAAGAAAGAGGAGAGGAAAAAGTTGTGTCAAGAAAAAAGGGCTGATTTCACGTGGAAGTCACAAAAACTAGGCTTAAGAATTGAGATTATGGATGTTAATTAGAAGGGAAGTGGTGATGTTAAGGAATCTTACATCAATGGTAGAGGTATGAGTGAGTCTGTAAGGTAATCAGAGAAAGGAGCAAGCTACAGCAGATATTGATGACTCATTCTGGTACTGAAAAGAATAGAAAAATAGACTAGCAATTAGAAAAGCTCATAGATGAAAATTGTAGTTTTCTTTTTTGTAGTAAAAGGAAATATGGATGTGATTAATAGCAGAAATCTGGTGAGAGGAGGATACTTAAGAAAGTATAAAGGGACAATTTTGTACCACAGATCGTTTTAGAAAAGAAGAGAACCACCGATTTCTCTAAGACAGAAAATAATTTAAAAAATCTGTCTCTCTGATAGATTCAAAAAGAAAGAGAGCTGTTTGGTGGTTAAAAAAAGAAGAAATGTATTCATATAAAGCCTAATACAGTCAATAAAGAATTATGTGATGATTGCGGTTCATAGGTACTTATTAAAGTGGTATGGATTAGCATAAGCAGAAGTTATCAATTGATTAAGGTACATTACTTGGAAACAGTTCCAACTCATGTCTTTGAAGCTCAGGCCAAAACCAGCAGCCCTGGTTCTGAAGAGCTGCCCCGTGCATTTACCTTAATTGGCTATTGCCCAACAAAACAATAGCTGTCATAACCCTCCATCATAATTTCAATCAAAAATCATGGTAGCTTTTAGGAGTGAAAACAATGTAAGCTGGATTAGTAGTAGTAGTGATCAGTCAGACACATTTAACATGGTTTTGGTTAACTGGTAGTGTTAATAAATAACTAAGTCTGTAGTCCTTAACCACTTGGCAAAATACAGTTTGACAAAGATCATTCATCTTCTGTTGATTCTGAATATAAATTTTATGCAAATATAGTGACCTAGGTAGTAAGAAGCTATCATATTCAGGGAAGCTGGGCAGAGGGGGAAGTTGGTTGTTTCTCTATGGCCAAGCACAAGGAAGCAGCTATGGAAGTGAGGATCGGGAAGCCACAATAAGGCCAGAGTTAAACTTCAACTCAGTCAAGACAAGAACAGTGGGAAGGTGCCATTTGTCCACATGGGCAAAAAGACTATTATCTTGGAATCAGGATCTCAGGTGGGAAGCTGACATAAAGCTTAGGGCTCTATGCAAAAAGCTTGTGGGCTGAAAATCAGACTTTTAAAGCACTGATTCATAATTGCAGGCTGCAAGAGCCCTGCAGGTCACCTCTATAACAGACCTAAGACTTGAGCAACAATAATGCCAACAAAAATAGTACCTTAGATGAGCACAGTGCTTCATGCTTATAAATGCCTGTCATATACACTATATCATTCCAGGCTTTTATAGCAAAGCCAGAGGGTTAGATGACTCATATCCACAAAGTGAATTTGGCAGATAAAATCAGGACCTGGGGCTTCCATTTTATTCATTCATTAATCCACTTAATCAATTTAATGTTGCTCAATCTTATACCTAAGGGCTTGGTAAACCTGGGGCACCTGTATCTGAGTGCTGGCTGAGTTCTCAGGTAAGAAGGAAATAGATACACTTGGGAAGTGGGAGCAGGGGACATTAGGTGTCAAGGACTAAGGCAATTCATGGTATGCTTGTGGTTCCACCTTATTTATGTAGGCTTATATCTTTTGAAATTTATGAGCAATTTTTAAGATTTGGTAAATTCTACCGCTGGATAATAAACTCGAGTATATAAGTATATGATTTGAATACTTTTAACTTTATGAATGTATTAGTGTAGGTTAGAAATTCAGGGAAAGAAAAAAAAAAAAAAACCTACCAGATGAATTCTCCTCTACTCCCAGGTAAAATGGAAAGAACTGTCCACTAATTTCCTGTAAGTTACATAAAATTGTCTGTTGTTGTTATAATTCTGTAGGCATCACACTCCTCTAGTAACATGATGTATGGAGCAATCATCTGGTAGGGGCTGATGGGATGTAAATGAAACTAATTAAGGAAATGTCAAACATAATTAATAAAACAGGTTTAAGTTGCAAAAGCCCTGTCAGTGGAATGAATGGGGAAGAGCACCACTTGCCCATTGTTGGGTGCACTCTCTCCCCTCTTCCCTCTGCTCTCCAGGCTTTATTTAGCACTGTTCAATTAGATCCTGGAAAGCTACTTGAAGCTCACTTTTCTGCCTCACCTTCTCTTAGCTTGATCCCACAGAGAGGGAGGAATATAAATTTGCCTGTCGACTTGCAGCTTGGAAAAAATTAATTGCCAACTCCTCATCTTTTCCAAGTACTACAGGACATTAACATAACCAATTTGCTTGAACTCCTCACTGGCTGCCTAATAGAGCATCTGACCAGCTGATAAAACCAGGGTGTTGCTGATGCTACCTTGTTATTATTAGCATTTTCATAATATCCAAATATTACAGTGGCATGATCCAAGGGCTCCATTTATTATTGATAAGAACAAAAAAGCAGGGGCGAGGGTGGGAGTCATCAAAAATAACAAAGCAGGTGAGCGACCTATAATTATGGCAAGCAAATTAAGGTATACGGTAGAGTCAGTTACATTTGCCTAGGAGTAATGATGCCCGAGACCTTTTTCTTCCCCAGGGACTGGAAAAATAATGGATTCCCTTGCAGCTGCAGATGGGGTAGGAGAATGCTGTCATCAGGACAATGTTTACATAAGTTAGGCCGAGCGTGTGGCTGTGAGCCCTGCCTGTAGTGTTTGCGTCAGCTCCAATCATTTCAGTCACTGAAGCATAAGTCACTCAGAAACTCACTGGTTTCCGGGAGGGGTGGGTCACAGGAGCAGGAGCCAGGGAGAAGATCCTTGTTTGAAAGTCAACAACTGCATTTGCAAGGAGTATTTCAGGCTCCTTCAGTTCTCAGACAAGGGTGATAACCTTGAAAATCAGAGGCCAATCAGTTTTTAAGTGAAAAGATAAAGATGAAATGTGGTCTCTGTTAAGTTACAGACCTCCTCGCATCCTCACTCTGGGGTATTTCAATTCAGTTCATGTATGCATGCACACACACATGCACACACACAGACAGAGCTGTGCAGGTATTTAATGTCATTTAACAAATATTAATCGAGTATCTACTCTTACTGGACCCAGTAGCAGGACAAAGAAGAATAAGATACAGTTCACATTTTCAAGAATCTTAAAAAGTCAATTTTGAATTCAAATGAGTTTAAAAAAACACACAGAGATTTTATTGGTAAGCAAATTTCTCTCAACAAAAGCCATTTGTGACAGACACATTGAGGCTTGATATGTATCCGCTAAATCAGAAGACAATTTCAAAAACTAACAACAATTAAGCAAACACTGGTAATAGCACGAAAGGTATGTGTTTGCTTTCAGTAAAATGTTAACAGCCATTATTTGTTCTACTAGGTAAAGAACTTCAGGAACCTATCCTGTTATGCCAGAGAAGCAAACAGGTGCTCGAACGCTAAGGAGGTCAGGCCAAGTGGACACAGACTCAGCTTGAAGAGGAGGCCATTGGCCACATTTAAGATGGTAATGGATCATAACATGATGAATTTCAAAAATCTGTAGTGATTGGGAGGCGGAGAAGAATATCAACAAGTGTTATTTATGTGGCACATAAACAGATAAACATGTTGATTATATTGTTCCTTCAATACTTCTTATGTTTAAAATTTTCTAACATCAAAAATCTGGGGGGATAACTATTCTGATCTATGTAAGGTAATTAATTATATGATTTAGCAATGATTACATCATGGACTAGTTAGGTAAGGTCCATTTTGATTTAATCTGATGAATCTGAAAGGCCTAGATTTCGGCGCTAAGAATTAGGACAAGTGTCATGCCCCAAACATTTTTTTTCTCTCTCTAAAAGATTGTCTTTATTAAACATTGAAAAGATTTTTAAAATGGTACACAACATAAGGAATAATAATATACCCAAATCAGTGCAGGAAATAGAAAACTAGGACATTGCCATTGCCTTGGAGTCCCTCATGTGTCTTTAGTCAATTGCACCCATTCCCAGGCCTTTCAGGGGTAATCAAAATTCTGAATTCTGAACTTTGTGTTTCCCCTGTCATTTAGTTTTCACATATATGTTTGTGACCTTGATGATGTAGTGTTTGCTTTGGGTATTTTGAACTTAGTATTAATGGGATTCATACGTGCAATTTGTTGTTGTTGGGTGGTTTTTTTTTTTTTTTTTTGGCTTAAAATTATAATCTTAGACTACTCCATATTATTCCGCATATAGAATATGCATGTAACTTGTTTATTATAAGTGTTATAATATTCCATTGTATGATATAATATTCCATTGTATGACTGTAACACATAATACATATCCACTCCTTTTTTGATAGACATTGGTGTTATTTTCAGCTTACATATATAATTTTTTTCAGCATGTGTGTGTGTGTGTGTGTGTGTGTGTGTGTGTGTATGCCTTTGGTATATGCACCTAAAAGAGGAATAGAAGAACTATGAGTATGCAAGTGTGACTTTATTTTATAATGCCAAATTGTTTTCTAAAGGTTGTGTATCAGTGTACAAGCTCAAAGTTTTTATTTGGTCCTACTAATGTACATTCTAGCTAACATTTGCTCTTATCAGACTTTTAAATTATTGCTAATCTAATCTTAAAATGATCTCCTTATGATTCTAATTTGCATTGCCTCATTTACCCATAAAGTTGGGCACTTTTCATGGGTATATTGACCATTCAAACATCACCTGTTTTGTGAAATGGTATTCATCTACTAGGCTGTGATTTACTTGTTAATTTCAAGGAATTAAGTGTGTGTGTGTGTGTGTGTGTGTAAGTTTCTGGCTTGTGTTTTCACTCTTTTATATCTATTTTGATGAATCTGTGTTTAATTTTAATCGTATCAAATTGATAATCTCTCATTTTACAGTTTGCATTTTCAGGGTAATGTTTAAGAAAACTTAATGTACTTGGAAACATAAAATTTGCCATTTTAATTAGGCACGATGGCTCATACCTGTAATATCAGCACTTTGGGAGGATGGGGCAGGTGGAACACTTGCATGTGCCCAGGAGTTTGAGACCAGCCTGGGAAATATGGCAAAACCCCATCTCTAAAAAAAAAGAAAAAATTTCTTTTATTTTTCTTTTTAGAATTTGTATCACTTTGCTCTTTACTTGTGGAAAATACAGGATTAATTTTTTTTCTAATATGTTTTATTTTATTTGTATAATCAACTTTTCTTTGAGTATTTATTGAAAAGTCCAACTTTACCTGACTAATGTGCCATGACATTTCTGTTACCCATTTTACATACATATCTATATCCACATGCAATATAATGAATTTTGGCCTCTCTCTTACATCATGAATAAAAAATAACTCAAAATGAATTAAAGACCATTAAATGCAAAACTCTTAGAAAAAAACACAGGTATACATTTTCTTAACTTTGAATTAGTAAAAAATGTCTTAGATGTGGCTAAAATACACGCAAAGAAAAGATAGCTACGTTGGGTTTCAAAAAATTTTGCGTTAAAAGACACTATTTAAAAGTGAAAAGACAACTCACAGGATGAGACAAAGTATTTCCAAATAATATATTTGATAAGGGACTTGTTTTCAGAATATTTTAAAAACTGTTACAATTCACAATAAAAAGACAATCCAAATAAAAAATGAGCAAAGGATCTGAATACACATTACTCCAAAGACATACAAATAGTCAACAAGCACATGAAAATATGTTCAATATCATGAGTCATTAGGCAAATGCAAATCTAAACCACCATGAGATACTACTTTGCATCTAGTAAAATGGCTGTAACCAAAAAACAGATCATAGCAGTGTTTGTAAGAATATGGAGAAACTGGAACACATGTGTATTGCTTGTGGGAATGTAAATGGCCCAGCCATTGCAGAAAGCAATTTGGTGGTTCCTCAAAAAGTTAAACATAGAGCTACCATGTGATCCATTGATTCCATTGCTAGATGTATACCCAAGAAAATTTTTAAAAAACCATATACATGAATGTGAAGAGTAGCATTGATTCATGATAGCCACATAGTAGAAATAACCCAAGTGTCAGTCCACTAATTAAAGGATTAACAAAATATGATATACTCTTACAATAAAATATTATTCAACCATAAAAAAGAATGAAATACTACTGTACTCTACAATGTGGAGAACCTTGAAAACACATGATAAGAGAAAGAAATCAGAGAAAAGAGACTACATATTTTATGTGTCCATTTAATTTAAAATGTCAAGAATAGGCAAATCCACAAACACAGAAAGTAGATGAGAATTTACAAGAATTGGACAAAGGAAGAGTGGATACTAACTACTGATGAATGAGAGATCCTGTGTGATGGGTTGAAATCATTCTGGAGTTAGTGGTGATGATTGCACAAATTTGTGAATATACTAAAAGCCACTAAATTGTACACTTTACAAAATGGTGAATTGTATGGTATGTGAATCATATTTCAATTTTTTAAAAAGAGAAGAAAATAATTTTTGATTACTGGTACAGTAGTTCCCCTCTCCTTGCTCTTATTTCTGAGTATTTCTGGGCTGTTGGTGGACTTCTGATCTTCTGTTTAATATTCAGTTTGTTTTATATTCAGTTTGTTATTAAATATTCAGCTTCTTTTATATTCAGTTTGTTAAGTTACAAGTAAAACATTATTGAGCATTTAAGTAGAATTCATTTGACTCTATTGATCAATGTGAATGGAATAGATATCCCCATGATAATAATTTCTCTAGCCCATTAACATATATCACTTACTTTATTGACAGCATCTTTAATGCCTTTCAATAAGATGCTTTAACTTTATCAATAAAGATCTCACAAATATATATTAGATATTTCCTTAGTACTCTGTATTTCTCAGGTTAATGTAGATCAAATCTTTTATACCTGTGTGCTGCCAGAATATAAAAATGCCATTGAGTTTTGTATGTTGATTTAGTAGGCAAGCTTGTTAAAATACTTTTGGTTCTGAAAATTATCTGCAGGTTACAAATAATTACAAGTTTTTTGATGGTAAATAATTAAAACTTTTGACTGAATTATTCATGCTTTTAATTTCATTTTTTCTTGCCTTATTACACAAACTAGGAATTCTACAACAATGGTGGTTATAAGTAGTAATCAACTAAGCCGACATCACTGATTTGTATTTTATACAGGAAATAATTTCAATATTTCACCAATTATTATAATATTTGTTATTGGTTTTACAACACACATTTATTAGAAACTCCTAAATTTATAGTTCTAATTTGTAGTCCTAATTTGTAGTTCACCAAAAGCTTTTTTTTTTTAAAGGCGTTAAATTGTATAAAATGATTTTCTTCCATCTATTAACATACTTTTTTTTCTTTTCTAACCTCTAAATGTATTAACATGTATACTTTGATTTCCTACACTAAATTCAACTTGGTCATAATAACGATAGTATATTCGGTGGTTAGAGATGATCTTTAGCTAGATTTGAATTTGAGCTGTAGCCCTGTCTGTTACATTTAGCAAGTTATTTACATTTTTATGTTTCAGATTTTTTATCTGTGAAAATGGAGATAACAGTATCTACCTCATAGGTTTGTTGGGAGGAATACACAATTAATATATTAAGGCACTTTCAGCAATGCCTAACACATAATAAGCACCAAAGAAGTGTTATATGCTATTACTGTTATTATTATCTTGAGACAGAAAATAATAACATATAACAAATACATGAATGTAACAAACTGCATTCATTTAAAGGTGAGTTTTAGGCCGGGCGTGCTGGCTTACACTTGTAATCCCAGCACTTTGGGAGGCTGAGGTGGGTGGATCTCTTGAGCTCAGGAGTTCAAGACCAGCCTGGCCAACATGGTGAAACCCCAACTCTACTAAAAATACAAAAATTAGTTGGGTGTGTTGATGTGCACCTGTAATCCCAGCTACTCGGAGGCTGATGCAGGAGAATCCCTTGAACCCAAGAGGCAGAGGTTGCAGTGAGCCAAGATCACACCATGACACTCCAGCCTTGTTGACAGAGCAAGACTGTCTCCCCCAAACCCAAAAAAGGTGACTTTTGTTACATACACTGGCATCATCTCCAAAAGATTTCTTCTGATTTTTAAATTGTTAGGACAATTTCCTTAGATATAATTTAGGTTTTATGTTTCTCTTAGAGTGATGTTATATTTTTCCAGGAATATTTACGTTGCATCTATGCACTCCAATTTATCCATATAAACTTGTTCATAATAATTTCTTATATTTAAATATCTGCAACAAAGAGATGTGATTTTTCTGATAGCAATCCTTCGCAATTCATTAAGACTTGTTTTACAGTCTAATACGTATTTAATTTCCACAGGTGTTCAGTATTTCCATGAGAGGATACCATATTCTACAGTCATTGGGTATAGTATTTTTATATATGCCCATTGGATGAAGATTTTTTATTTGTGCTGTTTAAATTGTTTTTATACATAGCAGTTTTCTAAACATCAAATCTCCCAATAAAAAGATGAATGAGTTTGTTATTTCCTGTGGTACATGGAACATATGTTATAGAATCACTTCTTTGGAGCAATGTCAATATTTATCAGTATGTGAATAGTTTGGTTATAATAAAGTTTTTAACCTGATATTTGGTTTGGTTTTTCTCTGATACTAATATAGCTATGCAATTTTTTTTTTCTTTTTTTTGAGTCAGCGTCTCGTTGTGTCACCCAGACTGGAGTTCAGTGGCATGATCTTCGCTCACTGTAATCTCCACCTCCTGGGTTCAGGTGATTCTCCTGCCTCAGCCTCCTGAGTAGCTGGAATTACAGGTATCCACCACCATACCCAGCTAATTTTTGTATTTTTAGTAGAGATGGAGTTTCACCATGTTGGCCAGGATGATCTAGAACTCCTGACCTCAGGTGATCCACCCAACTTGGCCTCCCAAAGTGCTGGGATTACAAACACGCGCTGGTGTGCCCGGCCTAGCCGTACAAACTTTGTTTTCATTATTTTACTTCTGTCCTTCTGGATTCTGAAATTTAAATGTTTCTAATATTAATGGCATAGAGTTTGGATTTTTAATAAGTCTGACAGTCTTTATATTTAAACTGAAGCACTGAATCCATTTGCAATTATTTTGATTGTTGCTATATTTAGATTTATTTCTACTTTTTAATTTGGAACACTATCCTTATCCTTTTCTTGCTTTGTATCTTTTCTTTCATTTCTTGTCCTCTTTTACACTGACTTAATATATATATTTTTTCATTTTATCAGATAAAAAGTTATACACAAAATTTCAATTCATTACTGGTTATCTTAGAAGTTTTGACATACATGCTTGAATTATCAAGGTGTAAATTCATCAGTATATGTATTCAAACACCTTAAAACACTTTCCCTTAGATCACTTTCCTCCTAATTTTTATATTGTCCTTTAAAATACTTTAATCTTGTCTTTTAAATCCACAAATGATACATCAATGCATTTATTTTATACATCTAACATTTATTTAAACTATAATATGTGTATTATAGGCATTTTCTATGCTCATCATTTCTTTTACATTTCACAGTTTCCATCTGACATTTTTTTTATCTGAAGAAATTCATTTTTTAGCATATTCTCTTGGACTTCTGCCTTTCATTTGGGCTGTTACAAAGGTAGTTGCCAGCTTTATGGTCGCTCTTTTGAAAGTAATCTCTCTTTTCTTTGTGAATGCATTTAAGATTTTTATTTTATCTTTTATGTTCAGCAGTTTCACTATGCTGTGTCCAACTTGCATTTTATTTTTCAACTATCTTACCTTCAACTTCCTGAATCTGTGAATTGGTATCTTTTAGCGGTTCTAGAAAATCAACAGCTTTTTCTTCAGATATTGCCTCTCTCATTGATTCTCTCTTTTCCTTACAGCATTCAAATTATATTGGTTAGATCCTTTTAACTTTCCTCTGTTTTTAAATGTCTTTCTCATAGCTCCCCTTCTCTATTTCTCTGGACTGTATTCTGTGTGCTTTCTTCAACTTTCTCTTCTTTTGAGTAATTCTCTCTTCATCTGTGTCTTATTTGGTATTAAACTGTCCTATCCAATATTAGGAGTAAATTCTGTCTTTAGCTTTGTCTTATCTGATATTTAATGGATATTCAACCCATTCAATTTTAATTTTACTTTCTATATTTTTCATTTGATAAATAATATTTTGTTTGTTTTCAAATAGGCTGATTTATCTTATCGTATAGCCCCCTTTTTCATATTTTTAATCTTTTGTTTCTTTAAACATATTATACATATTTATTTTATAGTTTGTGGTTAACACTTCCAGGAAATAAAGACTTTCGAAGTCTAATTCTACCCTTTAGCTCATGGTGCCAACATTTTCTTGTTTTGTATGTGTATGCATGTGCATGTGTGTGTTTTTCACTGAAAACTCATCTTTTTTGAAACTTTATCAGTAGAAATTTTTTGAGGCCGGGTTTGACAGTGAAGCCTTCTAGAGAGAGGTTTTATTGGTTTTGTTTTATTTTGTTTTGGTTTGATTTGATTTGATTTGACTTTGTTTCGGCAAGTTGCCTAAGGAAACCACACAGAAAAAAAACATTAAAATAAATTATCAACTTGAGATTATTTTTAGATAATTGGATATCACGAATTCATGCTTTAAGTCCACAAGAGGATCAGCTTATCAGTACAAATTCTATGGTGGAATATTTTTTCTGCTTCAGTGCTAAGATTTGAAAAGTAATTTTCCTTATTGACTACTGAGTGAGGAACATACATATAAAATAATATTTTTTATTTACCTTAACAGTGAAGTGTAGGCCCATGGAGTCCCAGCCAGTATGTGAGTGTCTTATTAGACTCTCCCTCCTTGGTTGGACTCTAAGATTTGACTCTTGATTGCCAGACCCAATAAGTACCTACAATTTCAAATTCAAATTTGCCTGGTTTTGCACAAGCTTTCAAAACTGAAGGCCAGAATACTACTTTACTATTTTGGACTTCAGTGAGATTGTAACTTCTGAATATCCCTAATTTTCCTTTCAGTTTATAAAATTATGTTGCTGAAACACTAGGGGTTTGGTCTAGATCCTGAAGCTCACTGCACAGAAAGCCAATCACTGAGGACAGCAAGTATTGCAAAGGAAGGCGGCTTTAATCAGGTGCTGCAACCTAGGAGTTGGGAGCTCAGTCTCAAATACATCTCCCTGACTGACTAAAATGAGGGCTTTATATAGCAGGGAAGAAATATAACAATGTGTAAGAAAATAAGAACTAGGAAGGGCAAGTAGGCATATAGTGTGTGATCTGGTGAGCTTCAATTGTTTGATACCTTTTTTGAAAGGCTCAAATGTCTTTTCTTGAGGAGGGAACTCACATAAAATAAATACAAATTTCAGGCTTTAACAGCAGAACATTTTCTATATTTATCCTAAACAACACTCTATGGGAGTATTGGGCCAGTTTCAATTATTTAAGAAGACCTAATAAATGTGTGTTTCTGTATAATATTTTATATATATTTCACATGTAAAATATAACAAAGCAGTGTCTTTTATGTATTAATATTATGTAACAAAACAACACAGATGATGTTATAATTTAAAAATCCAGTAACTGTCTGCAATACTACAAGAAGTCTCTTTAAAATGTTTTTATTTCAATCCTCCACGAATTTTTTTTTCTTTTTTTTTTTTTTTTTTTTTTTTTGAGATGGAGTCTCACTCTGTATCCTGGGCTAGAGTGCAGTGGTACAATCTCGGCTCACTACAAACTCGCCTCCGGGTTCAAGCGATTCTCTTGCCTCAGACTCCTGAGTAGCTGGGATTACAGGTGCCCACCACTACACCCAGCTAATTTTTTGTATTTTTAGTAGAGACGGGGTTTCACCATATTGATCAGGCTGATCTCGAACTCCTGACCTCATGATTCACCTGCCTTGACCTCCCAAAGTGCTAGGATTACAGGCATGAGCCACTACACCCAGCCTCCTCCATGAATTTCTAAAATTGAAGAAGAGAAGCTTCAATAACTACTCTAAGTAGCTCTTCTTAATGCCAGGTAATTCTGAAATTAGTTAAATATTTTTAGAAAGTAGAATACATAAATAAGGTAATATTTGTAATGGTATAGAACAGGACCTGACAAAACAGGAACTGATAGCTATCATCATCATCATCATTGTCATCTACATTTCAGTGCCTTCTCTCCTGATGTCTCAGCTTGTTTTGTAAGTTCAAAAAAATATTCTGCATGTTACATTTTCAATATCCAACATTCATTTGAGAAGCATTTAGAGAGATGTATTTTATACTTTTCTGTTAAACGAGAGGTTGCATAATACTTGTGGTAACTCTGTTGAGGAAAAACGTGTCTCTGATGGGGATTGAGTGACTTTGGGTTAATACTAACTATGTTCTGTGTTTTGCTGTCAACATGTACTCTTCACCAGTGGAGTTTTATGGAGCAGAATTGTAGTTTAATAAGAGGCTCATTTGCAGGTACACATCCCACCTATTGAGTAGCAGCTTTAGTTTTATAACAGTCTGATTGGAGTCCTGTGGAGGTCTAGTCTTCTGTTAGCAGCTCTCTTTAATAGAAATGAATTGCATCCATTGTGGCCCTCTTACTATGCATTACCATGTTAATATAAGCCCGATAAGAGACTTAACTCCGCCACTTGCAGAAGCTTGTTTAGTTTCTTGAGCCAATGTATAGATTGCATCATTTGAGAGTTTACTTCATTTTCTAGTATATAAATATGGAGGTGGTGCCAAAAGGAATCTTCAGGTTAACTTTTCATCTTGTGTTTGACCTGAAAGAAGCCTTAAAATTTTTTGATGTGTAACGCATCCCTTTTGTTTTCCCCTCTGCCTCATCTCACATGTATTACAAAATGTGAAATATTTGTAAAAGGAGAAATTCATTTCCACTAAATGTTTACTTTGGCTATAATCAAAATTGCTTAAACAAAGGCAATCATGTGTGTTGGGGGATCATTTAGCAAACTAAAAGGATTTTAACTGTTAGGTAATATCTCAGCTTTTGAAATTATATCAATTATTGAATTGTTGATATTAAACCTTGTCAATTTATGACCACATAAATGTTTATTAATTTGCTTAAAATTAAGCAGTATAGACATTGTTGACTATTATATATGGAGAAACTCCATTTTTTTCTTACCTTCTCTTAAATGAAAAATTCTTTCAATATACCTACTGTATTAGTCTGTTTGTGTTTCTGTAAAGAAATACCTGAGGCTGGGTAATTCATTAAGAAAAGAGGTTTATTTTGGTTTATGGCTCAACAGACTTCTTCTAGCTTCTGCTTCTGGTAAGTCCTCTAGAACTTTATGATCATGGCAGAAGGCAAGTGGGAGACAGGAGTAGCACATGATGAGAGAGGGAGCAAGAGAAAGAGAAAGAAGAAGTGCCACATTATTTTAAACAACAAGATCTCATGTGAACTCACAGCAAGAAATCATTCATTACTGCAAGGACACCAAGCCATTCATGAAGGATCTCTGTCTATGACCCAACGCTTCCTACCAGGCCTCACCTCCAACACTGGGGATGACATTTCAACATGAGATTTGGAGGGGACAAACATCCAAACTATATCAACTATACAAAGTGTTCTTCCTTTAGAAAAAAAATCTGGTCCTTAAAATTATACTGAGGCTTTTCTAATGATGATGTTCTGACCTTATCCTATATTTCCAACCATTTATTATTCATTTCTAGCATCAAGATGTCATGGCCAATTAGAGAGCTGAATTAGAAACACACCTGTTTTAAATAAGTGGTAAATATCAGTCATCTAGTATAAGAATTGATGCTAAGGAGGATGTCTATTAAAATGGTGAATTTGGGGGAGTTTCAAGTGCTGTTCAGTTTTGTGAATATCCGTCTCTAATCCTTTGTAGTCTTTATGGAGCAAACTGTCAAAAGAATTATATGAAAATCCAAGGACTTTGACTATGACTGGATATTTCAAAGATCTTATTTACTTTCAATATAATTTACAAAAACACATAATACTTTAATGTTGGAATCCCCCAAAACTGGTGAAGTAGATACTTGAATAGACAGGTTGGTGTAGCAGGTAAGTAGATTTGCAGAGGGAAGCTGACATTGACAGAATACCCACTCACTACTTTCTTGTCTTTATATCAGATATTTGATATGTCTCGTCATAAGATGTTCTCAGGAATCCTACTCTCTGCCTCTCTTCATTAGTCTATCTGTCTGACAATTTTTCTACCAGTCTGTTAATCTATCTGCATGTATGCCCATTTTGAGTGAGCTAAAGCTCAGAGAGGTTGAACCTTACTGTGAATCACCAGTGAGTAAAATAACCAAAAATTTAAAGGCTTTTTTTCATACAGTAAAGATAAGCTCTTTCTACCTGCAGCGTACTGTCTCTTCTTCTTAACTATAATATTTTATTTTTCTAAGGATAAAAAACTGTCACGTTTTAGGAATAAAAATGAAAAGTATAATCTGTAAATTACAGGGGAAAATTGAATTCAGAGCAACATGTGGGACTAGCCTTGAACAAACCTAAAATGTAGTCGAAGCCTATCTCTTGTGCCTTCTACCTTTTTCTCAGGCTCTTCTCCTACATCCTTCTCTGGTCTTCAGTGTCTTTTTTATTCTATCTCTTCTTATCTCCTATAACTCTTTCCTCTGAATTTAATCCAGTATTTATGTTACCCCTGTATCAGTTTATGCTCTATCTTCAATTGTGAAATAAAAAGTTGTTTCTGGGGCCAGGAACATCTGTAATGCCAAAAAGTAAGGAAGCACCTCCTCCCCAAAATTCCATAATGTTACAGGGAAATCAAAGGAACACAGAAGCCAACTGAGGGAGCCCCTAGTGATCAAATTGAGCAATTTTGATCTGGTGCAATAGCTCATGCCTGTAATCCCAGCACTTCGGGAGGCTGAAGCGAGTGGATCACCTGAGGTCAGGAGTTCAAGACCAGCCTGGCCAACATGGTGAAACCCTGCCTCTATTAAAAATACAAAAATTTAGCCGGGCGTGGTGGCAGATGCCTGTAATCCCAGCTACTCTGGAGTCTGGGGCAGGAGAGTCGCTTGAACCTGACAGGCGAAAGTTTTGGTGAGCCAAGATCGCGCCACTGCACTCCAGCCTGGACAACGGGAGTGAAACATTGTAACAACAACAACAACAAGAAGAGCAATTTGAACACAATAAGTAAAGTAGTACTGCATTATAACCCAAAGTATAAAATAAATACCTGAGTCTGTATGGATGTAAGTAAATAATTTAATAAAAAAAATAGGGGCTGGGAAGAGAAAAATAACCCATAAGGAGGAATTCCAAATAATTTCTGTTGGAGCTCCATTCTCAAAAAAGTGGAGCATAATTCCCCATTTCTCAAATATAGCCTTTCAAAGAGTTTACAAGGCAAATATGTGGGAAGTGATAGAGAGTAAGTTTACAAAGGAAAAACTTCACAAACCTTACCTCAGTCCAGTGATCAAGGTCAACATCAGCAACAGTAAGTCTCATTCATAATATGCACCCTTAGGCCGAGTGCGGTGGCTCACGCCTGTAATCCCAGCACTTTGGGAGGCCAAAGTAGGTGGTTCATGAGGTCAGGAGTTCAAGACCAGCCTGGCCAAGATGGTGAAACCTCGTCTCTACTAAAAATACAAAAAAGAAAAGAAAAAAATTAGCCAGGTGTGGTGGCAGGCGACTGTAATCCCAGCTACTCGGGAGGCTGAGGCAGGAGAATCACTTGAACCCAAGAGGCAGAGGTTGTAGTGATCGGAGATCAGACCACTGCATTCCAGCTTGGGTGACAGAGTGAGACTCCATCTCAAAAAATAATAAATATTAATAATAATAATATGTACCCTTGATATAATGTGATGAAGATGACTTTTACCTTGTGGTCTTCCTCCCCAAAATGCATGACTCCCATTTAATCATTTTTGCTTTGTCTTGTTTTTCTTTTTCATTTTTAACTTTTATATTAAGTTCAGGGGTACATGTGCAGGTTTGTTATATAGGTGCACTTGTGTTATGGGAATTTTTTGTACAGATTATTTCATCACCCGGATAGTAAGCCTAGTACCCATTATTCTTCCTCTTTCTCTTCCTCCTCCTATCTTCCACCTTCTGATACGTCCCAGTGTGTGTTGTTCCCCCACCATGTGTCCATGTTTTCTCATCATTTAGCTTCCACTTATAAGTGAGAACATGCAATATTTGGTTGTCTGTTCCTGCATTAGTTTGCTAAGGATAAAAGCCTCCAGCTCCACCCACGTTCCTGCAAATGGCATGATCTCATTTTTTTTATGGCTGCATAGTATTTCATGGTATATATGTACCACATTTTCTTTATCCAATCTACTATTGGTGAGCATTTAGGTTAATTCCATGTCTTTGCTGTTGTTAATAGTGCTGCAATGAACATACATGTACATGTGTCTTTATAATAGAATAATTTATATTCCTTTGGGTATCATAGTGACATTGCTGTGTCGAAAGTTATCTCCATTTTTACGTCCTTGAGGGATCCCCACAGTGCTTTTCACAATGGTGGAACTAATTTACACTCCCGCTAGCAGTGTTTAAGCATTCCTTTTTCTCTGCAACCTTGCCAGCATCTATTATTTTTTGACCTTTTAGTCATAGCCATTCTGACTGGTGTGAGATGGTATCTCATTGTTGTTTTCATTTGCATTTCTCTAATGATCAGTGATACTGACCTTTTTTTCATGTGATTGCTGGCCGCATGTATGTCTTCTTTTGAAAAGTGTCTGTTCGTATCCTTTACCCATGGGGTTGCTCTTTCTTTGTAAACTTGTTTAAGTTCCTTATAGATACTGGATATTAGACCTTTGTTAGATGCATAGTTTGCAAACTTGCATCATTGTTTTCAAATCAGAAAATTTCACTTAAGGGGCATCCTACAAAATATCTGTCCAGTAATTCTCAAATTTTCAAACTCATCAAAAACAAGGAAAGTCTGACAAATTGTCATAACAAAAAGGACCCCATAGGAGACATGATGACTAAATGTAACTTGGCCTGCTGGATGGGATCCTGGGACAGAAGAAGGATATTAGGTAAAACTAAGAAAATCATAGTAATGTGTCAGTCTTGGTTCATTGATTGTTACATAAAATGTTAATAATAGAGAAAACAAGGTACAAGTGTCTGAGAACTCTATGTACTATCTTCAAAGTTTTTTTTCTGTTAATCTAAAATGTTCTAAAATAAAGTTTAATATATTTTAAAAAGAAAAGTAACAAAGAAAAACAAAGTAACTCCTGGGTAAAGGAATTATTTAGGGCGCTGTGAGAGTGACAGTAGAAGTGTTTTGGAAGGAGTTTGTGGAGACAGAGAGAGGTGGCATTATAGGGAGTGGTACTACTGCCTGCTGGATTTGACAAGTCACTCTGTAATTTAAATGATGGGCTGCCCAACCTAATATTAGCCTGGGTTTTATATACACGTTATTTCTCTAACAGAAGATTTCAGTGATTTTGCAGGAAGGAAAGATAGATAGCTATAGTCCTTTTGACTATAGCTGACACAGAACCAAAACCTGGGAGGCGAAGGTTGCGGTGAGAGAGTGTTTTAAACAAAAGGGCCAATGTCTCCACTTTTAAAATGATGGAATCAAAGTATAGATGAGCTGATCATTTGGGATCTATTTATGGTGAGCCTGGCTTTCCTCAGAGCTAACTTCTCCACCTTAGATAGCCTCCTAGGATTGGCTAAACCCCAGAAAGCTGAAGACCCTCTGTGGACTTATATTCTAAGATCTCTAGTAACAAATGAGGATTATAGAAGGACTCTCTCTAAAGATTGCTAGTGGTTTACATTTATTTCCCTGAAGAAAAGAGGGAGGAGGAATGGAAAATGAGGACGAAAAGAAGAGAGGAGGAGAGGAAAGGAAGGAAGAGGGAGAAGAAGAGGGTGAAGGAGAGGGAAGGGAAGGAGGAAAGAGGAGAGAAGAGAAAGATAAATCACAAAACTAAAACCATTTTAATGAAACTCACATGAAAGTTGCATTTTGCACATCTTAATATTTTAGTCCCAGTAGTCATTTTAAGGTCACTGTCTGGTTCTGTTGTCAGGCATAGAAACAACCAGAGGACCATGATAAAAGAGGAGCTTAGAAAAAAAGAAACAAAAGGCAGACTTAACTTGCTTTAGGATTTTTTTTGTACATTTCCTCAGCAGTAGTGTGCTGTGGAGAGCCAGGCAGAGGGCCTGCAGCTCACTGGTAGAAAGCAACATGTCACAGAAAATCAAGCACACAGCAGCCCAGGCCCACGACTTCCACCATGCTTGGAAACAGAAGAATGTCCTCTGTTTGTTACCTGCCTATGCACATAAAGAAAAGAGAGCAGGGTGACAAGATCATGGCAAATCTTTCTATCTCTCTCCCTCTCTTCCTCTCTCTCTCTCCCCCCATCCCCTCTCATCAGCCTTCATTCTAATTAACCTGCTCCCCTCTCATTTCCCTCCTGTTCATTTCTGTCATCTCCATTTCACAGTATCACTTGCCCACTGAAAAGAGGCTCGACACATTCTATTTAGAAAGTGAGTGTCTCACTAGGGGTGACAAGTCTTTTTTTGAGGTCATTTATCTAATTGCTCTTTGCAGATAAGAATTAATTAGCCCGATTATTTTTCTTAGTTTTTGGATGGGTTCCCCACCTGAAGAGAAGAAATTCCTTGGTGTCAGTGATTAATTGCTCAGCCAGAAGCTTACTGCCTCGCATTTGTAATAAATGCCGACTAGCTCTTCAGGTCACATTAAGAACCAGGCAGGTTGTGGTATAATGTACAGGATAATAAAGCACTTGTATAAATAGGGGCAGCAGCATCTGATGTTGATTAAATATTTTAGTACATCAAAGGGTGAAAGAGTTTCGAGATGCTGAACGTAAAGCGTCCCCATTTGGGGCAACTTTTCTTTACCCTTCATGAGGGACAGAACATCTCCAGGATCCAAGACAGCAGGTGGCATTCCAGTTTAGGGTTTGTCTAAAATGATCCCAGTTATCCGTGGGGTTGTTATTATTGTTGTTCTTTGTTTTTGGCTATCTCTTTATTTTCCTGTCACAGAACAACTCAAAGTACAAGCACATTCAGATTCCACATCACTTCTTTCCAGAAGAGAAAAAAAGTGAACTTATTCTTAGTTGACTTTCAAATTAGATTTTTGAAAATATTGTTGTGTGGTGGTAGTGTCTATGCGAAGTCCCCACACCTCAAAATAAACCCATTAAATTCAAAGGTGAGCAAACCAAGATGTGATAAAAACCTGAAAATGTGAAATAAATCTGTAAAGAAGAAACTCAAACACAGTAGTGAATTTAGAGAGCAAGTCTTATACTCTGTGGAGAGTTCAATTGAAGAAAGAGTCAGGGTTTTAAAATAATCTGGCTAAGAGTACTGCTTCATTTTCCATGTTTATAGTAGAATTCTACAGATACAAACATTGTTACCATTATCTTAAGAATAAAGAATAAAGGAACAGAAGCCCCAAAGTAATTAAGGGCTTTATCAAAGGTCAGATTCCGTGAGCAAGTTGGGCAGAACCTGATCTTAAACTGGGCATGGTAGCTCATACTTGGCATCTCAACACTTTTCAGGGATCCCAAGGCGGGAGGATTGCTTGAGCCCAAGAGTTAGAGACCAGCCTGAGCAACATAGTGAGACCCCATCTCTACAAAAAATAAAAATAATAAATTAGCCTGTAATTCCGGCTACTTAGGAGGCTGAAGGTCAAGGTTGCAGCAAGGCATAATCATGCTCCTGCACTCCAGTCTGAGTGACAGAGTGACACCCTGTCTCAAAATCAATAAATAGAGACGCGTGCTTCTGATTTCCAGGCCAATTTGCTACGTTTTTGCTAACAACAAATATATATAACTAAATGAAAAACTCATAAAGAAATTGGACAGAATTTGGCCAGGCTGGGTGGCTCACGCCTATAATCCCAGCACTTTGGGAGACCAAGCGGGGCAGATCACCTGAGATCAGGAGTTTGAGACTAGCCTGGCCAACATGGCAAAACTTGTCTCTATTAAAAATATACAAATTTATCTGGGTGTGGTGGTGGGCACCTGTAATCTCAGCTACTCAGGCGGCTGAGGTAGGAGAATCGCTTGAACCCAGGAGGCGGAGGTTGCAGTGAGCCAAGATTGCATCACTGCACTCCAGCCTGGATGACAGAGTGAGACTCTGTCTCAAAAAAAAAAAAAAAAAAAAAGTTGGACAGGATTTAATTTTGATTTGGTGATGAACAAGATATTATCAATCTGCCAGTGCCCTGTACTGTTCATTTAGACAGAAATCTTGAATAAAAAGACTGTCCAAGTAAAGCAATACTTCCTCTAAAAGGAAGATCTCTATATACTGGATGATTTGATTCATAAAAGAAGTGTTTTTTTCTGAAGATGATATATAACATAGCATTTTCTCTTGCTAAGTGATATTATAGAAAAGAATCAAATGGAACAAGTATTCTTCCCCTTTAGGGAGACTGAACAATGTAATTAAGAAGCTTGTATGATTACCTATCTAATAATTTTTGTATTCTATATTCTATCTTTCTCAGGTTGAAATTCACTAAAAAACAAGGACTTGTATGTAGTGGACCCTTAATAAGTATCTTATTTGCAAGTAAACAACTGAATTATTGAATAGATTAAGCTATTAAAAGTGACTGGACAATGGTAGCTTCCTTAGTATTTTAATTTCTTTTACCCATCTCTTAATTCTAGGTCCTCTTCTCCTAAATTACATAGAAAAGAAACTATTGTTTCAGAAGGCCTCCAGTTTACCAATTTGTTTGAACACTTTATTGGGTACAATAATATTAATACTTGATGTCCGTCCTGTATGATTCAGATAACACAATAGGAAGATTCCTTCTGTGTCAAATGAGGATATTCTATGAATCCTTTAATATGCCAAGGTCACTCACCTACCAATTTCAGATTACTTAGATCCATTTAGGGATATTTCCAGTGCCATTTACCGGATTTGCTTATCTTCAAGTGCCCATTTTTATGCTGCTTTGTAAATCTCCCCATAATCTCTGAGCTCCTGAATAATTGTAAATAAGTGAGTTTTCTTCTTCAGCCACCTGTCAAGATTTCTAGGGCTCTTCTACAGAGTGAATGTTCATGTTTTCTTTCACTCTGTTTTTACAAAAATGATGAAATTAGCCAGCAAGTTGTTGAGCATAGATATTTCCTGCTGTATTCTCTTCCTTCTGGGTTGTCGTAAGGGAATTGTGGGCAAAGGTGACATCGTTTACAGTTCACATCAACATGTTTCAATTTGTCTTATCCTTTGGGAGAACTGATTGTTCTATGGTAATTCAAACTGGACATTTGTTCCATCATTTCTTTCTTCCTTTTTAGTTTAAATTGATAATTTATTCAGAAGGCAGTATTCATAATGCCTGAATTCAAAATACAGGCAAATCTGTTATGGGTCTATAAAAACCAAAAGAATATGATTCAAAGAAATTTAGTGGTCAAAACTATGGAGCAGCTAATTTATTAAGCTAAAATTTTATGCAGAGTTTGAAGAAAAGCCATATTAACAAAGCGCTATGTTTCTTTCTCTTGTGACTCTCTTCCCAATTCATTACCTTTCCCCATTAAATTTCAAATAAGTTCTTAGGGAGGAAAAAAAAGGAAAATCAGATTGAGTCAACCAGTGTGAAGCTTCAAATGGAAATAATAATAGTGCCTACTTCAAAGGATTGGGATGATGATTAAATAAATTGTGCTAATAAAGTCCTTAGAAAAGCATCTGATAGGCCAAGTGTGTTGGCACACACCTATAATCCCAGCACTTTGGGAGGCCAGGGCAGGAGGATTACTTGAGCCCAGGAGTCTGAGACCAGCCTGGGTAATATGGCGAAATCTCAGTTCTAAAAAAAAATACAAAAGCTAGCCACGTGTGGTGGGTGTGCCTGTAGTCCCAGCAATTTAGAAGACTGAGAAGCGGGAGGACTGCTTGAGCCCAGGAGGTTGAGGATGTAGTGATCTAGGATTACACCACTGCACTCCAGCCTGGGGGACAGAGCCACATCAAGAAAGAAAAAGAAAGAAAGAGAAAAAGAGAGAGAGAGAGAGAGAGAAAGAGAAACAAAGAGAAACAGGAAGAAAGAGAAAGAAAGAAAGAAAGAAAGAAAGAAAGAAAGAAAGAAAGAAAGAAAGAAAGAAAGAAAGAAAGAAGGAAGGAAGGAAGGAAGGAAGGAAGGAAGGAAGGAAGGAAAGGAGAGTCTGGCGTTTATAACCACTATTTAGGCCTGTGTTAGAGAAAAGTCAAGGAATCCTACAAACCACTCTTGCATTCACTCACTGAGACTACATGTTGTATGTGGAAACTAGATTTAATATGTAAAGGAGATCATTTTGAACTTATATTTTAAAATGGAAGTTAATTAAGCACACTGTAACCAACTATCATATTTATATGGCTTGTCAAGAAGTGTAAGCCATATAAAAAGGGATTTTATTATCCCATCAAAAAAAAAAAAAACTATCAGACATCAACTATGTCATGAAGATGCAATAATACATTCTGGGGAATCATAGTTTTGGTAACTTGAAGCTTCATCCAGAAATATGGCAAAACACAATCGATGCCCTCCTCCGTGCTGTGGCCTGAACATTTGTTACCTTCCCCAACCCCAGTTCATATCATTAAACTTAATCCTCAATGTGATCCCATTGAGAGCTGAACCATTAATGAGGTGATTAGATCTTGACTTTTCCACCCTCATGAGTGAGCTTAGAGCACTTATAAAAGAGGTCGAAGGCCTTGTCCTTCATCCATGTGAGGACCAGCAAGCAGCACACTCCATGAGGAACGGAGATCTCACCAGAAACTGACTCTGATGGTATCTCCATCTTGGACTTTCCAGCCTGCAGAACTCCTAGCAATAAATTCCTGTTGTTTATAAATTACCCAACCTAATTTATATGTTGTTATATAGCCTGAAAGGACTAAAACACTTTCCTTTCACAGGAATGTAAGTCCTAAAAATTCAGATGAACAAAAAAATTGCAAATACTTTTTCCTGATAATATGTGCTTTTTAAAATCCAACTTAGAGGCCAGGTGTGGTGGCTCACGCCTATAATCCAGCACTTTGGGAGGCTGAGGCGAGTGGATCACCTGACATGAGGAGTTCAAGACCAGCCTGACCAACATGGTGAAACTCCGTCTCTACAAAAATACAAAAACTAGCCAGGTATGATGGTGGGTGCCTGTATTCCCAGCTACTCAGGAAGCTTAGGCAGGAGAATTGCTTGAACCTGGGAGGCGGAGGTTGCAGTGAACTGAGATCATGCCATTGCACTCCAGCCTGAGCCACAGAGCAAGGCTCTGTCTCAAAAATAAATACATAAATAAATAAAATCCAACTTAGAAAAAACACTGGTTCATTAGAAATAACTTGTGTTTTGACTTCTCTTGAGTGTTGAAAGTGGGCTTGTATTCTGGCCAGGGATCTTTCTCCTTTGTTGAAAGTGAGTGCTGCAGAGATAAGGTTTCTTCAGGAAGCTGAGAGTTACATTTCTCACCCTGAAATCTAACCCAGCAGAACGCGCAGACAGAGCCCAGAGCCTGCCCAGAGAAGAAAGTTCATGGGCATAACACAGAGATCACTTACCTTTAGAGTTGGGCAACACCTGGAGAGGGAAAATTCTTGAATGTTTTCAAAAGATCTGTCCAAGGAACAGAACCTAACAGCAAACCCTGAGTAAGAGGGAGAAGTATCTTCAAAGATTTTCAACACTTTTCATAGAAATGAGCTTTCTGAAGCTTTCCTTAGCTCTCTGACTGCTGTAGTCATTTTTGCCTTGCCTGTTTTGAAGCATCCTGATCCAGGGTTATTGAACCTTTTCTCCTGTTGTGAAAATGCTTCGTGGAGTCTACCTGACGTAATATCCTCTCTATCCCTACTCTGCAACCATGTTGATACAAGGTAGACTCCTTTGGTACAGAGCAAGAAGAAATAGTACTAGAAGCCAGCAAGAGAGTTTAGAAGGAGTAAGTGGACACCAAACAAAAGATGTTGAATACAGCAAATGTTTAAAACCAAGAATCTTGAATCTGTGATTGCAGAGGATGTTGTGTCATCCCACCTCTTACAGCGTGCGAGTGAATGCATCCTGTCACCCAGCATCATGCTGGGGCTCTCTTGCTAGTAGCAGTCTCATTTTAATAAACTCCTGCCTAGTGACCTGTGGTCAGCCGAGTGTCGTCACTGTCTCCTGCTCTTCATACTCCTGCCTCAGTGCTGTCTCTAGACTCTGTTCTCCAGTCCCCAGTCTTTTCAAAGATGCTTCTTGGTAAACTTCGCTGCCTTTTCCACCTCAAATGTCCTAACTTGATGAAGCCTCCAAGCGAGGTGAATGTGAACATTCAAAATTCTCCAGAATCCCTGATGTGATGGGAGTTTGGGCTCAGCCATCCAGTCAGTGAGAATCTCTTTCAGCTAAGCAAATATTTCAGCATCGTTATTTTCCAGAGAAAAAAAAATTGAGCTGGGCAGCACACTGTTATTAGTAACACGTTCTTTTAGTGGACAGAGCTAGGAAATATTATACATATAATATATGATATTTGTATATATAATATATAACATAATTAATATAATATATAAATGTATTATATACATTTAATATAATATGTAACTATATTATGTATAATACATATTTACAATGCACATATAATAAAACATATGCATAGGCTGGGCATAGTGTCTCACACTTGTAATTCCAATATTTGAGAGCCTAAGGTAGGAGGATTGCTTGAGGCCAAGAGTTTGAAACCAGGCTGGGCAAAATGGCAAGATCTTGCCTCTACAAAAATAAAAGAATTATCTGGGCATGGCGGTGCATGCCTGTGATCCCAGTTACTAGGGAGGTTGAGCCAGGAGGATTGTTTGAGCCTAGGAGGTCAAGGCTGCAGTGAGCCATGACCATGCCACTGCACTCCAATCTAAGTGACAATGAGACCCTGTCTCAAAAAGAAGTATATAATTACTTTTTTTATACCATACTTACTCATTTAGTTACATGCAATACATATACATATATACATACAATTGTATAATTTGTATATTATATATAACAATGTATTTTGTGTAATACATATGCATTATATATGTTATATATAATATATATGCATAATATATACATATACATATGCACATATATGTACAATGTCTATATATCACTATTTCTTCATCTGTGTATACATTTATTAGAAAAATATTAGTTCATACTGACATCCCCAATTTCAATTCAATATAACAGTTCTTTCTGCTCTTTTTTCACTTTTCCATGATTGGAAGTAATCTCTCTTGACAATAAAAGGCTTGCCTTCCTTATTTTTGATATAGTTACTGTTTTGCTTAATCATTACACTTTCTTGTTTAATGTAACCAGTCTCAACTGTGCTGGTGTTCTCCCTCCACCAGCATGCCCACCCACCCTGCCTTTCCTGGCCTCTGCGTGGCTGTGTTCCTCCTCAGCATTCCATGTCTCCCATCTACTATGCTGGTTCCTATGTTGAGGGGAGGGAGGGAAGGGGAGGAGAAACTAATGGTCAGGGAAGAGAAAATGTGAAGGGAAGATGTAAAGGAAAATAAAGATGTGGTGAGAAAAAGAGAAAGGAAAGTGATACTTCTTTTGTAAACCACAAAAATGGGCTGGGCGTGGTGGTTCATGCCTGTAATCCCAGCACTTTGGGAGGCTGAGGCAGGTGGATCACAAGGTCAGGAGACCAAGACTATCCTGGCTAACACGTAAAACTCATCTCTACTAAAATACCAAAATTAGCTGGGTGTGGTGGCGGATGCTTGTAGTCCCAGCTACCAGGGAGGCTGAGGCAGGAGAATGGTGTGAACCCAGGAGGCATAGCTTGCAGTGAGCCAAGATCGCGCCACTGCACTTCAGCCTGGGCGACAGAGCAAGACTCCATTAAAAAAAAAAAAAAAAAAAAAAAGAGAGAGAGAGAGAGAATTATTTAAAAGAAATGGAATTTTAAAATCTAAGCTGAAATCACTGATTATTAGATTCAATAGACATAAAATTATGCTCTCAAATTCTTATGAAGGTTTACAAATGTTTTTTCTANCACAAAAATGGGCTGGGCGTGGTGGTTCATGCCTGTAATCCCAGCACTTTGGGAGGCTGAGGCAGGTGGATCACAAGGTCAGGAGACCAAGACTATCCTGGCTAACACGTAAAAACTCATCTCTACTAAAAATACCAAAATTAGCTGGGTGTGGTGGCGGATGCTTGTAGTCCCAGCTACCAGGGAGGCTGAGGCAGGAGAATGGTGTGAACCCAGGAGGCATAGCTTGCAGTGAGCCAAGATCGCGCCACTGCACTTCAGCCTGGGCGACAGAGCAAGACTCTATCTCAAAAAAAAAAAGAGAGAGAGAGAGAGAATTATTTAAAAGAAATGGAATTTTAAAATCTAAGCTGAAATCACTGATTATTAGATTCAATAGACATAAAATTATGCTCTCAAATTCTTATGAAGGTTTACAAATGTTTTTTCTACATTTCAGTATTTATCCCACTGCAGAAGTATAACCCAAACAGTTCAGGGACTAGCTCAGCAAAAGCTAGAAACTTCGAAATAATTTACATTTTTTTAATTCCAAAGGAAATTTTTATCTTGGTTACTTAGTTTCTGCAGGTAGGGACATTAAATTAACTCCGTTTTTGAGTGAGTAGGTTTACAAAAGCAAACAGCTCTTAAGTAACTGTTGCAAAGAAAGGCTGGGAAATATTAGTTATATAGTCAAATGATGAATCTGATTATTTTAGTTTTCCAGACTTGTCAACTAAATCTTTAAAAAGTTGTTTGCAAATCTGATAGAAAATCTAATGCCTTCAAAAATTTGCATTCCTCTGCTAACAAGAGGCTAATTTATTTTAGTAGTTGACTTAAAACTTCTTACTTTTGTGTTCTCTCCTTTTCTTTCCAAGCTTGCTCAGGTTCTTTGACACTTTTTTAAAAAACAGAAATATTTAAAATTGATTTGTAGGAATTTTTTCTATATCATGAACATGAACTCTGTGTCTGAAGTATACTTTGCAAATATTTTCTTAGTTTATGGCTTGTCTTAAAATAGAAGTTAAACATTTTTATTCAGCAGAATCTCTCAGTTTTTCCTTTCTTTATTTCTGACCTTCCTATCATGCTTTAATAAGTCGTGCCTACACCTAAATTATAAAAATATTCTCCAAGGGCTTTTGTCAGTGGCTCTCCACCCCATTTTAACATCTAATCTACTAGGTGTATTTTTGTGTCTGATGTTGCTTCAGAGGTTGTGGGTGATTCTTAATTTTATTTCCAAATGCCAAATCAATTATTGAATAATCCATCTTTCCCTCTCTACTCAAAAATGTGATCTTTATGAAATACACAGTCCACTAACATGGATAGAGCTCTGAAATTTCTTTCATTTTCTAATGATTTATATGTTTATCTTCATATCTACAACATGCTATTTTAATTACTATAACTATATATTAAATTTTGATATTTGGCAGAGCAAGTCCTTTCTCATTATTTTTATTCACAATTTTCTTTCCTATTTTCATGAATTTATTCTTCCGGTTAAAAGTTATTATAAAATTGTCAAGATTTTAAAAGGTACATTAGATTTTGATCTGAGTGTCACCATGGTTATGAGAGGATTTGTGGGGAAACTGACACCTTTACCATTTTTAGTTATCCTATTGAGGAAGGCAGAATTTTTTCAGTGATTTGGGTCATATTTTACGCCTTTCAGGAAAACTTTATTTTTTATGAGACTTACATATATTCCCAATTTAGTTTGTTTCTAGATATTTCACAGCTTTGGTTGCTATTTTGCATGTTCTAAATATTACATTTTATAACTTGTCATTAATTTTAATAATGAAATCTAAAATTTATTTTATTTCGCTACCTTACTGTACATTTTTAGTAGTAATATATTTTCAATTAATCTTGGAGATTTTGTCTGAGAATATAATATCTTTAAATATTAATCACTTTATCTTAACTTATCCAATACTTACTTCTTTTTTACTCAACTTATTGCATTGTTCAAAAACTTGAAAATAATATTGAATGGTAAAAAAAAGAAAGCTTAAATAAAAATTAAGTCTCATAAATATGTATGATGCTCCACCAATGCATTATAATAAAAAGTATTGTATAGCATAATTAGACAAATAAATGTTGGCCTGGTTAACCCAGCTGTATTTAGATAGCCATGCTGAGTGGAGATATCTTCTTTGCACTGAGAATGGAAGTCTTCAGGTTAAAGTGTCCAAGGACTGATGAGGAAATAAAGATGATACGTATACTTTCCCCATAGGCTGAAGGTTGGAATAGTTGGAGAGTGATGTGGTTGTTAAATGAACCCAGGTCCTTGTGCCCTTGTATGACAAACTACTTCACACAAACCATTTTTATGTCCCTTTCATATTAATTTTCCTATTACAAAATTCTTACTTTCAGTCTACACCCTTGCTCTTACAACCTAATTTTGTCCCAGCTTCTAAGAGTTAAATCTACTAACTTCTTCCAACAGCAAACTCATTCCTGCCCATCCCCTACCAGTTCTGTGCCCAAAATTCTAAACCAGAAAGCATATAGAAAACGTTGCAACTACACTCACTGGTTTGAGAGTGGTGGCTTCACTCTTGTATTTCTCCATGTCTCCCTCACCGAGGGCCAGATCCAGGACCTGACTCACAGGGCGTAAAGGCCCTAAGTGCTCAGGTAGCAAAAGATACCATGTTCCCCACAATACCCCTTTACCATTGTTCCCTTCTACAGATGCTATGTTTATAGGAATAATTCTGTTGAGATTCACTCCTGCCCTTGTGGTAACATTACACATTCTTTGGATATTATATATTGTTGACTTGGCTGCTCCTGTAAATCAACTGCTTTAGCTATTACTTCCCTCTCTCTCTTTAATGTTATGGAGTCTTGCTCTGTCTCCCAGGCTGGAGTACAGTGGTGTGATCTCAGCTCACTGCAATCTCCGCCTCCCAGATTCAAGCGATTCTTCTACCTCAGCCTCCCAAGAAGCTGGGACTACAGGTGCATGCCACCACACCTAGCTCATTTTTTGTATTTTTAGTAGAGACGGGGTTTCACTGTGTTAGCTAGGATGGTCTTGATCTCCTGATCTCATGATCTGCCCACCTTGGCCTCCCAAAGTGCTGGAAGTACAGGCATGAGTCACAGAGCCTGGCCGGTATTTCTTTTTATAGCACCGACCATTGATCCCTTCCCATTAGCCTTAAGATACTGAAGATAGATCATGCCTGTGCCTTTATTAGTCAGAGCTAAAAGGGCCACCCTAATTCTGTTCCTTCCAAATTTACACCATTGATAAGAAAAGGGAGAAGAAGAAAGAGAAGGAGGAAGAGGAGGAGGAGGAAGAGGAGGAGGGGAAATGTGACATGTGTTACTGGAAAACCATTGCTGCCATATCAGAATTCTTAGTATAACAAACTTCATTTGTATATCAATTAGTTTTTGCTATGTTTAGAACAGTTTGAGGCTAAAACAACACTCATTCACTTTAATGTATAATTCTCTGAGTCAGTTGTGTGATTCTTCTGGCCTGAGTCGGTGCTGTGCTGCTTATGCTACTAGCTGATCAGGACTTGCTGAGTTGGCTGGAGGATGGAGTGGCTCAGTGCTCTTCTACATGGCTTCTCATCCTCCAACAGCTTAGCTCTGACTCATTCACATAGTGGCATGGTGGTTTCACAATTCCAAGTACAGCAAGAGAGGATGCTTTTTTTTTTTTTTTTTTTTTTTTGAGACGGAGTCTCGCTCTGTCGCCAGGCTGGAGTGCAGTGGCGTGATCTCAGCTCACTGCAACCTCCGAGAGGATGCTTTTTAAATTTGCATCTTATGTGCTAATATTCCGTTAGCCAAAGTCATATGGCCAACCCAAAATCAAAGGGTGAGATAACATATTCGACCTTGTGACAAGAGGATCTGCAGCATCGTAGTTCAGTAGTATGGACGATAAGAGAGAGAACAAGCATTTTGGTCGTGTTTGACTGCAATGAGCAAGTGACATTATTATTATTATTATTTTCTGAAAATAGACCAAACACAAGAAAAGATGAGATCTCACAATTTGTAAGCACCTACAATGTGATAGATTCTTTGTTAGGCAGTAAATTAAATATTCTTGTGTTATTCTCACAAAGTTGGTATTATTAATGCTACAAATGAGAAATCTGAAGACAGCCTATATCTTGCCCTTAATGACGCAATAAGTCCTTAACTGGGCAAGGGTTTACACCTAGCTCTCCCTGACTTCAAATTACAGACCTCAATGAATACAATGCTTTATGCTAATGCATTAAGGCAAAGATCACCTTTTTAAAGTATGTCCTAAAGGGTTCCAGCTCCTGGTTCTATCAGCATTATCCAAAACTCTAAACTACTCTCTAGTTATTTTCTGTCTTTGTAATTCTAGGGATAAGCAATGAAGACAAAAATGCAGAAATTTCCAATGTGACTGGAACTACATTAAGAGTTTATTGTAAACTAGAGTGAGCAGACATATTTTGACCCAAATTATAGATATGTGTTCCCAGGACCACAAATTACAGGCAATTTGCTCACATTATAGTAATAAAGCTATATGGTTGGTGAGCACACAAATCACTAATAATGCTGTGCAAAGCATGGTGTTTAAAAAAAAAAAAAAGGTGTTCTTAGATGACAGATTTTGTTCTTGATACCCTTCCTTTGTTCACTAATTTGGCCACCAAGTTCTGACAGAAATTGAGTAGGAAAAAAAAAAGGAGAATATCACATGAAAATATAATCTCATAAATAAGAGACACTGAAGCATGCTTATAAAAAGCATTATGCCAATATTGCAGAATATGGTCACAGGACTAGGCCTTATGTCAACCTCACTGGGCTTTTAGTGCGTCTTAATCCTACAAACTATCTATTCTGAGGTGATTTTTCAAAATTGATATGGTAGAAAATATTTATTTTGCACTTCCTATGTGCTTATACATGCTGATCTAAGGTGTGGTGGCATTTTCACTTTGAATCAGAGAACATATTTCTTATGATTATGATTTTAGCAAAGTTGAAAATAGCTTGTCTTGTCAATTATCTAAGTAAAAAAAATAGATACATATTAGACAATGTAGTACACGATGATATATTGAGAAAAAAAGAGGCCGGGCACAGTGGCTCATGCCTGTAATCCTGGCCCTTTAGGAGGCCAAAGTGTGCTTGATCACAGGATTTTGAGACCTGCCTGGGCAATACGGCAAAACTCAGTCTCTACAGAAAATACAAAAACTAGCCGGGCATGGTGGTACACACTTGTAGTCCCATTTGCTCTGGAGGCTGAGGCAAGGGAGGATCACTTGAGGCTGGGAGGCAAAGGTTGTAGTGAACCATGATCATGCACTCCAGCCTGGGCAACAGAGCAAGACTCTGTCTCAAAAAACAAAACAAAACAAAATAAAAGATATAAAAAGTGTGTTGAATTCTTAAAATAGAATATGTGTTATTCTATAGAGGACTTTTAAAACATGCCCCAACCTTGGCTCTGTAGTGCACACACCTGAAGATTCTGTCATTCATCATTCATTAGTGAAATTAGTGGATATGAGTCCCTGTTTTTCTGATTAATGTGCTTGATCAGACAAGGAAATTATATATAGGAATCTTAAACTAATCATTGCTATAGAAAAGAATGGGAAGAAACCTTTAACAACTCCTAGAAATAATACATCTTCTGATAAAGTAGCCATTACTAAGTAATTAGTCTCCAAAAAGATACATGAGCACCTTCACAAAGATGCCCCTTCACAGAAAAGCCCCTTCACAAAGGGAGAAATGGGCTACTGCTATTTTCTGGGGTTATATTCTTATGGGATTAAACACCTAAAGCAAATGATGTCCAGTGAAAAAGATACTTCTGAGTACTAAGAATTTTATAGCTATAGGGATTAATATTTCTCCCTTGCAGAGACACCATTTTGATACTTGGGCAGCCAGGAAGACTTTGACATTTTGACAGGATGGAGAAAATCACTTTCACTATGATTTGCCCCTGAGTGAATGAAAGTGGAGGCTCAACCTAAATGAGAAAGAGCAAGCAGATCTTCAATCATGGGCATAGCATTTAAATAAGTTGATCCTTACTAACTAAAGTAAAATGCGGTTGAATGGTACTGATATGGACCATTGAATGAAAGTTTCGTCTCAATAAGGTAGTCTAGGTGCACATGAAAAAAAAAGAAATTATTGCTGTGACTAAAACTGTCTGAATTTTTTTAAGTTGGGCTGTCATTTACTTAAGCAATTTAACTGAAATACATAAAAAAGAAATCTAATATTCTCAAAGATGGTCTCTCACGCCCTTTGGGACCTCCTCAGTTAGAGGTAACCACTATGGGTCAATGGACCCATAGGAAACTGTACACCGTCTTTCTGATCACAGACTCAGAAAGAATGATTACTAACAGTTGGATAATTTAAAACAGTTGGACTATTTGAAAAGGAATAAGTAGGATTTGAAGAACCAACAAAGTATAACGAATTATTTTAGAGTTAGTATCATTTAGCCATTGCCACTCCTGGGTCTAAAGGGCAAGAGGAGGAAACAGTTAACTGAATACAGAGAAAGGGTTGGCTGTACGGAGAGGGCTTTTTGTGGGGAAGCAATAGTGGCTTGGAGATGGAAACATAAATACTACCATCTCTCATATTCTTCCTTCCCTCTAATCCTTAGCCGTTGCCTCCTCTTGGCTGAAGCCAATTGGAAGCCAAAAGGCCAGGAGCCTATTGGTCCTTTCCATAGGAGTCAGTCTTTCAATCCAAAGAGGTCTGTGAGGGGCAGAAAGTGGGTCTGGAGTGACAAGTGGAAAGTATTCAGCACTCGGATTTAATTCCACCATGAGAGTGACCTCCCAGAGCACAGTACTCTGACTTTTCCTGGCCTTCATGCATTTCTCAGCTACTGATAGAAAAATTGAATTATAAGGATACTTTCCCTTTGCTTTCTTCATCTCTCTCATGACTGCATTCTAAAACACAGTCAATCTTTCATCTTCTTGACTCCTAATTTCAGAAAACCTTTTACCCCATGACTTTGACTTTACTCTGTCACCCAGGCTGGAGTGCAATGGCATGATCTCTGCTCACCACAATCTTCGCCTCCCATGTTCAAGTGATTCTCCTGCCTCAGACTCCAGAGTAGCTGGGATTACAGGTGCCCACCACCCCACCTGGCTAATTCTTTGTATTTTCAGTAGAGACGGGTTTTCACCATGTTGGCCAGGCTGCTCTCAAATTCCCGGCCTCAAATGATTCACCTGACTCAGCCTCCCAAAGTGCTTGAATTACCGGCATGAGCCACTGCGCCCGGCCCACCTTTTTTTTTTTTTAAAGATAGTGTTTGCCATTCTGTTTTCAGGATCCCTTGGCCTCTTGCTCTGGGGGTCTATTTCATCATAGTATTGTCTATCAACGGCAATACTCTGTTTTGGATATAGTTACTTGTTCCCTACTCGTTTAGGATGAAGAACTGAAACACTCAGAGCCAAGCAGACTGTGCTGGGAGACCCACCTTCTAGACTGGTAGGTCTATCATTAATCGCCTTCCAATTGTTGACAATTTATTTCAACTCTGTGAGACTTTTTTTTTTTTTAATCTTCAGAATGGGCATAATAATTCTTACCTTATTTTCTTTGCATGGAAGAAATAAAAAACTCTGTGCAAAAGTCCTTTCTAAACCATAATTATAAAACATAATTTTAAAACACAAGTTGGCATCTTTGATTATTTTCAGTTTTAAAGCAACCAGAAATAGTCATAGCAAACCAGTTAGCCATGGCTAATTTTAAGGGAATAAAATTGTAAATGTTGCCGTCTAGTAGGGTAAAAACATTACTGAAATTCTCAATAAATGGTTCCATCTGTTTGCTTTCTGAATTCTTTTGGCCAGACTGTTTGAGTTTTTCTCCCCAATCATTCAACAGTTGCTACTTAATTTAGACATTTTTAAATGTCTCAACAATCCAACCAAGTGTAAAGAAATAGCTGCTTCTTTTGCCTTTATTTCCTGTCAATCACTCAAAACTCAGTGAAATGCATGGAGAGGATGAGTTAAGATTGTATAAAAGTGCCCAGAAGACTGAGAGGTTTGAAATTTAACATTTTTCTAAATATGTCTGTTATATTTATGATCTTAGCCCCTTCCCTAACAGCTGGGAGCCCCTTGCAAGGGAGACCTTAGCAATGAGAAAGAATGAATATATCTTACAATGCTGGGTGTTTTATGCTTACCTAAGAATTATATACACTCTGACATCTGTTCTTTCACTGTCTTTCTAGTTTTATCTTTACTCAATCCCCAGCCCTGAGTGGAGTATGCTTCATTTGAGGTATCTTTACCCCATAAGTCAACTGGAGAATACTCCACTCATGATGCTTCAGCATCCCCCACACCCCGAATCTCTTTTCTTTTCCCTGAATGTGCCTTAATATGTCATGCCTAGGCAGGTGTGGTGGCTCATGTCTATAATGCCAGCACTTTGACATACCCAGGGTGGTAGGATGGCTTGAGTTCAGGAGTTCAAGACCAGCCTGAGCAACATAGTGAGACCTCATCTTTACTAAAATTCAAAAAATTAGCTGGGCATGGTGGCACATGCTTGTAATCCCAGCTACTTAGAGGAGCTGAGGCAGGAGGATCTCTTGAGCCTGGGAAGTCAAAGCTGCAGTGAGTCCTGACTTGCCACTACACTCCATCCTGGACAACTGAGTGAGATCTTGTCAAGAAAAAAAAAAAAAAGAAAGGTGCCTCATGGCTTTGCTTAGCCTGTTCCTACTGTCTAAAATTCCACTGCTATCCCTATGCCCCTGGAAAAATGTCTGTTCATCTTTCAACTGGACTTTATCCCTGAAGCCTTATCTCATCCCTATCAAGAAATGACAACTTCCTTTTATGTGCCCTCCACATTGCTGTGCATGTTCACCATGCTTGAAACCTTGACTTCCATTTGTGTGTTTGTGTATCTTTCTTCTCAATCAAAACACAAGCTCCTTAAGGACAACATTTATGCCTTATTTATCTTTTGTCACCAATTGTATAAGCCCAATTTCTCTCTGGCTTGCTGAGTGAAGCAAAGTAAGAATGATTGAGATAGCCTCAAAAAGAAAATGCACAAAAAGAATCAACTTTAACTCTGTCTTTTATCAGAATAACTATTTCTCCACACGTAAAATAGTGAAAGGACCTGCCTTCATAGGTTTATTATTTATTTGTTTGGCAAACAATTATTAAGTACCCAATTTGTAAGAAATGGAGTTCTGGAATCAAAAGGAGCATTCTACCCATATTTCACTCCGGTTTTGCTGATTACTTTTCAAATTTTGAACTTCTCAAGAACCTCTTGGTGAGGTACACATTCTTCATGGGAAATTTCGATATCACTGATATGCCTGTGACTCCCACATTTATCTCTTTCTCAGATTTTGAACAATGGGCAGGTGTATTAAACAGCCTACTCAATATATCTATTTGAATATCCTGCTACCTGAAACTTGCCAAGTCCAAAACTGCACTCATCCTCTTGCTCCTACCCTTCAACCTGCTTCTTCTCCTATATTCCCATTGTAGTGGCAAATCAATGCTACAAGGATGACATTAGTCACTCAAGACTCCATCATCCTCATCCTCCACATCCAATCACTCTCGAAAATTTACTTTTATTTATTTATTTTGTTTTGTTTTGTTTTTGAGATGGAGTCTTGCTCTGTTGCCCAGGCTGGAGTGCAGTGGTGCAATCTCAGCTCACTACAACCTCCGCCTCCCAGGTTCAGCTGATTCTCCTGCCTCAGTCTCGCGAGTAGCTGAGATTACAGGCACCCACCACCACGCCCAGCTAATTTTTGTATTTTTAGTAGAGACGGAGTTTCACCATGTTGGCCAGGCTGATCTCAAACTCCTGACCTCAAGTGATTTGCGTACCTTGGCCTCCCAAAGAGCTGGGATTACAGGCATAAGCCACTGTGCCTGGCCTGAAAGTCAGATATTTTTGAAATATCTTTTAAGTACAATAAAGTGCCCCCAGACAAACACTGATCTTTCTATCACTATTGATTAGCTTTTACTATTTTATACATTATATAAATAAGGTCACACAGTATGTGGCTTTTCTTATGTGATGTCTTTTACTCAAAATATATGTATATATATGTTGAGACAGTGTCTCTGTCACTCAGGCTAGAATGCAGTGGCACAATACTAGCTCACTGCAGCCTCGAACCCCTGGGCCCAAGTGATCCTCCCATTTCAGCCTCCCAAGTAGCTAGTATTATAGGTGTGTAAAATTTTTAAATGTTACTAATTTAAAAATTAGCCACCATGCCTGGCTAATTTTTAATTTTTTTGTAGAGAAGGGGTTTTTGCTATGTTGCCCAGGCTAGAGAAGGATATTTCTGAGATTCATTCATGTTATTGTGTATATTAGTAGTTTCTTCATTGTAAGTGCAAAGTAGCATTTCACTGGATGAATATATCACAAGTATTTATACGTTCTTGGGTCATTTCCAGCATGAACACTATAAATAAAACTGTTACAAACATTTGCATTCAGATTCTTTTTGTATATCTATATTTTTTATTTTGGGGGGTTAATATCTGGAAGTGGAATTTCTGCGTCATATGTTAAGCATATATTTACCTTTGTAGAAAACTGCCAAAATGTTTTCCAAAATAGATGTACCATTTCACTTCTGTCAGTAAATAAGAGTTTCAGAAGTTCCACATTCTCAACACTTGATGTTGTCGATCTTTTCAATTTTAGTTATTCTATTGAGTGTGGAATTGTTCTTCACTCTGGTTTCCAATTTTTTTCCCTGATGACTAGTGATGTTGAGCATTTTTCATGTTCTTGTTGGCTATTTCTATTTTTTTCCTGAACTTTTTGCCCCACACTTCATTGGGTGGTTTGTCTTATTAAGACTCAAGAGTTATTTAAGTATTCTGGATACAAACTGTAAATATTTTCCCTAAGTTAGTGGTTTGACTTTACATTTTCTTAATGTTGTCTTTTGAAAAGCAGAAGTTTTCTTCCTTCCCTCTCTCATTCCCTCCCTTCCTTCCTTTATTCCACTCTTCCTTCCTTCCTTTCTTTCTTTGTAATTACTTGGGATTTAGAAGATCTTATTATCTTCTTTCTAAAAATAGAGATGGTTTGATTTCAATACATATGCCTTTTATTTCTTCAATTAACTTATTGCATTGACAAGACTTCCAATACAATGTTGAATGTGAATGGTGAGAAGTGTTATCTGTGCTTTGTTTCCATCTTAAGGAGAAACTGCTATGTCTTTGAAAGTAAAGTAGGATAGTAACTATAGGTTTATTATACAAGTTCTTTATTAGGTTGAGGAAGTTTCCTCCTATCTCTAGTGTGTAGAGATTCCTTATCATAAATGAACATTGAATTTTGCTTTTTCTACATCTATTGAGATAATCCTTATTTTTTCTTTCTTTATTCTGTTAGTGGGGAGAATTACACTGATTTATTCTTGAATGCCAAACTAAGCTTGTGGCCATGGAACAAATTTCATTGAGTACTGATAGAAGTTTTTATATATCGCTGAATTTGATTTGCAAATATTTTGTTAAAGGTTTAAAATTCTGTATTGATGAGGGATATTGATCTCTAATTGTTTGTCTGGCAATGTCTATCTGGTTTTATAAACAAGATAGTGTTGGCTTCATAAAAGGAGTTAATCATTTTTTATTTACCTTTTCCTTCTAGAAGTGGGAATTAACGAGTCAAAACATGAATATTTTTAAGTCTTTTGATACATATTACCTAATTGCTCTCCAAAAAACCATACCAATTACCTTCCCACAGTAATATGTAATAATATTTCCCCTATATCTTCTATAACACCAGGAAATATCATTAAATATTTTAAAATAAAAAATAAAGATTATCTTTTATTAATTTGAATCTCTTTGATCACTAGTGAAGGCAAATATTATTTTATATACTTATTGTAGTCATTTGCATTCTTTTGAGAATTGATATTCACACTCTTTATACATTTTTCTCATGGGTATTTCTTCTTTAATTTTTGATTTAAAAGAGTTCTCTTTATACACTAAGCATACTAATCTTATGTACCAAATAGTTTTCCATTGGGTGGTTTGTCTTATTCAGCTTGTTATTTTCCAAATTGTTATTTTCCAGCTTGTTATTTTCTCAACTGAAACTTCTAAGAACCCAGATAGAAGTAATAGAAAAACTATATAGTAAACTGAAAAGTGGTTTCCACATGTAGGAATCCTTTAAAATAGTTCCAGGAATTCTAACTTAAACATTTGTATTCCTGAATGCAGTGGTGCATTTTTCCCTTGTGAAAATGTTAGTGAAAGGAGGCAAACAAATTCCTAGGGAAGGTTCCTCAGTGAAACCCGACCTTCAAGCCAAACACAGCTTCAAGCCTGAAAACCGAGCTGCCAGTTCGGGGTGGAGTCCATGACTGGAGTGAAAACTTCCTTGATGCCTTTTAACCAATCAAAAGGTGATTTTTGCAGGTCCATCTATGGACCAATCAGCATACACTCCCCTATTCTGAGCGCATGAAAACCCTGGACTCGGTCAAACACAAGGCTACCCACTTTCAGGTCCCCTCTGACACAGAGGGTACCCACTCTTGGGTCCCCTCTTTTCTGAGAGCTTTCCTTCTGCCACTCAATAAAATTCTTCTCTGCCCGACTCACTCTCTTGTGTCTCTGTAACTTATTCTTCTTAGTCATAGGACAAGAACCCAGAACCTAGCGAGCTGTGGGCAGTGGGAATGAGCTGTAACAAGACCCTATTCACTGAGCTGTTGGCGGCAGGAATGAACACGAACTGTAACACTTCCTTGGGGCTCAGACCTCGAGACTCTCCAAGCAAAAGCTGTAATACCCCTAGGGGCTCCACGGTTGCTGGCATCTCCAAGTTTTTGGGAACTGCCAAATCCCCCTCATCTGGACATCAGCACCCGGCACAGAAGCTATTTGCGGCATGCCCGGACAAGCCACAGGCTGAGTGCAGAGGCACAGCAGGTGCAGGATCTGGGCTGGTAGAGCCAGCTGAGCGCACACAGCCTGTTGCGCTGAGCAGGCAAAGCAAATCCAATGTGCAAAGCCAGTGAAGCCCTGGCAAAGGCACCACCAACCATGAAGATTTCCAGCTGGTGAAGTGGCACCAAAAGAAATCTGTGTCAAAAATAGCAATAAGTAGGCTTTCAGAAAGGTGATATTAAGACTCCTTCCTTATAGACCCTGGCCACAGATAATCTGTTAAGGAGACAAGATTTATCTTTGACAGCCTCACTCCTGGTGCACCCTTTATCTTCCCAGTCTTATTATATCTGTCTCTTATTTCAGGAAGCATCATGGTTCACCTGCAGCTCACTACCTTCTACTCCTCATGTACGCGCTGCCTACACTGGCCTAGCATGTGCAGTCATTGCCTTCGTCACTCTTGTTACTTACCTGGCTGCTCATACTCAAATGTATTGGTCTTCCATCACACTGTTTTATGTTCCAGGGTCCATGTACAATAAATTACTCCAGGTGAACATGCTGAATGGAAATTTTCTTGCAAGTAGCATTTATTTTTCACTGTTACCCTGTCATATGGTTTGGATCTATGTTCTCATTCAAATCTCTTTGAAATATAATCCTCAGTGTTAAAGGTGGGGCCTGGGAGTTGATTGGATCATGCAGACAGTTTCTCATGAATTATTTAGTACCATCCCCTTGGTACTATCCTTGCGATAGTGAGTGTGCAAGAACAGAGGGCTTTCTGTATCCAGGGGTTTCTTGCGACAAGGTAGAGGGTCTAATTGAGCTGGTTAACACAAGCCACCTATAGATGGCAAACGAAAAGAGCACGCTGCAACACATGCCCACTGGGGCTTCAGGAGCTGCAAATATTCACCCCTAGACACTGCCGTGGGGTCAAAACCCCACAGCCTGCTCATCTGTATGTTCCCCTAGAAGTTTGAGTAGTGGAGCACTGAAGAAGCGAGTCACACCCCTATCACACACCCTGTGAGGAGGACAAGGGAACCTTTCTCAGTTCAGTATCCTTGACAGTGTATTGGACTTAGCATCAGAAAGTCCGAGTTTCAGAATTAGGCCTCCTAACATATCCTTGTGATTTTGGATAAATCATTTAGACTCTCTGGGTAGCAGTTTTTCATTCATAAAGCAGGAAACATACTATCTGTCTTGCCTGCTTTATAGGTTTTTGGAAACATAAGATAATGTGAATAAAATCTGTTATCAAAAAAATTGGGATGGAATTATTACCTCAAGAAGCCTGATGGAGCTGTTTTCCCTGTCTTTCAGCATGCTTCCTTAATATTCTAAGAGTTTAAAAATACATACATGGCCAAGACCAAGCAAAAGTATTTAGAATCACTCAGGGGTTTACATTACTGACTTTTGATAACCTTAAAATATGGGTTGAATAAGTCAGTGATTACTAACTTTCTGAGGGATATTATTTCACCATAGCTAGTACTAATTCCTTGCTGACAAAGTATATCCACAGAATCCACCTGCACATTTACAGCAGATTTTCCTCTCCAGATCAGGCTTCTGGCAAAGTGCGAAAGTATCCTGTTATAAAACTGCTTTTGCTTCTCTTGAATAATGACTGTGAACAAAAGTCAACAGAAAGAATCTCTAACATGGAATTTTAGAGTACTGTAAATCGGATGAACTTGCCTGTGGACAAATGTCCACAGAGGTTAATTACAGCTAAGATCACTCTCTGGTTATTTGAAGGAAGCCATTGGTCTATAAGCAGAGCTCAAATCTTTACATGTTACTTACACTGACATTTGAATTCTGCTCTGACCTGCCCTACCTGACCAACTGTATGAGAGGTGGAGCATCATACTAACTGCTTTCCAATATAATCTCACTATTCTGGGATTAGTCCAGAACTGCCCAACCCAAATCACTTTGGGAGCTACATTCTAAATTTCTTCTGATATGACTACTTTTTGCCTCATTTATGGTCTGAGCTTAGCTTTCATCTTTGATGAAGTACTTTTTCTTTTGTTCCCTTCCTATGATAAAATCCTTACTTCTGACTATGCTGTTTCAGATAGCCTGCAGTAAATATTTACTCCTATGTCCTGGGCCCCAATACCACCTACTTTGGTATAAGTCCTTTTGATCACTACTCCCATTGAATTCACATAGCCTTGTGATAGAGATCTGGGTACAAGCCTATGCGTAAAGGGTGTATTTTTTCCCTAAATGTTAGGTATACCATATAAATAGAAGACACATGAAATGTGTAAGTTAAATGTGCAGGTGTGGATATTCGTGTAAAAAATACTATTAAAAAATCCCCCAAGTAACTATTATCTGGCTAAAGAAATAAGACATTGCTAATATCCCAGAAGCCTTCCCCAACACAGTCCCATTCCTCCCCAGGATATACCAATCCCCTTCCTAGTGTGATAGCTTCCTTCCTTTTCTTTACAATTCAGATCAGCAGTCAGTAAACATTTTCTGAAAAGGACTAAATAGTAAATATTTTAGACTTTAAGGACTGCATATGGTTTCTGTCTCATTTTCTTTGTGTGTCTTTTTTTGCTCATTTTTTGAAAACAACTCTGGACTGTAGTTTGCTAATCTCTTGTTTAGATCCTCAAACAATAGTAGTTTTGTTTTCCTGCTTCTTTTATTTGAAATTCACATAAATGGAATGAGTATTGGATTTTTTTTCAACAGTCGTCTGTATCTGCACTTCACTTATTTTCATTGCTGTATAGCATTCTACTGACAAAATTGACCAATAGTTCTCCATTTTTCTATGTGTTTTTAGGTTGTTTAAAAGGTTTTGCTTTTACAAAAATGTTACTAGGAACATTTTTATATGTACCCTGGGGCTCGTGTGCAAATGTATCTGGGGTATACACTTTGAAGTAGAATTGCTGAGTCAACTGTTCGCTTTACCAAACACTATTTTCTGACAAAGCAGTAAATGTTTCCACTCTCAGTATTGGAGTTCCCAGTGTCCCACATCTTCAGCAGCACTTGGGATTGACAACAAACGGTTTTAATCTTTGTCAGTGTTTCTAATTTGCATTTTCTAATTTTAAGTGTGATTTTCATGTTTATTTTCTGAATGCTAGTGATATCAAGCACAGTTTGGTCATTTGGATTTTCTGTTTTAGGATGTGCCTATTCGAAGACTCTTGTCATGTTTTTCTTGGGCAGTGACAGGGCTCAGAACACACTATCCCCAAAAAATGGCACCTTGGCATACAGAATGTTTTAAGTTTAAGGAAACTGAGAAAACCCACAGAATCAGGAAGGTCTCTCTGACCTTCTCTCATCTTTTCTCCTGAAACAGGCCATAAAACCTTGCTGACCTTCCCCTGAAGTATGTCATAAAACTCATTCCAGAGGGGTTCTCTGTGTGCCCCAAGGAAAGGAATGTCCTTATCTCAGGAGACACAGAGACCCAGAGAAGAATCTGAACAAACAAGCCTTGCTAAATTCCCCCAGTTTATTACCATTAGCTCATACCCCCTTTGTCAAATCATATTTCTCCACAACTATCCACTTCTTCATCAAATACATAGATTTCTCTGCTTCTTGGGTCTTCCTTTCCTTACGAAGTTTCTCATATCAGGTACACTTATTAAATAAATTTATATGCATTTTTTTCTTGTTCTCTGTCGGTTTTATTTTGAGATCCAGTCAGGGACTCTAAGCAGGCTGAGGAAGACCTTCTTTCTCTATATCGGTCTGTTGTTATTGATTTGTAGAATTTTTAAATATATTCCAGATAATAGACTTTCTGGATTTGTGTATTCAGGATAGCTCTCGCCTGTTTGTGGCTTGTCTCTTCATTCTTCATGGTGTCTTTGAGTGAATAGAAGTTATCAATTGTAATTTGGTGGAATTTAGTAAAACTTCCCTATATGATTACTTATTTCTGATTCTTATTTTAAAATTGAGGATGGATGAGTTTTGAAAGCACCTATAGCCAAGAAAGTTGGTTAGAGGACCCATGGAAAAGGGGCAGGGAAACCACCTTCTCCGTGTTTTGATCCCCTGTGTCGTTGTGGCCACAGGCTCACCTCTGGCTCACCATCTCAATATGCATACCATCCAAGGCTTGATGATACAAGACAATATCATAACGCTCTTCAGCTAATGCCACTCTGAGTGTGTTGTGCTTCCCGTCCATCCCTCCTTCTTAAAGCTCTCTCATGGTGGTCTGCTGGTCCTTCACTAACCTTCACATCATGTGTCAAAAATCTTCACTGGAGTCTTAGGACTGTCTGACAGTTTTCATCTTCTTTTTCCTTAGTTTCTCAATCCAATGGACCCGTTTACTCTCTCCGAAGTTGACATGGTTGATCAATGCATCTGTCCTCTTTCTTGACTTCTAGTATGCCTGATTTTTCTCCTATGTTCTTTTTTTAAAAAATTTTTATGTATTTATTTACGTATTTATGTATGTATGTATGTATGTATGTATGTATGTATGTATGTATTTATTTTGAGATGGAGTCTCACCCTGTCACCCAGGCTGGAGTGCAGTGGCACCATCTCAGCTCACTGCAACTTCCACTTCCGGGTTCAAGTGATTCTCCCACCTCAACTTCCCTAGATGCTGGGACTGCAGTTGCCTGCCACCACACCTGGATAATTTATTTTTAGTAGAGACAGGGTTTCACCATATTGGCCAGGCTGGTTCCGCATTCTTGACAGAATGATCTGCCTGCCTCAGCCTTCCAAAGTGCTAGGATTACAGGTGTGAACCACCACGCCCAGCCTCTCCTATGTTCTTCTTAGTGTTTCCTCCCCTCCTTATTTGCCAATCTTAAAATCAGTAGTTCTTTACCTTTTAGGGGTTCCTGAACTTCTTTAAAAATCTATTCTTTTCCCCAGAAAAATTGATATATGTAAATAAATACTATTTTCCATAACATTTCAGAGGATATGTTCCATGACTTCATTGGATCCTCATGACTGTCTTGTGAGAAAAATAGACAAGGTTAATCTTTGATATTATACCCATTTCACAGGTGAAATCAAGGTGCAGGGAGTTTAAATGCTACAGTGACAAAGATGAGAGGGCAAACAGTATGGAATGAGGTAGACCAAGGTCAGTCAATAATCAAGTATTGTGATTGTGACTAATTACAAAAGTGTTGTGCATCAAATTAGTTGACAAAGTCTTTGCAGTGATGGTGGCAATTAAAATAATTTTAGGCCAGGTGCAGTGGCTCATGCCTGTAATCCCAGCACTTTGGGAGGCTGAGGTAGACGGATCACTTGAGGTCAGAGTTCAAGACCAGCCTGGCCAACATGGTGAAACCCCATACCTACTAAAAATACAAAAATTTGCTTGGCATGGTGGTGGCTGCCTGTAATCCCAGGTACTTGAGAGTGTGAGGCAGGAGAATCGCTTGAATCTGGGAGGCAAATGTTGCAGTGAGCCGAGATAACACCACTGCACTCCAGTCTGGGAGACAGAGCAAGACTCCTTCTCAAAAAATAATAGTAATTTTAATTCTAATTGCCCTCAAGACAAACAAATGTGATTCCTGGGGCAAAAGATCAACCTTCACACCATATTAGTCTTTTTGTCACATTATGTTTGGTCATTTTGAATTTTTTTCTGAAAATTTTTGCATATTATCTTAAGATTCCTTTACTTATAGAACCAACCTATCTCATGCCTATTCAAATATTATATTTCTTTATTAATCAAAATAACATATTTTTGGAGAAAATATTTTAGTCAGATGCATAAAGATTCAGATTGTCTTTCACTCAGCCACTCATTCACTCATTCATTTACTGTTATAGCAATTTGTTTATTTGAATTATTTTTATATATGATATTCTTATTAATTAACTAGCATTAAAAGACTGTAGGCTGGGCACAGTGACTCATGCCCATAATCCCAGTGTGTCCAGAGTTTGTTCCTTCTGGTGAGTTCGTGGTCTCACTGACTTTAGGAATGAAGCTGCAGACCTTCGCGGTGAGTTTTACAGCTCTTAAAGGTGGTACGGACCCAAAGAGTGAGCAGCAGCAAGATTTATTGTGAAGATTTATTGTGAAGAACAAAAGAACAAACCTTCCACAGCTTGGAAGGGACCTGAGCCGGTTGCCACTGCTGGCTGGGGTGGCCAGCTTTTATTCTCTTAATTGTCCCAGCCCATGTCCTGCTGATTGGTCCATTTTACAGGGTGCTGATTGGTTCATTTTACAAACCTCTAGCTAGTCAGAGAGTGCTGATTGGTGTGTTTTACAGAGTGCTGATTGGCACATTTTACAAACTTCTAGCTAGCCACAGAGCACTGATCAGTGTGTTTTACAATCCTAGCTACAGAGTGCCAATTGGTGCATCTTAGGATCCTATTGTAAGAGAGAAAAGTTCTCCAAGTCCCCACCCGACCCAGAAGTCCAGCTGGCTTCACCTCTCACCAGCACTTTGAAAGGCCAAGAAGAAAGGATTGCTTAGGCCAGGATTTGAGACCATCCTGGGCAACATAGCTAGACCACCGGCTCTACAAAAAAATAAAAAATAAAAATAAGCCAGATGTGGTGGCTTGCACTTGTTGTCCCAGCTACTCAGGAGGCTGTGGCAGGAGGACTGCTTAAGCCTGGGAAGTTGAGAATGCAGGAGCCATGATCACACTACTGAACTCCAGTCTGGGCACCAGAGTGAAACCCTGTCTCTAAGAAAATAAAATCAAAGCTGTGGGGAAAAGAAAAAAAGAAAGAAAGAAAGAAAACCTCTCAAGGTTAAATGTATATAGACAAAGTGAAAGAACATTTAAACAAGGACCTTAATATAATAAATTTCACTGGGATCATAAAATCTTGAGAACCAGTAAATGAAATTCCCCAGGAAATCTGTGTTATGGTTTATAAATTACTTTCTAATCTATTTACTTTTACTTTTATTTGAGATTTTAAATTCTGCTACAGAGATGTTTCTCTTTGAGGATTGTGATAAAGCAATCAGAGGAGAACTAGGAAGTTTCTGGCAGTGGGACAGGGTTTAGATTATGAAAGTGAAGAAGGCTGGATGCTTTCTGTTGAAATAGACTGTTAAGAACTTTGTCAAAGAATGAACTCTTACTGTAACCCACACCTCATTTGTCACCCTGATGGGCTGAGGAAAAGTGACATTTACAAACTGAGAATGAAAGCACATCCATTTCACCAGTCTGACACCCTGATATAATAACTATTTACCTTGAGAAAGAGGCACTGAGATTTCCGATTCTTGTGAATCTTCTCACTTTGGCACTTACTTTCTCACTCTGTCAAACAGCCCCAGATTAATGGAACAATTTGTTCAACAAATCATATTAGTAGAATGTGCACAGGGTAAAGAGAGAGAGGTGGGGAAGCAGAAGATTTTTACTCATTCATAGCAGTGGTATCTCTGCAAATAAAAATGTAGTTATGCCTGACATTTACAGAGGGACAATGTGAAAGGGAAAGGATGTAATGACTTCGGGCAGTGGAGAGATCACTTTGTAAGAACAGTAGTGCTCAAAGGGGAATAAGATAAAGTTACACATAACATCTAGATTGAGCTTCTCTCTAGAACATATTTGTCAAATACAGCAAGATCTGCTTTTGTAAAAAAAAAAAAAAAAAAAAAAAATAAAAAAAAAAAAATTTTTTTTTTTAAAAAAAAAAAAAAAAAAAAAAAAAAAAAAAAAAAAAAAAAAGTTTTCCATTAAAATTAAGCATCTTGTTTTCTGTGGTACACAGACATGTTCCTTTTAAGCCCACACCTGGGGAACCTCAAAGAATTCCAGGCACATCTTACTACAAAAGGGACAATTCAGTTCCTCAGAGCAGATCACAGATATGGGGTGTGCGATAACTATGTGATTAGGATTGAGATTGTTAATTCTGCTATTCAATTCACATGACACAGGCAAATAAAATAAAGCAATCGGTGCAACCTCGACATTTTTTATGTTTCATGCCTTTGTGCCAGAAGTTTGAATGAATATTTAGAATAGAGAGAGTGAATAAATATCATGTACAACAAATCATGTTTATTTAACTATGCTTCTAACCTATTCCTTCTCTTCACACATGCAAAAACATACAACATAATACCACATTTTTCACTAACTTTTGAAGGACACTCAAAGTTGACTGTGAGGTTCATTTTTTTGTGTTAGGGTTGTCACACTGCTATTATATCTTACATCCACAACAGAAATTGACACTCACTTGTCCCCTATTTCTGTATCCTGTGGCCTTGGGTGTCAAGGGAAAATATTGCTTTGCACTGTTGTACTCCTTTGATTTCTCTTTCCTTTCTCATTTTCTTTTCTTTAAGATTTTACATAATTTTGAGCCACAGGAGAGAACCCAAACACCCCTCGATGCAAAATTAGTTCCTGGAAATTCTTAATTAACATGGAGAGAATATTTTCTCTTTACTGGATTGGAACTTTCTATTGGCAAATGCTTTTTTATCCCAAGTTTATTCTAGAAATATTTTAGTGTAAAAGTGACCTGTTTAAATCATTAAGGAGTAATGATAGCTCAACAAAAGATTCATTTCCAGTCCTGCTTCAATGGTAAGAAACAACAGGAAGCCTCCTTTGATATTGCTGATATGACTGCCTCCAAAAACATTAAAAGCCATCTATACTCTTAGGTATTTATTCTATAGAAAATATTCTGTTTCAGAGAGTTTAGGCAATTCTGACTGTTTTTTTTTTTTTCTTTCCCCACTTTTCATATAGTAAATAAATTGCCAAGATATTGCATGTTACTTTTTGGAAATCTGGGGACCTAATGTTACAAAAAAACATATGTTCATGTTAGAAAATTTAAAATTTACGTAGAAGACAAAAAAATCTCTCTTCTAAGTGCATAAGTGTGTATATATAGTGTGTGTAGTTAATATATATACTACATACATGCCTATATGCATCTGTGCATATGGATATATCTATATATCTCTTCATCTCTCTAGGATATAAGGTCAGACATGACTGTCCCGTGTCACCTCAAATAAGTGTGACTGGCCAGGTGCAGAGGCTCATGCCTGTAATCCCAGCACTTTGGGAGCTTGAGGCAGGTGATCACTTGAGACCAAGAGTTTGAGATCGGCCTGGCCAACATAGCAAAATGCTGTTTATTCTAAAAATATAAAATAATAATAATAATAATAATAATAATAATAATAGCCAGGCCTGGTGGCTCATGCCTGTAATCCCAGTTACTTGGGAGGCTGAGGCAGGAGAATCACTTGAACCCAGGAAGTGAAGGTTGCAATGAGCTGAGATCATGCCACTACACTCCAACCTGGGCAACAGAGCCAGACTGTCTCAAAAATAAATAAATAAATAAATAAATAAATAAATACAGATGTATTTTAGGGATACATGTGAACTAGAATTTGTAGTAGAGAGCCCTCAGGGGCATAGGTAACTCTATATTTTTATCATGGTTATAGTCATGTGATTTGTCTATTCTTAGAGACTATTCCTAATCCTTGTAGAAATTAGGGTAACTTAACATAGTGGAAGTTCCACTCAATAATCAATGCAGATATCTGATAGTGGCAGGAGGCAGACAAATGCCCCTGCAGATAGGGGTGGGTCTCCAGTGACACCCCACCTCCCAGCCAAAGACAGTTTAAAGCCTGAAAGCCAAACTACAAATCAAATCCACAGACCAGATTGAGAACCTGTCTTCCCATTTGGCGTGCTTTTCTCTGATTGAAGCCCCATCCTTCACCTATTTTACATGTACCTACCCTTTCCTAATTGGTTTCCTACACACTGCCAGGCCCACCTTTGAGTGGTGCCTCTGCTTTAGCCTTTTTTGTGTACTCACAAACTAATCAGCACACACTCCCTTATTCTGAGCCCATAAAAGTCACTTTATGAGCCCATAAAGCTTACAGTGAGTGAGCCCACTCAGCCACACTGGGAGAGAAACCACTCGACTACCGGGGTTGGGAGACCACCCGCATGTCCACTCTCCACTGAGAGTTGTTCTGTCACTCAATAAAATTATTCTCCGCCCTCCTCACGCTTCAACTGACAGCATATCCTCATTCTTCTTGTATGTGGGACAAGAGCTTGAGAACTGCCAAACACAGGTACAAGATATAACACAGGCAAGCTGGGGCACATCTGGCCCAGCAGCAGGCTGAGATGTTGTGCAAGCCAGACTTGGCCCGGGTGAGCTGAATAGATGGGGTGCTCCTGTTGCAAGCCTGACAAAGGGGCCAAGAAAAATCCTGCATCATATCCACGTTGTCAAGAACCATTCCTCCCATGGTGACTCAGGAAACCAGGCTCCTTCCTTCTTGGTGCTTTTTGGTCTCTTAGGGCTTGAGGTCTTTGGTGTCTGGCCTTTGTGAAAAGATAAAGAAAAAGGAGTCACTCCCTCACCCTAAAGATTTCAGCCCAGGGGTAACACACAATTTCTGTGGATGCAGAGAAGACTGGAAAATATTGACCTTGGCTGGGCAGCTGCCTTCCATGGATGATAACTCATTGTGGAAAAGGAGCCACAAAGCCAGCAGTCTCTGTCACATACTGCTGTGGCCCATTGGTTTCCTTGGTGCTGTTTCACTTTTCTCTATTCCCCGTTCCACTTGCTCATTGCTCACGCTCCTTCGTGACTTGGGTTTCTTCTGATTCTTCAGGTGCCTAACTCTGCCTCTCAGTGCCCTCCAATGTTTCTAAGAGTGTCTACTCTCAATTCTTTGACTCTTCTCTATTTTCCAATTTGAATTTCACAAGGAGAATCTGATTGTTCTATTTGTCATCTTTTTATCCGTAATAGGCTATTCTTTGGAATTGGTGTCTAAATGTCTGGTGTTCAACTTTAGTCTAATTAACTCTGCCTTTATTCATGGAGGAATGGGGAGTGGTACTTGAAGTTTATCTTAGAAAGAACTGTGGTCATCAAGAGTTTACTTGTCTATTTTTTTTTTTTTTTTATAATTCTACCCCCCTGCCTGACACACTTATCACACATCAGATGCAGTGTAATAGAATACTAAATCCTTGTCATAGACTAAAAAGAGACCACATTCCAAGAAATGTTAAGGAAGCACTTAATCATGTGGATTTCTTTATTGGATTCCTGAAGCTTCTAATTCCTTAAACTCCACCAATGATTTCACTTACAGATGACAACTAAACATTCTTTTCTCCATGTACAAACAGACTTGGCATTTTAGTTTGGGGAATATGATTCCTTTCTTTAGTCTTTAACCACTTCAGGAAGAATATATCCAAGTTGGAAGAAGAAATTTTGACTTATTGTGGTTTATTTAAAAAGAAGGAATCATGGCTGGACACGGTGGCTCATGCCTGTAATCCCAGCACTTTGGGAGACCAGGGTGGGTGAATCGCCTGAGGTCAGGAGTTCGAGACCAGCCTGGCCAACATGGCGAAACCCTGTCTCTACTAAAAATACAAAAATTAGCCAGGCGTGGTGGCAGGTGCCTGTAAACCCAGCGACTAAGGAGTCTGAGGCAGGAGAATCACTTGAACCTGAGAGGCAGAGGTTGCAGAGCCAAGATCATGCCACTGCACTCCAGCCTGGGCAACAGAGTGAGACTCTGTCTCAAACAAAAAAGAAAAAAAAAAAAAAAAAAAAAGAAAAGAAGGAATCATAGGATTCAACTTGTCTGTGAAATACATTACTGCACAACAGACATTATGGTTATAATTAGAAGCTTAGTTATTTTGAAATGTCTTATTGATAGGTACCATTGATTGAATATGTTCTTTCTGTTGGGTAGTGCTTATAGTTTTCAGTCCTCACAATTTTCCCAGATAAATGTTTTAATCTCTTTGTTCAAATGAAGAAATAGTAGTGGTTCAAAGGGATGATTTTACTTGGTCTAAGACACACAGCTAAATACAGACCCTAAAAGTTAAATTTATGTCTGCCTCAAACTCCTGTTTCTACTATATATTCATAGCCTCTCAGTTTGGGTATCTTACACTATCTTGCTATTTCCCATGTCTTTACTCCAAATAAAGAACAAAATACAATATAAAGTCAACAATATTCCCTAAGCAAGAGATGCAGTAGCAGCAGTTTCACAGTGTCTCATTTATTCCTTTAACAATCCTGGGTGGGAAATTATTAGCGGTCCCATTTTATAGCTAAGAAAACTGAGGTTCTGAGGATTAAGTAACTTGCTTGGCCCACAATCTATAAGTGGCACTATCAGGACTTGAATAGTGATCTGGCACTAATTCTGAGACTCGTCCTACATTCAATTTTTTACTAGCTAATAAAAATAATTCAGAGAGACAATAATTGCCTTGCATTAGCGTTGCACAGTCATAAGCCCTCAGGTAGTGCTGCAAAGATGTAATGAACAAATTAATGGATTTATCTCCTACATCTGATGGTGAACTAAAGTTGTCACTAAATTTTTTTCCTGCCTTTTCTTCCTGTTTTCCCTTTGATTTGTGATACACCTAATTGGAAAGCCTGTTAAAAGATAATTTTCAAAAAAAAGGTAAAATCATGACTCACACAGATACAAATATGAAGACATATTAAAGAATGTATGTTACTGCTATAATATGAAGGAAAGAGGCAGATATAATAACCAGTTCAAAGGAAAAGTCAAAAGAACATAAATGTATATGGAATATACATAAATGTATAAAAGAATGTTGAGATGAATTGTAAATGGAGACGAAACTTTTCCACAAGGGAGGTGGTGGTGTTCAATTAACTCTATCCTAGATGGGACAGAATTTACACTGCTATCAGCTACCGATAATTTAGAGAGTTACCAAACAGCTCAAAGACGGTGAACAGGGTGACAACTGGGCAGCCAGACAGGTGTACTATAGATGATGAATATTTTTCCATTGAGACATTTGTATTTCAACAGGCCCTTAATGTAGTAGAGAAGCTCATTTAGAGTATTCATGTAGTAGATGATAGACAGGTAGTTTGAAATAAACATAATAGGACTAGTCCTATATATCACAGATGTATGAATGAATGGGATGTCTTTTCTATGCTATTTCCCTGTTCTGTGCAAATGATTAGTAAGGAACATCCCTTTATAAGGCTGGCAAACACAGAGAAGCAGCCATCATAGAGAGAATGGGCTGGAAATGCTGCTAACCTGAAGAAAAAAAAAAATGTATCAGCTCATCCTGGCTCAGGCCTGGGGCATGGGTGGGGGATAAAGGATTAGAGTCTCTTGGTCCTCGTCTGCCATCCATAAAGGGTCTCAAATTTACACTTAAAACCTCAGTGACCTCCAAATGAGGTTGCACGGTCTCAGCTACATACCGTACGGAATGAAGAAAAACACACCACGCAACTTTCAGCATGTGTCTCATTTCCAACCACAATTGTTTGGAATGTAAAGCTGATATTTTTTAAAATCCTGCAAGTAAATAGCAAAATTATATTTACGTGTGTCCCTTGTGTGTGTACATATATTAAACACATTAATTTGTACAACATAACATTTCTTGCTTCCACATTTCATTTTTCTTTTTTGTAACTTATCAACCAGGAGAGTCATAAACCCAAGTGGCCTTGACTCTCCCAGAACTGAGAGGTCCTGCCCTGGCCCGGAGCCAAAGGCATTTTCCCCAGCAAATAGCTGGACTTAGGATCTGTTTAACAAGGCTCCTTTAAAAGTCCTTTGGAGTGCGCCGGCCGATGACACCCAAGAGTCGACCCCTCCGCCCTTCCGCTTTTGGAGGGTGGGCGGCCTGGGGTGGGAGTCACAATGGCCAGCGTCCCCCGAGGGCGCCAGCTTCCAGGTGCGGGTGGGGCTGCGCGTCCCGCCGGGCCGGGGGAACTTTCACTGGGCGTCTGCGGCGCGCAGACAATGGGCCGGGGAAGCGCCTTATCGCGGCGCGCAGGCCTTCCCCGAGCGCGGCGGGCGGCGGCGGCGCTTCCGCGGGCCCAGGGCCGCCAGTCCCCGTCCCCGGTCGCTCGCCGCCGCCGCC
>NW_016806217.1:65518-92319 GCF_001698545.2 Rhinopithecus bieti | reverse complement strand
GCGCAGACAATGGGCCGGGGAAGCGCCTTATCGCGGCGCGCAGGCCTTCCCCGAGCGCGGCGGGCGGCGGCGGCGCTTCCGCGGGCCCAGGGCCGCCAGTCCCCCGTCCCCCGGTCGCTCGCCGCCGCCGCCCGCTGCTTCCTCCCGCTCTTCCTCCCTGCGACCTCGCGGCCTCCTGGCGAGGCGCGGCCGGCGGAAAAGCTTGGTGGGGTGGCCGCGGCAGCGACACGCGCGGCCGGCCCGGGGAAAACAAAGGGGGGATGTGTGTGGCCAAGAGTCCGGAAACGGGGCGCCGGTGGGGGCCTGGGCGGCGCAGCTCTGCCCCCCGGAGCCTATTGTTTGCCGGGCGCACATGCACACGCGCTTAACAAGAAATTAACACATCCTGCCGCCGCTTATCTATCCATCGATGGCCAAACAGACGGCGCAGTCACTTTGCACGGAGAGGGCTTTTAATGTAATGACCAGGCCGGAGAAGAGTATCTCAAGCCCTTCGTAGAAGTCCCTCTTTGTTTCCGTACGGCCGTTGATATTCTCACACCACTATGACAGCCTTTTAAAAAATGTATTAGGTTTTTTGGTAGGGGGTGTCTTGAGGGGGCGTTCTGAAGATCCCTTTCCTAACACATTTTTTTTTCTTCTTTTTGGTACTAATTCTAAAATGATGTAGTTTTACAGTGTGCCAGGCACTATTCTAAGAGCTTCAACTGTGTGAACTCTTTACGCGCCTTAACAACCCTGTGAGTTCCGTGATATTTTTATCTTCATTTTCTAGATGAGGAAAGGAAGACATAAAAGAAACCACGCTGGTAGAGAGATAGTAAATGAGGCAGCCCGGATCAGAACCCTGGCTTGCCAGCTTGAGTCCATACTCTGAAATGAGGTCTTCCAACTTATTTTTTCACCTCTGAGTTGCCATGATTTGGGTTTTAATTTAATTTTTTTTTTTATCACTAAGTGCAGGACGTTTGTCTAGCCCTTGCTGTTCCTGAACTGGTTATCTAGGGAAGCTTGTAACCGAGCAGAATTTCATAGATCAGAGGAGCAAATGACTTCATTACGCATGTGCTTTGCTGTATTAATGACTGCAAGATTTAGGATTTAGGCTGTCTCTGGGTTTTTGATGAAGGGCTGTGGAATTGAAGTGGAATTTGTCGTTTCTATGAAAGGGACATGTTGTCATGTCTATGGCAAGTATTCAAGCAAAATGAGCACCAATAAATTTGAAACCAATTAACCAACCTGGACAATAAGCCAGAATTTCCATTTTCTGGAAATTTTCATGCAAGTTGGGTGAATGTGGCCTAAATTACCCTTCAATGAATAATTGGGTCTCTTTTGTGTAAAGCTGGGCCCTGTGTGCTGTTCTAGAGAAATGCCAATCCAATCTCCTACATTATTCAAGCCCCCCCCCCGACCCCAACCCCAGCAGGTGAGGTCACCCCAGTTAACTCATGCTGAATTCTCAGTTCTCAGTAAGGTCCAAATGCTCTTTGGGGACAGAGGATGCACAGATGAATAAGACACTCTTCGTACCTAAAGCAGTAACTCACTGAAAGACAATGACTAATAACTAAAATTCGATTTGATAAGTGCTATATAATATGGGAGAATACACATGAGAAATCTCATATGTGTACTTTCACTTTGGGGTCAGATTACTACAGAGAGGTTCAAATGTTGGTCGGGCGTGGTAGTTCATGCCTGTAATACCAGCACTTTGGAAGGCCGAGGTGGGTGGATCATTTGAGGTCAGGAGTTCCAGACCAGCCTGGCCAACATGGTGAAACCCCATTTCTACTAAAAATACAAAAATTAACCGAGTGTGGTGGCATGCGCCTGTAATCCTAGTGTCCTTTGGAGGCTGAGGCATGAGAGTCACTTGAATCCGGTAGGTGGAGGTTTCAGGGAGCCGAGATGCCACCACTGCACTCCAGCCTAGGCAACAGAGTGAGACTCCGTCTCAAAAAAAAAAGGTGAGGGGAGGTTTAAATGCTTCTAAACATCTTGTCTTTTACAAAGGAGCTAAGACATCATTTATTTAACAAATGTTTATTGAACCCCATTTTTGTGGCAGGTACTGTCCCCCCCACACCAAGATGGAGTCTTGCTCTGTTGCCCAGGCTAAAGTGCAGTGGCGTGATCTCAGCTCAGTCCACCTCCCAGGTTCAAGAGATTCTCCTGCCTCAGCCTCCTGAGTAGCTGCAATTACAGGCATCCACCACCACACCGGTATACTACCCAGTGTACTCTTTTACTCTTGCTACAGTAGAGGAGACATCTGTCCTGCATCTAGGATAATTCCATCCTTTCCCACCACGTACCCCAAAGATCCACTTGATGACATCTTGGACATTCAAAGCCATCTTAAATTCTACATGCCTAAAATGTACCTCGTAACTATCTCTCGTACGTCTGATTATCCTGCATTTTTCCCGCTCTCAGGAATGACCCTGGCTTCCATCTGGATGTACTCACAAGCATGGTGGAAGGCAAGGAGGAGCAAATCAACATCTTACATAGATTGCAGCAGGCAAAGAGAGAGCTTGTGCAGGGAAACTCCCATTTTTAAAACCACTAGATCTCATGAGACTTATTCACCAACACAAGAACAGCATGGGAAAGACCTGCCCCCATGATTCAGTTACTTCCCTCTGGGTCCTTCCCACAACACATGGGAATGTAAGGTGAAATTTGAGTGGTGAAATAGTCAAATCACATCACCCATGTTTCAGGGAAGTAATACAAGGAAAGAGATGTTGTAAAAGTATAAGGAGTGGAGTCCAAGGAAGTAAGAAACAGTCAAAGTCAAAGTGGTTACACTTGAAATGGAAGAAGATCATGTGTAATGGTTACAGAGAACATGGCTGAATTAGTAAGCCGGTGATGACTTGGGCCAGGGATGGTCAATGATGGGAGTGAATGAAGTGAAGTAGAGAGGAGGTCATTGGACATGAACAGCTTAGGATGTTGAGTGCTCAGATTCTTCAATAGTCTTTCACACACAAACTGGATTAACTCAATATGACAGCAGGACTGGCAATGGAAAGGAAGACTACCAGTCATGTGCTGTTATTTTTGAAGACAGAGAGTGGCCGACAGGTCTCTCAGTGGTGGCAGCAAATAGGGAGGAATGCAGCATAAGGAAAAGGCAGGATACTCAAAACAGGGAGGTGTAAAGCAGATGAAGGATAAGTTGGAAACATTTTATGTCTTCTGCTGCCCTCTTCCTACCTCCACCAGATTTTGTCCCTGAGAAAATCAATAACATATGTAAATATTTGCATCTTTGGAGTATTTCAGGAAAAATTTTTCATCATCTTTTCTTGAATTTCAACTTTTATTTTAGATATAAGGAGAACATATGAAGGTTTATTACATGGGTATATTGCACCCAGGTAGTGAGCCTAGTACCCAATAGGTAGCTTTTCAACCCGCCTCCCACCTCTAGTATTCCGCAGTGTCTTATTTCCCATGTTTATGTCCATGTGTGCACAACGATTAGCTCTCACTTGTAAATGAGAACGTTCAGTATTTGATTTTCTGTTCTTGCATTAATTCTGTTAGGAATATGGCCTCCAGCTCCATCCGTGTTGCTGCAGAGGACATGAGTTCATTCCTTTTTTTTTTTTTTTTTTTGAGACAGAGGCTCGCTCTGTCACCCAAGCTAAGCTGGAATGCAGTGGCACAATCTCAGCTCACTGCAAGCTCCACCTCCCAGGTTCACGCCATTCTCCTGCCTCAGCCTCCCAAGTAGCTGGGACTACAGGTGCCAGCCACCACACCTGGCTAATTTTTTCTATTTTTAGTAGAGATGGGTTTTCACTATGTTAGCCAGGATGGTCTTTATCTCCTGACCTTGGGATCCACTCGCCTCGGCCTCCCAAAGAGCTGAGATTACAGATGTGAGCCACCGCGCCTGGCCGAGTTCATTCTTTTTTATGACTGAGTAGTATTCCATTATATATATATATATATCTCACACATTCTTTATCCAATCCACCATTTATAGGAACCTAGATTGATTCTATGTCTTTGCTATTGTGAAAAGCATGGTGATGAACATATGAGTGCATGTGTCTTCTTGGTATAATGATCTATTTTCCTTTATGTGTATACCCAGTAATGGGATTGCTGTGTCCGATGGTAACTCTGTTTTAATTTCCTTAAGAAATCTCCAAACTGCTTTTCACAGTAGATAAACTGATTTACATTCCCACCAGCATTGTGCAAGTGTTCCCTTTTCTCTGTAGCCTCATCGATGTCTGTTGTATTTTGACTTTTTAGTAATAGCCATTCTGACTGGTATGAGATGGTATCTCATTGTGGTTTTGATTTGCATTTTTTCTGATGATTAGTGATGTTCAATATGTTGTCTTTATATATTTGGTGGTCACTTGTATGTCTTCTTTTGAGATGTGTCTGTTCATATCCTTTGCAGATTTTTAATGGGGTTTTTTATTTATTGCTTGTTTCTTATAGATTCCGGATGTTAAACCTATGCTGGATGCATAGTTTGCAATTTTTTTCTCCCATTCTGTTGTTGTCTGTTTACCCTGTTAATAGTAGTTTGACTGTGCAGAAGCTCTTTAATTGATTTAGATCAATTTTGATTTGTCAATTTTATTTTGTTGTAATTGCTTTGAGGGATGTAGCCATACATTCTTTGCCAAGAAATGTATTTCCCAGATTTTCTTCTATGATTTTTTTTAGGTCAAGGTCTTTTGCTTAAATCTTCAATTCACCTTGAGTTAATTTTTGTATGTAGTGAAAGGTAAGCCTCCAGTTCGTTCTTCTGCATATGGCTAACCAGTTATCCCAGCACCACTGAATAGTGTGTCCTCCCTGCATTGCTTATTGTGGTTGGTCTGTCAAGAAACATATGGTTGTAGGTATGTTGCTTTGTTTCTGAGTTTTAAATTTTGTTTCTTTCTTCTATATGTCTGTTTTTGTACCAGTACCATGCTGTTTAGATTACTGTAGCCTTATGGTATAGTTTGAAGTCAGGTAATATGATGCCTCCAGCTTTGTTCTTTTTGCTTAGGATTTTTTTGATTATTTGGGTTCTTCTTTGGTTCCATATGAATTTCAGAGTAGTTTTTTTTTTTTTTTCTAATTCCATGAGGAATGATATTGGTAGTTTAGTTTGATAGCAATAGCGTTGAATCTGTAAAATTGCTTTGGGCAGTATGACTATTTTAATGATATTGATTCTTCCAATCCATCAGCATGGGATGTTTATCTAATTATTTGTGTCATCTCTGATTTCTTTCAGCAATATTTAGTGGAGTTTTCATCTCCTTCGTGAGCTGTATTACTAAATATTTCATTTTCTTTTCACTATTGTAAATGACATTATGTTCTTGATTTGACTCTCAGTTTGAACGTTATTCTTGTATAGAAATACTACTGATTTTTGTACATTGATTTTGTATATTGAAACCTTAATAAAGTTGTTTATCAGTTCTAGTAACGTTCTGGCAGCATTTTTAGGGTTTCTCTGTATAGAATCATATTGTCAAATGAAGAGAGACAGCTTGACTTCTTTTCCTATTTAAACACCTTTTATTTCTTTCTCTTGCCCAAATGCTCTGGCTAGGACTTCCAGTACTTTGTTGAATGGAAGGGGTGAAAGTAGGCATCCTTGTCTTATTCTGGTTTCCAAGTAGAATGGTTCCAGCTTTTTCCCATTCAGTATGATGTTGACTTGAAACATAATGCATGTTTCTTCAATGCCTAGTCCGTTGAGGGTTTTCATGAAGAAGGGATGTAGGATTTTATTGAGAACATTTTCTATGTCAGTTGAGATGGACATATGGTTTTTGCTTTTAATTGTGTGTGTGGTGAATGATCTTTATTGATTTGCATATGTCGAACCAGCCTTGCATCCTAGGAATAAAACCTACCTGATTGTGGTGTATTCATTTTTGCTGTGCTGCTGGATGCAGTTTGCTACTATTTTGTTGAGGATTTTTATGTCTATGTTCATTGGGGATATTGGCCTGATGTTTTCTTTTTTTCCTTGTGTATATGGTGTAAGGTAAGGGTCCAGTTTCATTTTGATGTTAGGCTGCTGCTGCCTTTATAGAATGAATTAGGGAAGAGTCCCTCCTCAATTTTTTGGAATAGTTACCAGTTCTCTTTTCTATGTGTGGCAGAATTCAGCTGTGAATCCATCTGATCCGGGGAAATTTTTTGACCAGTAAGACTTTTATTACTGATTCAATTTCAGAAATTGATGTTGGTCTGTCCAAGGTTTAAATTTTTTTCTAATTCAAACTTGAGAGACTGTGTGTTTTCAGGATTTTACCCATTTCCTCTAGATTTGCTAATTTGTGTGTATGGAATTGTTCATAGTATTATTTGAGAATCTTTTTTATTTCTGTGGGAAAAATTTTAATATCATCTTTGTCATTTCTGATTGTACTTATGCACATCTTTTCTTTTTCTTCTCTGTTAAACTAGCTAGCAGTCTATCAATCTTGTTTATTTTTTTCCGAAGGACTAACTCTTGGTTGCATTGATCTTTTGTATGGATTTTTGCATATCAATTTTGTTCACTTCTTTGCTAATTTTAGTTATTTTATTCTGCTAGCTTTGAGGTGTTCTCCTTTTTTTAGTTATTTTATGTACAATTTTAGATTGTTAATTTGAGATCTTTCTAACTTCTTGATGAAGATATTTAGGGCTATAAAATTTTCTCTTAACAATGCATTAGCTGCATTTGAGATTGCAGTACAATGTGTCCCTATTTTCATTAATTTCAAATAAGTTTTGATTTCTGCCTGAATTTCAGTGTTCACCAGGAGTTATTCAGGAGCAAGTCATTTAATTTCCATGTACTTGTGTAGAGAGATCTTCTTGATATTGATTTCTATTTTATTGCACTGTGGTCTGAGAATGTGTTTGGTATAATTTCAATTTTTGTTTAATTTATTGAGACTTGCTTTATGACTGAGCATGTGGCCAATCTTAGAATATGTACTGTGTGCAGATGAGAGGAATGTATATTCTGTAGTTGTTGGGTGGAGTGTTCTGTAGGTGTCTATTAGGTCCAGTTGTTCAAGTATTGAAGTTAAATCCAGTTACTTTGTTAGTTTTTTGCCTCAATAATCTGTTTTACACTGTCAGTGGGGTGTTAGCCACTATTACTGTGTGGTTGTCTAAGTTTCTTTGTAGGCCAAACAGAACTTGTTTTATGAATCTGGGTGCCCCAGTGTTGGCTTTGCATATATTTAAAATAGTTAAGTCTTCTTGTTACATTGTACCCTTTATCATTATGCAATGGCTTTCATCATCCTTCTTAATTTGTATTGGTTTAAAGTTTATTTTAACTGATACAAGAATTGCAATTCCTGCTCTTTTTTGTTTTCCATTTGCATGAGAGATGGTTTTTCATCCCTTTGTGTTTGTGTGTCAGTACATGTGAGACAGTTTCCTGAAGATAGCAGATGGCTGAATATCTTTTTATCCAGTTTGTCACTTTGTCTTCTAAGTGAGGGTGTTTAGCCATTAACATTCAGGGTCAGTAATGATATGTGAGATTTTCATCCTTTTATTGTGATTTTAGCTGGTTATGATGAGACTTGAGTGTGTAGTTGAGTTATAGTGCCTGTAGGCTATGTGCTTAACTTTTTTTTATGTGTGTGTAGTAGTCAGTGGTGTTGTTTCAGTTACATGTTTAGCACTCTTTTAAGGACTTCTTATAAGCCTGGTCTAGTTGAAACAATTTTTTTTTAGTGATTGCTTCTCTGAGGATGATTTTGTTTCTCCTTCACTTAGGAAGCTTAGTTTGGTGCAATATGAATTTCTTGGTTTGTATTTCTTTTATTTATGGATTCTGAAAATATGCCCCTAGTCTATTCTGCTTGCAAGGTTTCTGCTGAGAGGTCTGCTGCTAGCCTAGTGGATTTCCCTCTGTATGCAACTTGACCCTTTTCTCCAGCTACCTTCAAGGTTTTTTCTTTTGCCTTTACCTTGGTAAATCTTGTATAATATTAGGCAGAGTTCTATGTATTTCATGGATTTGCATGTAAATCTCTCTAGTGAGATTAGGGACATTTTTGTGGCCTATATTCTGAAATATATTTTCCAAGTTGCTTATTGTCTCTCCTCTCAGGAATAACAATGAGCTGTAATATTTTTTACATAATCTCATAATCTTCTCATAATCTCATATTTCTCCAAGGTTTTATTCATTTAATTTTTTTTATCTTACTGATTTGATTCAAAGAACTTGTCTTTGAGCTCTGAGGTTCTTTCCTCAATTTGATCTATTATCTGTTAATACTTCAGAAAGTAAAGTATATTATTATGAAATTGTATTCTGAAATTCTTGTAGTGAGTTTTTTTCAGCTCTAGAAGTTCAGTGTGGTTCTTTCTTAAAATGACTATTGCATCTTTCAGCTGTTGGATCATTTTTCCAGATTTCTTGAATTTCTTAAACTGGGTTTCAACTTCTTCCTGAATCTTGATGAGCTTTCTTGACATCCAGATTCTGAATTATATGTCTGTCATTTCAATCATTTCAGACTGGTTAAGAACTATTGCTGGGGAGCTAGTAAACTCATGTGAAGGTAACAGGACACTCTGGCTTTTTGAATTGCCAGAATTCTTGTTGATTCTTTCTCATCTGGGAGTGTTGGTGCTCCTTTAACTGTGTTATAAATTGAGTATAGTCAGTTGGCTTCATTTCTGCATGCTTTCAGGAGGCCAGGACTCTGTATATGATCTTTATTTGTGGGTGAATTACTGTGCTTAATTTCACAGGTGTATATATTAGCAGCATAATTTTTGGTATTTTAGTTTGGACTGGGAGGCAGTAGATGGCAGTTAAGAGCAGTGGTCAGTAGCTAGGCTAATACACAGCTGCATGCCTCTTTTGTACTTCCTTGTGTTCATAAGCATGTTCTGTGGTGGGGTGGAGAGACAGATGACCCCATCAGACCTGCTTCTGGGCCTTGAGGGGAACTTCTCTGATCGCTGGTGCCCCATCTGCATTTCTTTTGTTAGAAGTCCTGGGCTGCAGGGTCCTCTAGGGCTGAGGCTGTGGCAGAGAGACAGGCCACACCCTTTATGGACCAGCCCTGTGGAGGGAGGCATGCCCCATTAACATCCTGGCCCAGGAACCTGCACATCTCACCCCTTCAGTGCTCTGAGAGGCTCCTCCTCTGTGCAAATGCAGGCCACAGATTTTGGCTCAGTACTCCTGGGCTATGAATCACAACGCTGTGGGCAACAGGATGCCCTGTGACTTGGGATCAGGTTCCAATTGCACTGGGAAAACCAATGTGTTCCCAGGTTACCCAAAGAGTACTCTGGTGGAGCTATGCATTCAGACTCGGCTGTGAGGCTGCTCTATGCACCGGCTCCTGCAGGGAGGCTGGGCATGGGCCTTGAGATGGACCAGCGGGCAGAAGGCTTTCCAGAACAGGTGTGCCCCAGTCCCACAGGAGAACTGTCCACACTTCCTCTTGGCTCAGTGGTCAGCTGGGGTGACAGCCTTCCAGAGGCAGATGGGGTGCCCTGGGGGATTGATGTCTATGACCACACTCTTCCGGAGGTTCTCAGTGCACAAAAGCTCTCCAACTCCACACTGTCCAAATACCTGTCTCTGCTTGCTCCTCAGGGACATCCTAATACCAGCTCACACATCCATGGGGGTTGTGAGGCCCCCCGTAGCTAGGATCCCAGAGGTCTTCAGCAAGAGTGAGATACCCCTCAGTTCCCTAACTCACCCCATGCCCAGGAGCTGTTAAGGGCCAGGAGCTACTAATCCTAGTGTTAAGGGTACCCCACACAGGGTACCCATCTCCCTCCCCTTTTAGCATGGGCTTCAGCATCACCTCTACCCACTCTCAATGTTTTCTCAAAAGACCTGCCCAAATTATGTTGGTTGGTTTGACAATTTGATCTCTTTTAGTGGGAGCAGCCCTTTCTGGCTGCATCTAGTTGTCATCTTGTCTTGAGTCTTCTTCATATTTTATTTTTGAAGACTGACAAACATCATTGAATGGTTAGTTCTCAAAAGAATTACGTCAAATATGTAAACTGAAGGGACTGAAAAACAGCATTGGATAAATAACATAACCTTTGTATTTTATATTAAATGGAAATTTGTAAGTGGGATTTTTGCTTAGAATGTGACTCCCTTCTTGTCTATCAGTTCCATTTCAACAACTTCTCTAATCCCCCAAAATCTTGCCGTCCTCTGAATACTTATGAGATACCCCCTTTCCCCTATGGCTGTTCATCTCTTATTCTTGTATCTTATTTGTCACATAAAGAAGATCCACACTGTGAAATAATGAACTCAGCGTTATGCCAAATTTTACTATTCATAGCACATTTTTCATGTTTCTGGTAGATATTTTAAGTAACTTGATATAGTAGATTAAAATATATATTTCAAAAGAAAGAAAAGGAAGGAGTAAGAAATAAGAAAAGATAGAGGAGGAAGAATTGCAAATAAAATGGCAGACATAGTTATAAGTGCTTTACATATGTATTCGCAATAATCCTTTGAAAACAATACTACCATTGGCTTCATTCAGATGAGGAAACTGAGGCTCAGAGAGAAAGTTCGGCAACTTTTCTAGATTAAATGGTTATTAAGTGGCAGAAACAGATATAAACTAATAAAATCCAATTTTAGATGCAATATAGCCCTGCTGCCCAGTTATGTAGATAGGTAGAATTGGTGAGCTTGAGGAATTGTCAACAGAAAACAAAGTAAAGAGAGTCACAGAGAAAAATAAGGCAGAACAAGCAGAGAACAAGTTAGACTCCTAGAACATAAGAATAAAACATGTTGGAAAACTTGTAGATTCAGGGATAAGAGAGATCTTGGTTGACATGAGAATTAAATGACTTAGCTGAAGGATAAAAGAAGTGCTCAATTAATGCCTGTTTTCTTCCTTAGTTTCTGAATTTTTAGGTGAATTATCCCTGCCATACTGTGTACATTTTCTTCCTTGAGGAGAAATCTCATCTCAACTGTATTGTGCTGAGAAATATAGAGTGAGAATGTTAATGCAGAGGTGAAATTATCCATTCACAACTTCACCAAGTGTGCATCCTTTTGTGTTTGTTCATATGCCTCTGTGTGTGTGTGTGTGTGTGTGTGTGTGTGCACATGGGTGAGAGTGTATGTGTTGATGGGATGGAGGTTATACCTCCATCCCTTTATTTAGGACAGTTCTTTTCTCAGGTGAAAACATACTGAGTGGATAGAAATCTCCTCTCATTATTTCTGCGTATCATTGCTCTTCTGCCTCAGAGGCTCATCTATGGATAGAACTGTTATTTACCAATATTCTTCTTTGAACTCTGCGTCTACTTTTGTGTGTTTTTGAATACAGCAATAGGAAAGTGGAGTTGGAAAAACAAAAGTTCATAGTTTTCTAATTTTATACTCCTAATTTGAGCTCGCTAGGTTTTGTTTTGTTTTCACTAAATCTGAATTAAACAGAATCACTAGGTTTTTCTTATTGTTTCACAAGACCTGTACAGCATTAGAGTTAAACACAGTCACCAACATTAACTTATTACCCAGTGAAAATGTTTCTGTGTGTAACATTCCAGATAGACATCACCAAGTCCTAGATTGATAGGGAACCTAGGAGTCGTCTGGGCCAACCTGCTGTCTGAGGCTGGATTCCCAAGACTCATCTTAAAAACGTGAAAAAGGGCTCGCTATTTTACAAGACAGACCATTTCATCAATAAAGAGTTTCACTTCAAATCCAAGAATGTGAAGAATTTAAGGGGATTTCAATAGTCATCAAGTATTCCGTATCCTTTTCATAAGATCTCTGGCACTCATCATGCATTCTAGTTAATTTTTTCGGTAATAGGACACTCACTAATTTGTGAGACAAGGCTAGTATTTCTATAAGTTTCTCCAATCTCTGAAAACTGTTCTTTGACCTTTTCCCACACCAAAAAATCTCTTCTCTGCAGACCACGTGTTACTAATTTTATTAACCACTCCTCTTTCAATATTATTTCCTCATTGTCTAAACTGTCATCCTTTACATGATTTATGTAAGGTATAGAAAAAGGAATTTGGCACAGTAAATACCTCAGGTGTGGTTGACAAATACCACGTAAGAACACGGGGCGGAGAGTTAGGGCTCATCTACTCACCAGCTGTACAGCTTTAAAACGAAAGCTTAGTCACTTTCAAATACAGAGCATTCTTTGGGGTTGAATGAAAAACGTGCCAGGGCACAATTTAGCCAAAATACTCTAGAATATCACTATGTAGTCTCTTAATATAGATATTCAAGTTTTTAAAACACAGCCAAAACGTGTGTGATGCATTTGTTTGGCTGCTGATGTTCTGTGTGTTTGGTTTCATTTTGTATTCACTGAAACTGCAGGCTCACATGATACTTCCAGTTAACCAAGGCCTTGGATTCTCTTTTTTTTTAATTCACCTTTTCAGATTTACGTGCAGCAAATTTCGCTCTTTTTGATGTGCATTTCCATGAGATTTCACTAATGTATACAAATAATAACCACCAACACAGTCAGGATATTAAGCAGCCTATCACCATCCCCATTTCCCCGTGCCACTCTAGAGTGAACATCCTACCCTCCACCCTGGCAGTTCTTGGCAACCACTGATATATTATTTTCCTGTAATTTTACCTTTTCTGGAATGTCATATGGATGGAATCATGCAGTATGTAGCTTGTGTCCGGGTCTTGGCAACTTGGATAAAGTTGCTATAACCATTGTGTACAGGCTTTGTGTAAGCATAGTTTATATTTCTTTATGGTAAATGCCACAGAACAGTTGCTAAATAATATGTGCTTAGCTGAATACAAAACTCAAACTGTTCTCCAAAGTGACAGTATCATTCTGCATTCCAACAAGCACATGTGAAGAGACATTCTATGTAACTCCTTATTATTATTTTAATATTCATGAGATGAATAGCAATGACCTCTTTTATTCCTGATGTTGGTAATTTGTGTCTTTTCTCTTTTTGTTAGGTTAGGTTGGCAAAAGTTTGATATATTTGTTGATATTTTCAAAGAAACTGCTTTTAGATTTGTTTATTTTCTCCATTGTCTGTTTTTAGTTTTATTGATATCTTCTCTACTGCTTCTTATTTCCTTTTTTATGCTTTTTCTAGGTTTAGTTTGCTCTTTATTCTTTAACTTCCTGAAGTGGAAGCTTACATTATTGATTTTAGATATTTCCTTTTTCTTCTTATGTGCATTTAGTGCTTTACATTTCCCTCTAAACATGTCTTCCGCTGCTCCCCACAGATTTTGAGAAACTGTACTTTTATTTTCATGTATTTTATAAATATTTTAAAATTTCTCTTTAAACTTCTTATTTGACTCATGGATTATTTAGAATTTTTATTAATATCAAAAGACATGGGAATTTTACAGCTGTCTTTCTGTTACTGATTTCTTGTTTGAATCCATTGCAGTCTGAGAATATACTTTGGTTTCCATTCTTTGATATTGGTGAACGTATGTTTTATGGCTAAAAGCGTGGTCTATTTTCAGAAATGTTCCATGTGCTCTCAAGATTATGATGTATTCGTCTGTTATTGAATGCAGTGTTCCATAAGTTTTAATTAGATCAAATTGATAAGAGTGCTGTTCAGGTCTTCTATATCTTTACTAACAATCTGCCTCCTTGATCTACCAATTATTGAGAGATGGGTGTTAAATTCTACAAATATAAACTTTGAATTCTCTATTTGTCCTTTAAGTTATGTCAGTTTTTGCCTATTATATTTTAATTAAATGTTGTTAGAAGCATAAAAGTTTAGGATTGTTATATCTTCTAGAAGAATTTGCCATTTTTTCATCATGCAATGTCCTTCTTTATCCCTAATCACATGACTTATTCTAAAGTACTTGTTCTTTGTTTGAAATTAATATATCTACTCCTTTGTTTGATTAGTGTTAGCATGTTATTTCTTTTTATGTCCTTTTATTTTTAACTTATGTGGGCTGTTATATTTAGAGTCAGTTTCTAGTAGATACCATATTGTTTTGTTTTGTTTTGTTTTGTTTAATCCGACTAACAATCTCTTTCTTTTATCTGGTGTGTTTAGACAAATTCACATTTAAAGTGATTATTGATGTAGTTGAATTAAAGTTTAACATCTTTTTAACTGTTTTCCATCTGTTCTTTTGTTATTTGCTTTTTCTTCTTCCCTATACCTCTGTGGTTTCCTTGCATTCTCTGGTTTTAATTAAGAATTTTTTATAATTCCAATTTATCTCATTTCCTGACACATTATCTGCACTTTTTCCCCCCATGTTTTAAGTTGTTGTTCTGTAGTTTTTAATTTATGTTTTTTGCTAATCTAAGTCCACCTTCAAATTAAAATTATATCACTTTACATGTAGTATAGGTACCTGTAAAAAGTATTCCAATTTTCTATTTCCTACTCCTTGTGACATTGCTATGATTTATTTTGGTTATGCATATTCTTTAAAGACTTAAACACATATTTACTATTATTGCTTTAAAGAGCAGTTGGTTGTCTTTTATATCAATTAAGAAAAGAAAATAATTTATTTTACTTTTATCCATTTTCTATCCCTCTTCCTTATTTTTATTTTATTTAGATACAAGCTTCTAATCAATACCATTTTTCTCCTGCCTGAAGAACATTTTTTTAACTTTCTGTGACACATGTCTACTAGTAAGGAATTTCCTCATTTTTGGTTGCCTGAGAAAATCTTTATTATTCTCTACTTTTTGAGAATAATTTTACTGTGTGTAATTCTAGGTTGGCAGAATATTTTCTTTTTTTCTTTTTTCTTTCAACACCATATATTTCACTTTATTTCTACCTGTATAGTTTCTGATGAAAAGTTGCCCAAATTTGTATTGTTGTTCTTCTGTGGGCAAGGTTTTTGCCTCTCTGGTTTTCTTCAAGATTATCACTTTGTCTTTGGTTTTCTACAGTTCAATATCATATAGTTAGATGTGGAGTTTTTGGTGTTTCTCCTTGTTGGTATTCTCTGAACTTCTTAGACCCAAAGTTTGGGGTCTGTCATTAAGTTTTACAGTTTTGGCTATTATTTCTTTAAATATTTTTTCCCACACTCTCATTTCTTTCTAACATTTCAGTTGTACATATGTTGTACCTTTTAATATTGTGCTGTAGTTCTTAGATGCTCTGTACTGTTTTTATTTCTTTGTGTTTCAGTTTAGAAAGTTTCCATTAATCTGTCTTCAAGTTAAATTATTATTTCACGATGGTCAATTGTACTAATGAGCCTATTGATGGTATTCTTCATTTCTGATCTGTTTTTAAAATTTCTAGCATCCCTTTTTGATTCTTTCTTAGAGTTGTCATCTAGCTTCTTACATTACACATCTGGGCTTTTATGTTGCCTAATTTTTCCATTAGATCCTTTAAAATATAATATGACTTAAATGTTTGTCCTCTGTAAAATTTATGATGAAATTTAATTGTCATTGTAGTAGTATTAAGGGGTGGGACCTTTAAGAGATGATCAGGCCATGAGGGCTCCACTCTCATGGGTGGGTTTAATGACTTCTTTCTTAGCTCTTCTGTCTCTTGCTATAAGAAAATTCAACATTTCTCTTCTTCAAAGGATGCACCATGCACGGTGCCATCTTGGAAGGTGAGAATGGCCTCACCAGACACTGCGGCTACTAGCAGCTTGACCTTAGGCTTCCCACCCTCCAGAATGGTGAGTCAATAAACTTCTGTTTGTAGATTATACAATCCCAGATATTCTGTTATAGTAGCACAACATGAACAAAGACAACTGAGTTAGGCCATTCTTACATTGCTATGAAGGAATACCTGCGATTGGATAATTTATTTAAAGAAAAGTAGTTTGATTGTCTTACAGTTCTTCAGGCTATACAAGCATGGCTCCAGCATCTGCTTCTGGTGAGGGTGTCAAGAAGCTTACAATCATGTTGGAAGGTAAAGGGAAAGCAGGCAATGTCACGAAGCGAGAGAGAGAGCTAGAGGTTGGTGGGAGGAGGTGGTGGTGCCACAATCTTTTAAACAACCAGATCTTGCATGAACTACCAGAGCAAGGACTCACTCATCACCAAGGGGATGGCACTAAGCCATTCATGAGGGATCCACTGCCATGATCCAAGCAACTCCCACCGTGCTCCACTTCCAACATTGGGTATTACATTTCAACATGGGATTTGGAGGAGACAAACATACACACTGTATTAATGTAATACTGTGTTAATCATGGTTATTTTAAGTTCTTGGTCTGATAATACCAATATCTGAGTCATCCTTGAGTCTGATTCTGATGACTGCTTTATCTCCTTGGACTGTGTTTTTTCTTCCTTTTTGGCATACATTGTGATTTTTGTTCATGTTGAAATTTGTTGGGTAATAGAAGCTAAGATAAACAGGCCTTTAGTGTGAAGATTTATTTTAATCTAGCTTGGAAGTGTATAGTGTTTAACGCTGTAGCTATAGGCATCAAAAGCTTTTAGCTCCTCTTGTGTTTTTTCTGTAATCTCCTCTTGGTTTTGTGGCTTCTTTTCATATTGTTCCTCAGAGTCTGTATCTTGCAGCGCTTCCTGTTGTAATTTACTGTTGTTACTCCTGGAGGCTTGTTAATGGGGTAGTAGAGTGTAGAGGAGAAAGCTAGTTCTCTAATATTCTTAATAAGCCTTAGTCTTGTAATGGATCTGTTTCTAAAAAGTATGGATTTCAGCAGGATTTTTGTCCTACATTTTGGGGCAGAGATTCCCCTTGCTATTGCCTCTTAGTCTGTTACCCAGCTGTTCCATTCCTAGCCTATATATTTGACCTGTCTCCTCTGTAAATTATGGTTCTTATGTACTTCATTTTCCTTAGGCATAACAGAAAGGCTGGTGCAGGCTGGAGTGGAGCAGAGATCACCTCCGTCAGTTAGGATAAGGTCTCAGAATTGCCCTCTAAAAAGTTCTTCCCCATGGAAACCAGGCCTTTGTTAGGTACAAGAGTCTGGAAGGGCTTAACTATGGCTCCTCTTCCTCTTTTCTTGTCAGGGTCACATGGGGAGCTTTCTCCTGTCTCCACCATGAAAATTTGGTGGGATTCCTGGAGGGAAAACCCACAAAGGTTTACAGTCTTACCTATGACTGTGGCCCTCAGGAGCTTATCCTTCTCACACTCGTGTGCACTTAATCTACAGTCATTCATCAAAATAATCATTTAGGTGTTTCTACAGGTTTGTTTTGCCCCAAGTAAGAAGATCCTGAGTCCTGTATATCTCTGAATGGGCCTTACACTACAGATTTCATGTTGATAGTCTGTCCTGCAACCTCATCTCTCTGATGGAGCCAAGAAACGTCATTGGCTTCAGGTTTCTTCTAGCTTTTACTTGTTATGAGGGCAGGAGTCATAACTTTTAAGCTTTTAATATGTCAGAGCTAAAACTGGAAGTCTTCTTATTGATTGATTTTTTAATGTTAAACTAACCTTGCAGGTCTAGGATAACCACCACTGATCATGATGTGTTATTCCTTTTATACATTCACTGTTGTGATTCACTAATATTTTGTTAATCATTTTTGGGCATATGTTATTGAGAATATTGTTTTATAATTTTCTTATAATCTTTCTTTCTCCTTTTGGTGTATCAGGCTAATATTTCCCTCAAAAAATTAGCTGAGATTTCTGAGAGGATCTTTTTATGCTGGACTGGGATTATTTCTTTCTTAAATATTTGATATAATTTACCAATGTGCATGCAGCTGTGTGTGCATGGTATGTTGTATAAATGTCAGTTAGTTCAAGTTTATTTACAGTAGCATTCAAGTCTTATATATTTTACTAATTTTCTGTCTGTCTGTTCTATCAACTTTTGAGAAAAGAGAGCTTAATGTTCCAGCTATAAAACTGGCCTATTCATTCTATCTGTTAACTCTTAGTATATGTATTTTGCAGCTCTGTCATTTGGTATGTGATTATTTTGACTTTTTCATTAATTAACTTAATAATTGTTTTTTTTATCCCTGGTTATATTCCTTTAGCATGAAGGAATCTTATATTTTTGGTTTGACATGCAGCTTTCTTATGCTTAAAGTAATTTATCTGTGCTTTATATTTAAAGTGTTTTTATACCTTCACTTTGTCACCAGGATATAGTTGGCTCTTGATTTTTATTTTATGTATTTTTATATAGACAGTGTCTTGCTCCATCACCCAGGCTGGTATGCAGTGGTGCAATCATAGCTTACAGTAACCTCCAACTCCTGAGCTCAAGTGATCCTCCTGCCTCATCCTTCGGAATAGCTGTCATTATGGGAACACACCACCACGCCCAGGTCATTTTTAAAAAGCTTTTCTAGAAACCAGTTCTTGCTGTGTTGCTAAGGCTGGTCTCAAACTCCTGGCCTCAAGTGATCATCCCACCTCGACCTCCCAAAGTATTCAGATTACAGGTGTGAACCACTGCACCTGGCTACTCTTGAGGTTTTATTCAGGTTAATGGAGACTCCAATCTCTGTCTTTTAATTGGAATGCTCAAAGCATTTACATTAAATGTAAGTATTGATATGGTGGTTTTTAAAAGATACGTTTTACTATTGGTTTTCAATTTTTCATGTGTTCTTTGTTTCCTCTTTTGTCTATTTCCTTCTTTTTGATTAATTTAGCATTCCAGTTCATCTTCACTAATACCTTCTTATATTACCTTTTAGCTACAACTTTGTGTATTACTCTTCAGCTGCTTTCTACATTTAGCAATATGGGTCCTTAACTTGTCAAAGTTTATCTTCAAATAGTGTTATTTCATAAATAATACAGTAATTAAAGTAGTATACTTTCATTTCCTCTGCCCTTTTCTCTCTTCTGCTTTTATCATATATTTTACTGTATGTATGTATTAATTCCTATAATGTGTTTTCCTTTTAATTTTCAGAGCTGCAAATATTTAATATATACAACTTGAGGTATTTGGAGATAAGCATATACCTGTGAAACCATCGTAACTATCAATGCCATAAACTTATCTATCATCTCAAAACATTCTCTCCCACCTTCCTTTATTTGTTGTGTTGGTTAGAGCACTTGACATAAGATCTACCCCCTTAGCAATTTTTAGATATTACAATACAATATTTTAAGTTATAGGCTCTATATTATTGATTAGATTTCCAAAGCATATTTATTTTGCATAACTAAACCTTTAATTCTTTGGCCAATACCACCCTACTTCCACCTCCACCAACTCCTGGAAACTATCATTTTACTCTCTGTTTCTATGTGATGATTTTACACTTTACATTTACGTGAGATCACATAGTGTCTCTCTTTCTGTTCCTGGCTTATTTCATTCAGCATAATGTCCTCCAAGTCCATCCATGTTGTTGCAAATGACAAGATTTCTGTCATTTTTAGGAGTAAATAATATTACTCTGTATGTATATACCGCATTTTTTTAAATCCATGTTTCTGTTGATGAACATATAGGTTGTTTCCATATGTTGGCTTAGCTATTGTGATTAACGTGATGTATTAGTCTGTTCTCACTCTGCTAATAAAGACACACCTTAGACTGGGTAATTTATAGGGAAAAAGAGGCTTGATGGGTTCACAGGTCTGTGTGGCTGGAGAGGCATCACAATCATGGCAGAAGGTGAAAGGCATGTCATACATGTTGGCAGACAAGAAAAGGGTGTGTGCTGGGGAACTCCCCTTTATAAAACCATCAGATCTCCTGAGACTTATTCACTATCACAAGCACAGCATGGGAAAGACCCACCCCCATGATTCAATTACCTCCCACCAGGTACTTCCCACAACATGTGAGAATTGTGGAAACTACAATCAAGATTTGGGTGGGGACACAGCCAAACCATATCATGTTGCAATGAACATGGGAGCGCAGATATGTTTTCCAGCTCTAGATTTCAATCTCTTTGGATATATAACCACTAATGGGATTGCTGCATCATATGATGGCTCTATTTTTAATTTTTGAGGACACTCTGTATCATTTTCTATACAATACATTATTATTAATTTTATAATGTATAATGCAGTTGGTTGATTTCCCTTGGAAACAGTTTTAATTTTTTATATTTCTTTATTTCATTCAGTCAGCTGAAATGCCATGAGGATATTGGATACAGTCCTCTTGATTTCAAGAACAGATGAATTGGGGGAGATAATCCTCAATGTGGACAGCTCTGCGTAGGGTTAAATATGGTGTATCAGTCAGTTTTCACACTGCTATAAAGAACTACCTCAGACTGGGGAATTTCTGAAGAGAAAAGGTTTAATTGACACAGTTCTGTAGGGTTAACAGGAGGCATGACTGGGAAGCCTCAGGAAACTTACAATCATGGCAGAATGCTAAGGGGAAGCAAGCAGGTCTTACCGTGGCAGAGCAGGAAAGAGAGAGAGAGCAAGGGGGGAGGTACCACACCCTTTTTGTTGTTGTTGTTGTTGTTGTTGTTGTTGTTTTTGGTTTTTGGTTTTTTGGTTTTTGATGGAGTCTCTTTCTGTTGCCCAGGCTGGAGTGCAGTGGTGTGATCTCAGCTCACTGCAACCTCCACCTCCCAGGTTCCAGCAATTCTCCTGCCTCAGCCTCCCTAGTAGCTGGACTACAGGTGCATAACACCACGCCCGGCTAATTTTTGTACTTTTTAGTAGAGACAGGGTTTCACCATATTAGCCAGGCTGGTCTTGAACTCCTGATCCCGTGATCCACCCACCACAGCGTCCCAAATTGTTGAAATTATGGGTATGAGCCACTGCAACCAACTGCCATACACCTTTAAACCATGAGATCTCATGAGAACTCACTCACTGTCGTGAGAACAGCGTGGCAGAAATCTGCCCCTATGATCCAGTCACCTCCTACCACGCCCCCCCCCCCTCCAATTTGACATGGGTTTTGGGCAGGGACACAAATTCAAATGGTCTCATGTGGTCAACTCCTTCTCATCTGTCCTAGTCTGTCTGAGCTACTATAGCATAAATGGCATAAACGGGTGGCTTCAACAACCAACATTTATAGCTCATAGTTCTGGAGGCTGAACATCTGGGATGAGGGTGCCTTCGTGGTTGGGCTCTGGTAAAGGATCACTTCCTTGTTACAGACTGCCATCTCCTTGTTTCCTCGCATAGTAGATAGAAGGCAAGAGAACTCTCCAGGGTGCCATCTATAAGGAGGGCACAAATTCCATTCATGAGGATTTCACTGTTATGACATTATCATCTCCCAAATACCCTAACTCCTCATATCATTGCATCAGGGGTTAGGATTTTAACATGAATTTTGGGGGCACATAAACATTCAGTCCACAACAGCATTCCCTTAAACAACTTAAAGGCTGGGCACAGTGGTTCACACCTATAATCCCAGCACTTTGGGAGGCCAAAGTGGATAGATTGCTTGAGGGAGTTTGAGACCACCCTGGGTAACGTAGTGAAACCCCATCTCTACAAAAATACAAAAATTAGCCAGGCATGGTGGTGCGTGCCTGTGGTCCCTGCTACTTGGAAGGCTGAGGTGGGAGGACTGTTTGAGTCCAGGAGGCAGAAGTCACAATGAGCCATGATTGCACCACTGCACTCCAGCCTGGGTGACAAAGCGAGAACCTGTCTCAAAACAAAAAAAAAAAAAAAAAAAAAAAAAAAACAAAAAACAAAAGCAAAACAACCAAAGTAACATTGAAAATCACTGTTATAGTTCTTTTTATCTATTATCTTTGGTAATACTGGGTTATTCTATCTTAGTACAATGGTGTTATCTTCTCCATCAAAATTCAGTTTAAAGTGTTTCTTGTCCAGCTTAGCAAATCAACTGCCAATTTTCATTCTTACTGGTTTTCTGAGGTGTGCTTTATTTCCCTGTCAGGAAGTTCAGGCAGGAGGTTCAGAAAACAGTTCTTATAACAAGCCAACTGTATTTCAATACAGAACTTTCCAAAGTATCAGACTTAAGTCAGCAAGAGAGTGTGTCATTTATTTTCTAAGTATATTATCAAAAATATTATTTGGGTGCCTTGTTGACCTCTTAAATTCTATAATTTACACAAAAATGCCACCCTGCATAAATTATATGAGTGAGAACAAATATTTAGTTTATTGGAATTCTTGAGAAACAGAAGAGACCACAAAATTTTCGTCACAGATTGTAGTATATCAAGGACGACCAGAAGGTGCACTGACATGGATATTGAGCAAAGTGTTCAACGTAGCCAAGTGAAAAATTTACAATGACAATAAAAAAATTTTAGGCATTTGTGACATTTGCCAATGGCATAAAAATAAGCTTCAGTAAGTTTACACCTGGAAGAAAAAACATGTTTCCATATGACACTCTTCCACAGCGTAACATAAGTTATGTTATCATAACTTCAGCTGCACATCTCATGAGTGCATGCTTGCTATGCAAATCATTGCTAGAAAAAATATTGTAGAGCAAATAAGTAGTTCAAAATAATCAAACCAGAATTTGAAAGTAAGAAAATTATTAACTGTGTTGCGCCAATACAGCTATTGTAGTGAAAGGTAGGTACAACAATAATTTTTAAAATGTATGCATCACAATATTTGTTTCTGTGTGCACACACAGATATATTAATACCAAAGTTTCATCCTTTTATACCTTGAGCAAGGCAACTATAAGAACTTATCTAGCATATTATACTATTCATATTAATTTAATAACTTGGAAACTCTTCAATGTAACACTAAAATAGTATGTGAATGATTAGCTATATTTATTTCTATGTGTCTCACTTATTTTTGGCTGATAGTAGTAGTCATGGGGGATATTTTGTTTGAACTCATGACAACTCACTCAACTTTTCTTCTTGTTTGGAAAGCTTTCTAGGTTTAAGGTTACTGGAAACGGATCATTTGGGTGAGAACCCTTGTTTGTGATACAGCATGTCAAAATCGCCATATATAAGAAAGTCATACATAAAGAAATAGTTATATTTTGGAAGCTCATTTATTTTCTGACAAGGTGAAGCAAAGTTTACTTGAAAGCTCTTTGGGCTCATTTGCTTTATTGCATGTTCACCTGTTTCAGCTGGTTTGTTATCTTTAGAGCCATGGAATTGCAGTCCATCTAATTCAACCTGCAGTGCTCAGTTCATTTAACTAGGTCAATGGCTGGCTATGTCAGAGGGTATGTGTGTGTACGTGTGTGTTGTGCGTGTATCTATGTGTGTGTTGTTGTTGTTGTGTGTGTGTGTGGTTTTTTCCACTGAAAAGAGAACTAACCAATCAATTTTTTAAAAAGTCTCATAAAAAATGTGTTCATTATAAACCCCTAGTCAGATTTAGTCAGACTTAGTAAGTTTTTCTGGAAGTGTCATTGGTCTCAAACAATGACAGTGTTTTCCTAAGTAAGACCTCAGATCCTCCAGGAGTCACCCATCACTAAATGACACAGAAAATCATGGCTAAATGTGAACAGCAGTTAGTACTGAGGCATGGATATCGAGGAGGTCTTTTAATTTTTAAATTTAAAAAAAAATTTTACTTTAAGTTCTGAGATACACATGCTGAAAGTGCAGGTTTGTTACACAGGTATACATGTGCCATGGTGGTTTGCTGCACCTATCAGCCTGTCATCTAGGTTTCAAGCCCTGAATGCATTAGGTATTTGTCCTAATGCTCTTGGGTAGGACTGTCGTTAACCATGGTATGCACTATTCTATTGTTTGCAATTTTTAACATTGAAACTTATTTCATTTGAATTAATTTTAAAAATAGCAACAGAAAAAATAGTTAAGGAGACAGATGGTTTTACAATGTTTCTATGTAACTATACATTGAACCAGGCCACGAGGTGACTGAATTAAAGGGACCATGTAGATACAGCTTTAGTTGTACTTTGCCATTTTGAACAACTGTGAGCAACCCTGAACCATTCGCTTCCTTTCTTTTGCCTATCCACCTTTCTTCTCATTGTCATTCCTTTTTTTAACTGAAGTGAAATTCACTTAACATAAAATTAGTACATTCACAATGTTGTGCAACCACCATGTCCACCAAGTTCCAAAACATTTTAACCACCTCAAAAGAAAAGCCTGTACCCAGTAAGCAGTTATTTCCTGTGTTCCTTTCTCCCTAACCCTTCAAAACCACCAATGTGCTTCCTGTCTCTGTGGATTTACATAACATGGATATTTCCTAGAGATGAAATCTCACAATACATGGCTCTTTGTGTACCTTTTCATATAGCATAACACTTCCAAGGTTCACGCACATTGTGTCATGTATCAGTACTTCATTCCTTTCTATGGTTGAATAACGTTCCATTGTATGGATATACCACAGTTTGTTTATCCATTCATTCTTTAGTGAACATTTGGGTTGTTTCCACCTGTGGCTGTTATGAATAGTGCTGCTATAAACATTCATGGAAAAGTGTTTGTTTGAATGTGTTCTCGGTTCTTTGGGGCATATACCTAGTAATGGAATTGCTGGGTTGTACGATAATTTAATGTTTACCTTTTTGAGAAATCACCTGTTTCCGTAAGGGTGCTACCAGTTTTTGATCCTTCATTTTTTGTTTTCCATTTTCTTCTCCTCTTTTTACCTGACAACTCTGCTCTTCTTAAGGGAGGCAACCATTATGTTGTAGAGAAAGCACTTGTCTTGTGGGTCAGGCCTACATCTTACTGTGATATGCTTCAGTAAGTTTACACCTGGAAGAAAAAACATGTTTCCATATGACACTCTTCCCCAGCATAACAAATCATTCAATTTGTGAAGTTGGGCAAATTATTCAATTATCAGTTCTCTGAGACTGTTTTATCCCCGGATAATGTAGGACCCTGATAATGTTTACTTCATGCAATGTTGGAAAGATTAAATGTTATAAAGTATGTTAAAGTGCTTGGACATTTGATAATTATTGAAACATGAGTTGAGCAGAGTCAAATAATTTTCTAAGGTATAGGAGAGCATTTTCCAGTCCCTTGAACTCCTCCCTTTCTACCCCATTCCACATTAGAAGTCTGCATCCATTATGACACAATTATGCAATTACAGCCACATTAAAATTTAAGTAAGAAAGATACAGAAGAGAAAGAATGAATACATTAGCTGGGTAGTTACGCCCTACTTAACTTTATTCCTTCCAAGGGCTATACATGTCAGTCTGTTAGGGAAGAAAGTCTGCTTTGATACTCTACAAGTTCTGAATGATGAACATTTTGCTTTCTAGGAATTTTATTCTGTATTCCTCTAAAATCATCCTCACTCCTCTGCCCAGAATATTCAGAATCTACCCCTTCCAAGTCAGAGGACAATCTGGAGTCATCACTATGGTCTGGGAGGCCCTTCATGATTCGATAGGCAACAACCTCTCTTACCTCATTGTCTACACTCCCCAGAAGCTCATTCTGCTCTAGTGACACTGGTTTTTCCATCCTACCTCCAACACACCATGTACACCCCAAGGCATCCTTTGCATTGCTTCCTTCTGGAGTGCTCCATCTGCAGACATCAACATGACTAACTCCACAGTTCTTTCATGCCAAGTTAATGGGTACCTTAACAGAGAAGTTTTCTCTGAACATCTCATATAAAATAATTTCTCTATCCTACTGTTACTTTCTATTTTCTTAATCCAACTTTATTTTTGTCTTTGTCATAACACTAGTCATCCTCCGCAGTGTTATTTGTTCATTTATTTATTTGCTTATTGCATGTCTTTTCCCACTAGAATATTAGTTTCTGAGGGCAAGCCCTTTGTTTTCTTGCTCACTGCTCTTTACCTGGTACCAAAAAGAGTGTCTGGTACGTAGTAGGTGTCTTAATAAATGTCTGTGCCAAAATGACTATTCATACAACTAATAATACTATAAAACATCTTTCTCAGAAATATTACATGAATTATGCAAACAAATTTGCTAATTGAAGCAAAATTAAAACTTTTCTTAAATTCCCCCCTTATCTCCCAAAGAAATATGATAGATTTAAATGTAGAATGTATTTTTATGTAGGTTATAAGCTCTCGCAGGCTGCCCTTTTATATTTGTTATAGGAAATAGCCTATTATAAGTGTTGAATTAATATGGATCATGATTGATTTAAAATGCATGGTGTTTTGTGCTGGTATTCAGCCAACATCTATATTCAATTAAATAATCATTGCAGTTGCCAGCATTTGTGCATTACACTAATGGCAAGAGATACACTTGCAATGGCTGGGATGATATAGGTGCCATCCCGAGTCTGAGAGAGATGCTGAAATGTGAAATCCTGTACTCGTAAATGAGTATGTGCAGAGTGGAGAGTCAACTCATATGAGTACCTAATTTTAAAATCTCCTTGTGCACATAAAAAGAAAACAAAGGAATTCCTTGCTTTTACTGAGTTTGAGAGATAAGCTGGAGAACAGGTTTGCATTAACTTTAACCGCAATATGTGTCACTTTTCCTCATAGTTGGATCTGCAGACAACATCTCGTTCTGGAGCTGATTCACCTGCTCTGCCAGGTGTCCTCACCACCATATGTATAAATATTTGTCTAAATTCTTCCTTTTTTTATCATTCTGTTTTTGTGTATATTAGAAGAACCAGAGCCAATTTGCTAGAGAAGAGCAGCTTTTCCAGCTTTCTTTTGGCTGTTGACGTCTTTGGTCTCTCTGAATAGTCCCTCTTATACTCGACTGGTATGAGACAAATTTTTCTGAGCTAAAAGCAGCCTTGGTGCATTAGAAGCTAAAAGAAAAAGGTAACCTATTATTTTTCCAAGAGTCTCAAGTCACATATATGTGTGGACATCTTTTCAACATGGCTGTTTTGCTGGGAATCATTTTATGCTCACCATATATATATATATA